>NC_135216.1:4431842-4781842 GCF_052324685.1 Brachyhypopomus gauderio
AAAAAAATAAAGGGAACACTCAAATAACACATCCTAGATCTGAATGAATGAAATATTCTCATTGAATACTTTGTTCTGTACAAAGTTGAATGTGCTGACAACAAAATCACACAAAAATCATCAATGGAAATCAAATTTATTAACCAATGGAGGCCTGGATTTGGAGCCACACACAAAATTAAAGTGGAAAATCACACTACAGGCTGATCCAACTTTGATGTAATGTCCTTAAAACAAGTCAAAATGAGGCTCAGTATTGTGTGTGGCCTCCACGTGCCTGTATGACCTCCCTACAACGCCTGGGCATGCTCCTGATGAGGTGGCGGATGATCTCCTGAGGGATCTCCTCCCAGACCTGGACTAAAGCATCCGCCAACTCCTGGACAGTCTGTGGTGCAACGTGACATTGGTGGATGGAGCGAGACATGATGTCCCAGATGTGCTCAATCGGACTCAGGTCTGGGGAACGGGCAGGCCAGTCCATAGCTTCAATGCCTTCATCTCGCAGGAACTGCTGACACACTCCAGCTACATGAGGCCTAGCATTGTCCTGCATTAGGAGGGACCCAGGGCCAACCGCACCAGCATATGGTCTCACAATGGGTCTGAGGATCTCATCTCGGTACCTAATGGCAGTCAGGCTACCTCTGGTGAGCACATGGAGGGCTGTGCGGCCCTCCAAAGAAATGCCACCCCACACCATTACTGACCCACTGCCAAACCGGTCATGCTGAAGGATGTTGCAGGCAGCAGATCGCTCTCCACGGCCTCTCCAGACTCTGTCACGTCTGTCACATGTGCTCAGTGTGAACCTGCTTTCATCTGTGAACAGCACAAGGCGCCAGTGGTGAATTTGCCAATCCTGGTGTTCTCTGGCAAATGCCAAGCGTCCTGCACGGTGTTAGGCACAGGTGTTAGGTGAGCACAACCCCCATCTGTGGACGTCGGGCCCTCATACCATCCTCATGGAGTCGGTTTCTAACTGTTTGGGCAGACACATGCACATTTGTGGCCTGCTGGACATCATTTTGCAGGGCTCTGGCAGTGCTCCTCCTGTTCCTTCTTGCACAAAGGCGGAGGTAGCGGTCCTAATTGACATCATAGGTAGACCTCAACTATGAGAGACAAAATGTGAAAAAAAAATTGAGAAAATCATTTTGTCTGACTTTTAAAGAATTTATTTGCAAATAATGGTGGAAAATAAGTATTTGGTCACCTACAAACAAGCAAGATTTCTGGCTGTCACAGACCTGTAACTTCTTCTCATTACCTGTATTAATGGCACCTGTTTGAAGTTGTTAACAGTATAAAAGACACCTGCCCACAACCTCAAACAGTCACACTCCAAACTCCACTATGGTGAAGACGAAAGAGCTGTCGGAGGACACCAGAAACCGAACTGTAGACCTGCACCAGGCTGGGAAGACTGAATCTGCAATAGACTGATCTCAGCCCGTGGGGTCAAAATGATCACAAGAACGGTGAGGAAAAATCCCAGAACCACAAGGGGGGATCTAGTGAATGACCTGCAGAAAGCTGGGACCAATGTTACAAAGGCTACCATCAGCAACACACTACGACGCCAGGGACTCAGATCTTGCAGTGCCAGACGTGTCCCCCTGCTTAAGCCAGTCCATATCCAGGCACGTCTGAAGTTTGCTAGAGAGCATTTGGATGTTCCAGAAGAGTATTGGGAGAATGTCATATGGTCAGATGAAACCAAAGTTGAACTATTTGGTAAAAACACAACTCGTCGTGTTTGGAGGACAGTGAATGCTGAGTTGCATCCAAAGAACACCATACCAACTGTGAAGCATGGGGGTGGCAACATCATGCTTTGGGACTGTTTCTCTGCAAAGGGACCAGGACGACTGGTCTGTGTACATGAAAGAATGAATGGGGCCATGTATTGTGAGATTTTGGGTGCAAACCTCCTTCCATCAGCAAGGGCAATGAAGATGAAACGTGGCTGGGTCTTTCAGCATGACATGATCCCAAGCACACTGCCAGGGCAACAAAGGAGTGGCTTCGTAAGAAACATTTCAAAGTCCTGGAGTGGCCTAGCCAGTCTCCCGATCTCAACCCCATCGAAAACCTTTGGAGGGAGTTAAAAGTCCGTGTTGCCCGCCGACAGCCCCAAAACATCACTGCTCTAGAGGAGATCTGCATAGAGGAATGGGCCAACATACCAGCAACAGTGTGTGCCAACCTTGTGAAGACTTACAGAAAACGTTTGACCTCTGTCATTGCCAACAGAGGATATACAACAAAGTATTGAGATGAACTTTTGTTATTGACCAAATACTTATTTTCCACCATTATTTGCAAATAAATTCTTTAAAAGTCAGACAAAATGATTTTCTCATAGTTGAGGTCTACCTATGATGTCAATTACCGGCCTCTCTCATCTTTTTAAGTGGGAGAACTTGCACAATTGGTGACTGACTAAATACTTATTTTCCCCACTGTATAGGATGAACAGGGCCAAACATCAACAGGTTGACTAAACAAGACTGATAAACCCAACAAACACACAAACCATGAACAGGGGCTAAACAGTAACACGATTGGCTAAATTCAGGAACATAAAGAGTGAAGCTAAACTAACAAACAACATGAACAGAGAGAGAAACTCTATGCGTGATAAACATGAATATATTGAACAGAGTTCAATATGTACAAAAAAGTGTGTACCGCAAAGTGTACCGACATTGACCCGCAAAGGAATACTAGAAAGACAGGGATTAAATAACAAACCAAATGAACCACAGAAACAAAGGACAGCTGAAAATATGCACATAGCCTTGTGACAAAATATATGTGTCTGCCATACCAGATTCTGAAGGATGTGATTCCTGGATATGACATCACTCCTGATGCAGCAATGACTAAAATGATTTATGTACTGAGATTACTGTGACGTTCGGTGCGGCGTGAAGGATGAGACACGGATCCCTCTGTGGCGACAGACGTCACTTTTATTTGAACACACAGATAGCGCATATATCGCACGTAAAACACGTAACAGAACGGCAACGTGTGGACTTTAGACAACGACGAGCACAGGACACTGCGCGAACGCACATTAAGTAGACAAACCACATAAGTCCCACTTGATTACGAGACGAGCCACAGGTGAGACGGATGATCACAAGACATAACCGCACCTACGGAGATCCACAGACGCAGACTAGGAGTCGTAGACGACGTAAACACATGCCCAAAAGGGAGGGGCCGGGGTCCTCAACGTGACAATTACCTTTAGGGCCAACAGAGAAGTGTAAGGTGTGTATTATTTTATTCACTTTTTAAATAAAATTATTTTATTAATTTATTCACTATATTGTCATATGAGGTGAAGGTTTCAGTGTAACGTGAGCACATTAAGAACTGTCACATCAGAACCTGTGGGTTTTTTTTGTTGTTCTTGCCTCTGATGCATTGGTGTTATTACTGTTAATCCTCCACATCACCAGTAGGGACTAACATAGATGAATGATGTGTTGGCACACGGCAAATAAAATAACGCACATGTTGGAGTAGAACTAAATCTAACAAATATGTCCGGTTGTGTTTATCTGATTGTGCAGCATATTGATGCTATCAATGAGTAATTTATATCACAGTTAGACTGTGAAAACATTACATTGCCGACATTGCTAACTCCTCTCCTGTATTCACACCTTGGGGAATATAAGTAAAACAGCTGAGAAATAGCAAATGCTATGTAGCTGGCAATTTTTAATTTCTTATCCTACTCATGGATAACAGCCAAACTCAAATTATTATTTTTGTTAGACTTCTTTGTTCATTGGATTATTACTGCAGTTATGTGTCATCTTGCAGCTGCATCTGGATCATATAAGGATCATGTGGACTGATTTGAGTCTTATGAATCATCACGTTAAGAAGATCAAAATTAGGCAGTGACAGTACCTGTTCATTCATGTTACTGTATATGGCAAAACATTGTTTTATTCTTGTTTGTTGGTGTATTTCAGATAATGCCGCACAGTTTGTATGGAGAGTCGTGTGCTCCAGTTCTAAATGTAAGACACTTTCTGTTCAAAAGGAAATTGTTCAGGACCATAATGGTGCTTATTCTGAAGTCCTTTTTTTCTGCACTGTAGTCCGTATTCAGGAGAAATCCGAACATGAAACAATGGAGCCATGAAGGAGCCACACGCAAACAGCTGTGTCCAAATGTCCTGATGACCTGACACATCCTGAATAAAATCTAAAACACAGGATTACATTTTAAAGTTCTACTCTTTCTTTTAAAATACTGCTAAAACAGCATATTTGAGGTATAAGCAGATCAGTAAATATGTCTTTCCCAATATTATAGTTTCCCCCTTTGGCATCATGGTTTTTTTCTTATTTTGTCTCCACACTCTTGCCCTATTCCCCATCATGTATTGTGATGATGCCAGTAGCTCTGGCCCATCACCAAGACTCTACAGACATTCCTGTGATGGACTAAATGCTGTACTTAACTCTTCATGTGGGATTCTCAGGGGGACTGGCGGCCCAGCCAGCTCCTTCCTTATAGTGGTCGAAGGGCCCTCGGCCTACTGAAGGAGGGGAGGGGGGTTACAGGTCCTGGGATTACCTGAGGACTGAGATGTACACAATGGATGGACATATTAATTATTATTCTTGTCATAGTGCACTAAACGTAAAATGTTAGGTATATATTGTGTTACTGCAGTAATGTAATGTATGTATGTTATGTTTGTGTTTATAGGTAACCCCTGCTAGTAGTAATGGTATGCCCCAGCTTAATTAAGGGGAGGGGCTACTAGTATAAGAGGGCTTCCTCTCAGAGGCTAAGGGGGGGAGAGGTTGGTTGGTTAATGTTGGTTATTGAATATTGGAAGTAATTGTGTTGAGCCCACGAAAGTCAGGGGCTAGACTGGCTGCTGTTTGCCAGTGCTTGCTTAAAGTGCTGCTTATAAGCCTTTAGATAGATAGATAGATAGATAGATAGAGCTTTATTTATCCCTTGGGACGGATCCCTTCAGGAAATTGTATTTTTCCAGTAGCAGCGTTACAGTACCATAATGTTAACAAGGTAGTATTACAATTTAAAAATATCACTAAAACAAGATTAAGCACACAACATAATAATAATAATAACAGTAATAATAATAAACATAAACTAAGAAAAAACGGCAATGTATAAAAGGATAAGAGGATGCAATTGCACATAGCCCATTATGAGGTATTGTGATTTGGATGAACTGATTGATTAAATTGTGTCATCATATTACACATAGCCCAGTTTATAGGTGATCAGCTCAGCTGATTCCCAAACATTCTCAGTCTACCCATTGGCACATCCACCTATTAACTCCTTCTCCCTCGTTCCCAGAGAGGAGTTGTATAGTTTGATGGCCTGAGGGACAAAAGAGTGTTTGAGTCTATTAGTCCTGCACCTGGGGAGTAGTAGTCTGTCACTAAACAGACTCCTCTGTTGTATGATGACCGTGTGCAATGGGTGACTGGTGTTATCCAGGATGTCCAGTAGTTTGTTCAGTGTCCTTTTTTCTGCTACCGTCACCAGAGAGTCCAGCCTAGTGCCGACAACAGATCCTGCCCGCCTGATCAGTTTTTCTATCCTGGAAGAGTCCTTCTTGGATATACTGCCCCCCCAGCAGACCACGGTGTAGAACAGGACACTGGCCACTACCGTCTGGTAGAAAGTCAGCAGGAGTTTTCTGCATATGTTGAAGGACCGAATCTTCCTGAGAAAATACATCCTGCTCTGTCCCTTTTTGCACAGTTGCTCTGTATTGCAAGACCAGTCCAGTTTATTGTTCAGCCACAACCCCAGGTACTTGTATGATGCAACCATCTCCACCTCATCCCCTCCTACCATGATCGGTCGTGGCTTGGGTCTAGACTTCCCAAAGTCGATGACCAGCTCTTTGGTTTTTGTGGTGTTGAGCTGTAGGTGGTTTGCATTGCACCAGGTTGTAAAATCCTTCACTAGGCTCCTGTACTCCTCCTCCCTGTCATCCCTGATACACCCGACGATGGCTGTGTCATCTGCAAACTTCTGGATGTGACACAGCTCAGAGTTGTACCAGAAGTCAGCAGTGTAGAGGGTGAAGAGAAGAGGGGCCAGCACCGTGCCTTGAGGTGCTCCTATGCTGCTGATCACAGTGTCAGACGTGATGTCCACCATCTTGACATACTGTGGCCTGTTAGTGAGGTAGCTGATGATCTAGACAACCAGGCAGGGGTCCACACACATCCTGTTCAGCTTATCCTGGAGTAAAAGAGGCTGAATGGTGTTAAAAGCACTTGAGAAGTCCAGAAAAAGAATCCTCACTGTGTTCTTATTGTCCAGGTGTGAATGTGCTCTGTGTAGTAGGTAGAGGATGGCGTCATCCACGCCAACACCTGCCCGGTAAGCAAACTGCAGTCCATCCTGAGCATGTTGTATCTGGGGACTGAGGAGGCAGAGGAGGAGCCGCTCAAACGTCTTCATAATGTGCGATGTTAGTGCCACAGGTCTAAAATCATTCAGTTCACTGGGTCTGTTCTTTTTGGGAACAGGAACTATACATGAAGTTTTCCATATGGTGGGCACTTTTCCCAGCTGCAGGCTGAGATTGAAGACACGTTGTAGCGGTTCACACAGTTCATCAGCACAGTTCTTCAGTACACGAGGTAATACCATGTCAGGTCCAGGCGCTTTTTTGGGGTGGAGCTTCCTTAGTTGTTTCCTGACTTGGTCTGAAGTGATGTTTGCTGAGGTCTGTGTTGTGGTTGTGTTGTGTAGGTGTTGTGTTAAGGTCAGAGTTGAAGTTGCTGTGGTGGGAGGATAGTTGGGGGTGGGGTTGCCTGCTGCAGTATCTGGAGGAGGGTGTGATAATGAAGAGAGGGGAGATGGCTGTAGTGAATGGGGGGTTGAGGAGGACGTGGCCTGGTTAAATCTGTTGAAGAAGATGTTCAACTCATTCACTCTATCCACAGTCCCCTCCCCCGCTCTCGTCTTGGTGTTATGGCCTGTGATGTTTTTGAGACCATTCCATACCTCTCTCATGTTGTTATCTGCAAGCTTCTGCTCAATCTTCCTCCTGTAGCTATCTTTGGCTTCCCTCACACAGTGTTTTAGATCCAGATGTGCTGCTCTCATCGCCTCCCGGTTCCCGTTTCTAAAGGCAGCTTTTTTTGTGTTGATTGCAGCCTTAACTTTCTGTGTGACCCATGGCTTGTTGTTGGGGTAGCATCGTACGGTTTTTATGGGGGAGACCACATCTGTACAGAAGTTAATATAATCTGTCAGACAGTGTGTCATCGTCTCGATGTCTTCACAGTGAGAATTGAGAAGAACATCCCAGTCTGTGTTACTGTAACAGTCCCTCAGCTCTTCTTCCATTTCTGGGGTCCACTTCCTGGTGGTTCTGGTAGTTGGAGGCAGCCTTTGAACGAGGGGGGTGTACATAGGCTGTGCATGTAGTAGAACGTGGTCCGACTTCCCCAGGGGGGGCAGGGCTGTGACTCTGTATGCCTCTTTTACATTAGCATATAGGAGGTCTATTGTCCTGTTGTTTCTTGTTGGACAGTCCACGTTCTGATAAAATGCAGGCAGTGTAGAGTCCAGAGTAGCATGATTAAAGTCCCCAGAAATTAAGATAAATGCATCAGGGTGCTGTGTCTGTAATTTTGCAGTCGCTAAGTGAATGTGCTCACATGCTGCGGCTGCGTCCACCCTCAGTGGAATGTAAACACAGAGAGCGATCACATGACTGTATTCTCGTGGAACATAGTAGGGCCGGCAGCTAACAGCTAGTAACTCCAGATCCGAACAGCATAAGACTATCTTTACAGATATATGACCGGGGTGACACCAGCGATTGTTAACATAGATGATCAACCCCCCACCTTTGCTTTTCCCGCATGATTTTTTGTCTCTGTCCGCTCTCACAGCAGTGAAGCCAAGCAGGTCCACGTTAGCATCCGGTATTAGCTCAGTTAGCCATGACTCCGTAAAGATAAGCAAGCTGCACTCACGGTAAATCCGCTGATTGATTAGTGCGGACAGCTCATCAACCTTATTAGGTAGCGAGTTCACATTCCCCATGATAACGGAGGGAATAGGTGGTTTGTAGCGCCTCCGATTGTCGGATAGCCTAGCCCAGTGGTTCCCAAAGTGGGGGGCGCGCCCCCTAGGTGGGGCGCGGAGCTATTGCAGGGGGGGCGCGGAGCTTGAAAGTAAAACGTGCACATGTGTCAATATTAGGGATGCACCGATTCCGATATTAATATCTGAAAAAATTCTAGATCGGGTATCGGGGACAATGTGACCGATCCATAAAAACAGATCTATTCACTCTAATTATATGCTTGTATTGCTTGCTTTTCGGAGTTAGTTCAACCCTAATACTCGCGCTGGTGGTATTCCACTTAGTCCGTTTATTTGCTGGTTGACCAAAATAAACCTGGGCTCCAGCAATACTTCACTGTTCATACATGAACTGGTGAGTTGTCCAAAGCTCATTTAATGCGTTACTTACAGAAATAAATTAAAGAGCAGTGGTCTGACTCGGTCTACGGCGGAAAGCTAAAAAAACAATATTCCATACGCACGCTCAACTCGCTCCCTTAAAGAGACAGTACACATATTTCTGGCCGTTACATGCTTTGTGCTCTGCGTGATGTCTGCGCTTGCAAACTAGCAGCATATGTATTGCTGTTTCTCTTATTTCATCTCCTTATTTATTTTAAATTACATTTAGAATTCTTGAACCATTTAAAATGTTTCTTGCAGTTAATTTTTTTCATGTTTGACCAAAGTTGTGAACCTATTGTTTTTGTAAGTTTTCAACACATCCCTAGTCAATATGGGGGGGGGGGGGGTGTAGGGGGGGCGCAAAAATATTCTCATCTACTAAAGGGGGGCACGGCAGAAAAAGTTTGGGAACCACTGGCCTAGCCTTTAGCTTAGCACCGGCCTTGCTTCCTCGGGCTCTCCTCCTTAGCTCCTCCGGAATGGGATGTCGGTTTCCGCATCGCCCCATTGTTCTCAATCCCAGCAGTGGGCTTTGCGGGCTTGAGTACTTTTTATATGTTATATGTACAGTTTTTCTTTACATTTACTAGTGTCAGTAATTTACGCCTTTGCTGGAATCCACCATTAAAACATCTGGAACTGGAACTCCTGTGCCTGTATTCATCTCACTCTCTGTAGTGAACCCACCTCCATATTCACCCACTCGTAGTACCACGTTCACATGTATTGATTACACAATAAGGAGAAAAACAAGAAACAAAGTTTTTATCAGTAAACCAGCTACATTTACATTTACATTTACGGCATTTAGCAGACGCTCTTATCCAGAGCGACTTACAAAGTGCTTTGCTTCTGATCACAGAATACATCCTAGGAAATAGTACAAATAGGCCAGAATTCAAGACACCATTGAGTCAGACTACTACTAAACTACAGGAGTCAGTATCATTACCTAGTGTTTTGCAAGTTAGACATTTGCCTAGAAGCACAAATAACCATAAACAGACATACCACTTGCCGTTGTTCTTAAATTGTATCAGCTGAATTAGTGCTCTGGTAAGAACTCAACAAACAGGTGAGTCTTCAGTCTACGCTTGAAGATAGTAATAGACTCTGCAGTCCTAGCAGCTAATGGAAGATTGTTCCACCATCTTGGAGCCAGGACGGAGAATAGTCTGGAGCTTTGTCTTCCATGAGACTTTAAGCATGGAGTTTCAAGTCGAGCCAAGCTTGAGGTTCTAAGTGTTCGCTGTACAGATCGGCTTTTTACCATGGACATCATGTAGGGAGGGGCCAGTCCATTTTTGGCTTTGTAAGCAAGCATCAAGGTTTTATATCTGATGCGTGCTGCTACTGGAAGCCAGTGAAGAGAACGTAGTAGAGGAGTCACATGTGAGAACTTGGGTAGATTGAAGACCAGTCGTGCTGCAGCATTCTGAATTAGTTGTAGAGGTCTGATGACCCGTAGAGGAAGACCTGCAAGTAGGGAATTGCAGTAGTCCAGCTTAGATATTACTAGAGACTGCACAAGCACTTGAGTAGCTTCCTGTGAAAGGAAGGGTCGTATTCTTCGTATGTTGCAGAGGAGAAATCTGCAGGATCTGGTCAGCTTTGAAACATGTGTTGAGAATGTTACACCCAGGCTTTGAGCAGTTTCTGATGGTGTTAACAAGATGTTCTCAAAGGAAACTGTGAGGTCGTTGTGTGGGTTTGGGGTTCCTGGAATGTACAAAAGCTCAGTTTTGCTAGGGTTGAGCTTCAAGTGGTGAGTAGTCATCCATGCAGCAATATCTGTCAAGCATGCCGAGATACACCTAGAGACCTGGGTGTCAGAATGAGGGAAGGAAAGAATTAGCTGGGTGTCATCAGCATAGCAATGATAACAGAAACCATGAGACAAAATAATGTCACCAAGGGAATGAGTATATAATGAGAAGAGAAGAGGGCCTAGGACTGAGCCTTGGGGGACTCCAGTGGAAAGTTTACATGGATTGGATGTAGATCCTCTCCATGTTACCTGATAGGAACGGTCTTCAAGATATGACTGGAACCATTTCCAAGCAGAGCCAGTCACACCGAGGCTAGAAAGAACAGAGAGGAGGATGTTGTGGTTGACAGTGTCAAAGGCTGCAGAAAGGTCTAGAACAGGGGTACTCAAATAGAAATGATGGCGGACCATATTTTATTTTTTCAATCACTAAAGGGGCGGGTTACGGGGGGGGGGAGTGGCGAACGCATTTGGGCGTCTGCTACGTGTTTGTTGTTGCCATAAAGGCAATCCCCGGCAGCGTCTTGCGATTTCAAAATAAGAGCGGATAGCGCGATTGAAAAAAAAGATTCCAAAAAAAAAAAAAAAAAAACTTTTCAAAACAGCTCGCGGGCCAGAAATAGATAGCCCGCTATTTGAGTATGGGGGGTCTAGAAGAATTAATACTGATGATAGCTTTTTAGCCTTGGCATCATGGAGCTTCTCGGTCACTGCTTTGAGGGCAGCTACATCCTGCCCTATGCCTTACCTTCATATGTAACATAATGTGTTGCATGAAATGTTATAATATAAAGCTTTACTTCATATCGATTTACGTCTGTAAATTGTGTTTTTGTCTGTTTTAAAGCACATTTGTTTGTTACACTCATTTAAGTATATATGCTGTCTTGACAGAGTAGTTTTTATTAGAAAGTGACAATCATTCTTAGCATGAATTCTTTGGTTAAGGAAGTAATTGTGGTGGAAATTTGGTGATTTCCATTTATGTCAGGCTTTCTTAGTATACATTAAACATATTAGATATAGGGGTTAGAGATCTTTTTACATATACGTGTGTTAATCATGGCACTGAAGTCATTCTCGTGACTTCAGTAGACCTCAGATGTGTGTGTGTGTGTGTTCTCTGGCCTCGGCTGAGGCCTAATCTGATGTTCCTCTGGTGTTCTAAAACTGACCTCGCTGGAAGACTCCTAATCTCCACTTGGAAGGGACTACGGCGACACTCAGGCTGTCATGACATCACAAGGATGCTGAGCGTGGAGGGGGCATGCGTCACATGCATCTGTCAAATCAACGTTAATTATTTCCTGTATTGTCCAATCACATTTGGTTGATCACCTCGTGTTCACCTCGTGGACACCGTGTGTGTTGATGATTAAACGTATAAAAGATGAGAGTTCGGAATGGTGAATTAGCTCTCTTTTGCAGACGCCTTGTGCGTTTGGAACAGGGATCTCTTGGAGAGGGATCTCTGAGCTCTCTCTGTGACAGACACCTGGCATGTTTGTAACGGAGATCTCAGGGGTTTAATCCATGCTTTGTTAAAATAAATCATTGTACTTTATTATCTAACCCAACTGCTTCTGACTTTTATTGTGCTCACCATTTAAGGGTTTCAGAATTTCTAGCACATTTTGGCACCCCAGATGGGACTCCACGACTGAGGACGGCACACCTGAGGGGGAGACTAAGCGCTTAGCTCCTGAAGGCCTTACTTCAGTCAGCCAACGACAAATTCCGTTGAGCGGGACTCGCAGGTGTGTGTGCCTCCTCGGCGTCGGAGTTTTCCCAGGAACAGACAAACAGTTAAAGTAACTAAAACCCGGTGAGTACAAACTGTCAGATAAACTTAGTGCAGAGGTGGTGACTTCTCTCCTGGTGCGTGTATACACTGTTATGGTTATCGGGCGGGGTAACTAAGCGATTGAGTGTTTCACCCTCGGCTGAGAGTCGAGGACCAGAGTATCAGGGAGAGTGAGAGTCAGGTTCTGCGTGAGTGTGTGTGTGGGGGAGCATTGTAATTTGTTTTCAGAAGCAGCAAAATGGGTGGATGTGCCAGTAGCCGTACTGACGGTGGGATCTGCAAGATACTGCGCGCACATCCTAGAGTAAGGTACATGAAAGAACGGTATGGGTCCGAAAGTTTAAAACAATTTCACATGTGGGTTTCAAAGTGTGATTTCCCAGAGGGAGGGAGTTTTAACATGAACCGAATTGCAGCATTAAGACATAGTTTGATAAAGGAACAAAATGATGGGTTTAAAGTAAACTGGGAAGACGGGATTATGAATTGCAAACATAAACTAAACTTGAGGTTCGACAGGAACTTCAGAATCTCCAGTCTGTTAAGTGTGTTGCAGATCCAGACCTGGACGGATGTCCCAGGCGACCCCCAACCGTCCCGACGGCCCCACCCAACCCCACCAACATCAAGACCCAGGAACCAGTCAGACGAAACAAGCCTCCTCCAGCACGTCCAATCAGCTCAGTGGCTCTGCACACGAGATCGCGAGACGGGCAAGACGCAACAGCCGGACCAAGCCAAGGACGGATGGCCCACATCAGCGAGCCGTCCCTGCCCCCACCTCCGGAAACAACCAACGATCAGGTGATGTGCCCAATGGTGGAAGTGGCGGGTCAGGATGGGCCTATGCTTGTTATGAGACCATGGACATTTGCAGATTTACAGGAAGTTGTAAAGCAGCTTAAGTACCCTAGCGACATTGGGGGGCGTAAGTTTGCAGATTAACTGGACATGTTTTGCCGTGAGTTCAGGCCGACGTCACATGAGCTGCACCGACTCCTGGGCCTGAAACTGGGAGTAGAGGTTGCAAGGATCCAGATGGACTGGTCAGTCAAAAACATTCAGCTGGTCAACAGCAAGTGGTCACATGAAGGTAACGAACCATATCGGACAATGTTACATGACTTGTGCTCAGCAATACGGGATGCCTTTCCCCTTATTATGGATTTAACCAAGATAGCCAACTGCAAGCAGGATGACAGAGAGACTGTGCAGGAGTACCTGTGTCGGCTCACCCAGGTGCACGACGCTCACTGCGGCATGGACAAGCCCGACAGGATGGACAACGGGCCAGTCACATCCTATGAGGCTCATTTGCGGAATGCTTTCATCAATGGTCTGAAGCCGGAGATATCCGAGAAGCTGAAGGACACCTGCATCACGTGGGAGACAGCCAAGATGGAGGTGATTGTGCAACATGCTATCCACGCGGAAAAGCGACGGAAAAAGGTGAGTGCCTGGAAGCAAGACAAAGAACTGCGACAAACACAACTTTCCATGGTTCGAGTGGTGAGGGGCGATGGAAAAGGCAAAGACTGGAAAGGGCAGAAGAGGATTAAAAAGGTGAAGAACCGCAGAAGAGATGATGACGACAACGCTTGTTACATCTGTGGAGAAGAAGGGCACTGGTCAAGGGAGTGTCCACGAAGACAGGATAAGCGGGAGAAGCAAGGTCAGCAAAGTCAAGGTGGGGACTAACGGTCGGAGGGGTCGACTGGTGACGTTCCGGAAGGGTCAGGTAAGACAAAAACTTTTCCTATGCTTTGCAACGAAGAAATGCTTCCGCTAACTCATACTGAGACTGTTTTTATTCTATTATCTTAAAAAAAAAAAAAAAAAAAAAAAGTATGCCCTGCAATGGAGAAATGCTTTTGCCTTTAAACGCAAATTAATGGGGAACTGTCATCTGGGAGACATATGCTGTTTTATGAGACAAATGTTGCTGCTGATTGGTTCAGCTAGACAGCGCAGGGTGAAATGTTGGTGGAGAAACGGATGTTTGTGTGTGCGCATGACTGGCGAGTGGGTGTGACGGTGTGCGGTACAGTCGATCAATGGACGTTTTTTCTAAACCACTGAATTGGGTAGTCAGGGTAGGGAGAGGAGTACAGCTGTATCTGGGCATGTTGCCAACATTCCATTGTCCAAAGATAAGGGTGTGTGTGTGGGACTGGAGGGAGTCCCGCAGACTCTGTGGTCCAAGGGAAAGGGTGACGTAGGCTTAATTAGGGAGTGTGAGCTGGTGTGCAGCACACCTAAGTCTGACTTCAGGCCTTGTAAACCACAGTATCCCTTGAAGCGGTCAAGGGGATACGACCAGTCTTTGAGACATTGGTGAGGGGGTGGGGGGGTGGGGGGGTTGGGGGGGGGGGGGGGGGGGTAATTGTTTCATGTGCTAATTCCAATTTTTCCTGAGGGAGATTTAGGAGGCCTGGTGTACCGGAGGAGTCGAGATTGATAAGAGGTCTCCAGGCGGTAAAGTTAGCTGTGGTAGCGAGAGCCCCGTTGGTATCAAATCCCTATACAACTCTGTCACAAGGCCCACCTGACAGGAAGTGGTTTCCGGGTGTTGATTTGGCTAATGCCTTGTTTTTTTTTTTTGTACCGGCACATACAGACTCACAGGTTTTGGGTTGATTTTAAGTTTTCCTGCATTAAAATACAAGCGCTGCAGACATCCCTAACATTGGGCTCGCCTAACTCTGTACTTTCATTTGTCCAAACAGTAGATGAGAAGCGGTTACTGAGATCTATTCCCCAAGGCCAGGCCTGAGGGGGGTCTGGAGCTATTTGTGGATGGATCGGCATCACGTAACCCAGCAACAGGAAAGAACTGTGTGGGTTATGCAGTGGTTTCACAACACAACACTGTTAAGTCTGGACCACTGCCAGAGCACGGTTCGGCGCAGGCAGCTGGATTGGTGACTCTGGCTGAGGCATGCTGAGTGGTTCTAGGTGAAGCAGTGGCGATTCGCACGGTCAACGGGTATGCCGTTGAAGTAGTGCACGACTTCGGGGCTATCTGGACACACAGGGGGGTTCTCACTTCCTCGGGGAAGTTGATCACACATTGTAAATTACTTGCTGAACTTCGTGATTCCATCCTCCTCCCGAAACAAATAGCTGTGTGTAAATATGATGCGCATACTAACGATAAAGATTCTGTTTTGTTCTGGGTAATGAATGGGCAGGTGTGGCTGCAAAGCAGGCGGCTGGGCAGTCATTTAAGTAGAACTTGAACACCATGTACACTCTGTGTGCTGATAACACCAGTGTTTCCCCAACAGCTGAGATTAGCGAGCTCCAGGACGAAGCAGCCGCCTCTGAGTTGTCTGCAGGGCAGCGCAAGCGGGTGCGGTGGAACGGGGGGGGCCTTTGGGTTGGGCCCAATGACGAACCGTTTCTTCCTGGGAGCATGTTTCCCATGTATGCACAATTGACACACGGTGAAGATCATGTGTCAACAGGGGGGATGTATGATAGCATTGCACAACACTGGTTTACGAAGGGTTTCACAAATTATTCCCAGAAATACTGTGAAAGATGTATGATATGTGTGACTAACAACATAGGGAGAGGAGTGAAGGCGCTTCAGAGCGCTCACCCAGCATCTGATCTCCCTTTCCAGCACTTACAGATGGACTTTATTGAGTTAAGCCCAGCTGAGGGGAAGAAGTATTGTCTGATGATAGTGGATATGTTCTCCAAGTGGGTTGAAGCCTTCCCCTCGTCAAAGCAAGATGCATCAGCTGTGGCAAAGGCACTCCTCACTGAGATTATCCCCAGGTGGGGAATCCCTGAGAGGATAGGTAGTGACAACGGCACCCCTTTTGTAAATAAAGCTCTAACACAAGTAAGCGAACATCTGGGTTTTCATTTGAAACAACACTGTGCCTATCACCCGGCGAGTGGTGGGGCAGTAGAAAAGGAGAACAGTACATTAAAGAATAAGCTGATGAAGTGTTGTGCTGACACAGGTTTGTCGTGGGTAAAAGCATTACTCTTGGTGTTATTCTACATGAGGACGAGGACGAGGGGGAGAACGGGCCTGAGTCCGTTTGAGATCTTATTTGGCAGGCCGCCAAATACAGGCATCGGGAGAGGACAACCCTCTGCACCTCAGAACCTCAGATTCCAGTAAACCTCACTAGTCATGTATTTATTTGTACTAGATTCGGTTCCCTCAAAATTATTAAAATAGGTATTACCAGTTGTGAATGAACCTCTTCTAACAGTAGTTAACTCATCCATTACCATAGGTCACATGTCCAAATCCTGTAAATTAGTGGTTATTAAACCTCTGATTAAGAAACCAAATCTTGATCCGACTGTACCTGTATATCAAAGATCATAGAAAATGCTGTAGTCCAGCAATTATGCTTATATCTGCATAGGAATCACATATTTGAAAAGTTCCGATCTGGATTTAGGCCCCACCACCAGTGATGTCAGTAACGCGTTACTTAGTAACGCGTTACTCTAATCTTACCACTTTTTTCGGTAACGAGTAATATAACGCGCTACTATTTCCAGTCCAGTAATCAGATTAAAGTTACTTATCCAAATAACTGTGCGTTACTATTTTTATTTTCCCTAGTAAAATATATATTTTATCTTTCTTCTTGGTCAGTTCTACTTTTGCGTCTGACCGTCGTGCTCGACTTCGCACGCTGCGCGCGACCTTGTGAAAGCGCGAGCACGTTTTCCAAGTCATTTTTTGCAGTGTCCTCCCGTAACGATATGTGGTAGTATAAAGAAACACCCCTCAAAAACAGAGGAATGATGAATTTTAATGTTGCTTTGTGTTCCACGTTTGAAAAGTGCTGGAATTTTGACTAACGTAGCCTACTTTAAAATGCTTGAAATTGTAATGGTATTTCCTTTCACAAGCTGTTTGACTGAACAGTTTGCTTGTATTATGTTTACAAATAAATTTACAAATAATACCGCACAGCTACACAAACGTAATGTCAGGAGATACTATAGCGACTACTACTCCTCACGGCGAGTCTTGCCCTTTAAGTGACACTGGGGGGCGGCGACGTCGCGCGCCAGGGTTGCGTTATCAATAAAGTTTCCCTCCTCTGGATTTTTGGATTAAGCAGTTCTGCCTCGGTTACCGAACCTGCTTCAATACATTGTTACTGTTAAAAATGCACTTCCAATAAAGTGAGTATTGGAAATATTTATTTTGCTGCTGAATGTAACTATTAAAGTAACTTGTAATCTAACGTAGTTACTTTTAAAATCAAGTAATCAGTAACGTAACTAAGTTACTTTTAAAAGGAGTAATCTGTAATCAGTAATCAGATTACTTTTTCAAAGTAACTTAGCCATCACTGCCCACCACAGTACTGAAACAGCATTAGTTAAAGTAACAAATGATCTCCTCCTTGCCTCAGATCAAGGCTATGCATCTCTATTAGTGTTTCTGGATCTTAGTGCAGCTTTCGACACAACAGATCACAGGATCCTTGTAGAACGGTTAAAAAGCTGGGTTGGAATCTCAGGCACAGCCCTTTCATGGTTTAATTCTTACTTAACTAATCAGTTTGTAGCAGAGGTGGGACCAAGTCAGTGTTTTGCAAGTCTCAAGTAAGTCCAAGTCTTTATACCTCAAGTCCCGAGTCAAGTCTCAAGCAAAGACACTCAAGTCAAGTCAAGTCTCGAGTCAAGACAGGCAACAGTCAAGTCAAGTCCCAAGTCTGAAACTTGGAATTTCAAGTCCTTTCGAGTCTTTTTTTTTTTTTTTACCAATGTTGCAGGTATATTTTAAATGTAAATAATAGACATGCGTTCTTTTTTAAATCTGTATTCTCCTCAAATCTTGATAAAACGTGCAACTGAAAACACGAAGTATAAAAAAAATTAAAATTACACCTCTTTATTGCACAGTTCAATTTGTTAAACTTAGCTGCAAAAATATTCAATTTTCCAGAAATAAATATTATGTGAAAAAGTCATAAGTAGAACTCCATGTTCAAATAAAAAGTGCTGATATTTTCACAGTACAATACAACGAACCATAACAGCATTTTCCCTCTCTTCTCTTATCTGGTTTCTTGGAGAACATGTGTGAGTGACACAAGACAAACAAATATAAGAACTGAACAATTAACAGGAATCTGCAACTTTAGACATTTCAGTAAACTATTCTGCATTGCATTTGCTGGCCAAAAGTCTGTATGTCATTTGTGCACGATGAATGATGTCCCCATAGCTGAAAACTCGCTCCACTTTTGTCAATATATTTTTTTCTCGACGTAGATGTCTTCAAATACACAATCCATGCTGAGATAGAACTGGATATTATGATGGTGACAGAGAGAGGCTCTCTTCCCCGAGTTCAGATACAGAACCCAGGGTTGCCAACTCTCACGCATTGAGCGTGAGACACACGCATTTGACCGTCTTCACACGCTCTCACGCCACACATCCGATATCTCACGCCGGAAAAAAATCTAGTTTATTTACCTCTGATCCACATCTATGATTCAATGAGTTACTAGTTCGCTCTGGCACCAACCACTGGCGATCGATCGATCGCGATATAATACTTAATTTGTGTCCATTTTACACCCCGCCCGGTAAAAATTTACGTTCGCCAACCCCCCCCCCCCCCCCCCCCCATTTGATTGGTTGTGCTGCAGCTCATGCACACACACACGTACAGAGTGTGGAAAAGCAGAGGACTGGTCTGCGTCAGAAGGACGGAAATGAAATTAATGGGGCGCACTTTATAAATATTAATATGCGTTTTAAAATTTAGATTTGGGGTAAAAAAAATGAAGTCTTTGCAAGTAAACAGGTTCAAGTCCAATTCAAGTCCCAAGTTATTGGTGTAAAAGTCCAAGTCAAGTCTAAGTCTCTGAATATTTTTTCAAGTCAAGTCAAAAGTCTTAATATTAATGACTCGAGTCTGACTCGAGTCCAAGTCATGTGACTCGAGTCCCCACCTCTGGTTTGTAGAGCTCAAAAATATTCCATTCAAACGTACAAAAGTAAGTCCATCTTAGGACCACTATTATTTACATTATATATGCTACCATTGGGCATAGTTATAAACAAACATGGTGTCAACTTTCACTGCTATGCAGATGACACTCAACTTTATACAGTGGGATGCGAAAGTTTGGGCACCTTTGTTAATTTTCCTGATTTACCTTTATAAATTATTGAATGTTTGGATTAAAAAATTCAGTTAAATATATTATATAGGGGTCAAACACAATGATATTTGAGAGGTAAAATTAAGTTTATATGATTTACAGAAAGTGTGCAATAATTGTCTAAACAAAAATAGGCAGGTGCATAAGTTTGGGCACTGTTGTCATTTTATTGATTTCAAAACCTTTAGAACTAATTATTTGAACTCAAATTTGGTTTGGTAAGTTCAGTGACCCTTGACCTCCATACACAGGTGACTCCAATTATGAGAAAGGGTAGTTAAGGGTGGCAATTGTAAGTTTTTCTCCTCTTTGCATCTTCTCTGAAGAGTTGCAGCATAGGAGTTTGTTCACCGTCATGGTTTAGGGGAAGGATACAGAAAGCTATGTCAGAGATTTCAGCTTTCAGTCTCCACTGTGAGAAAATGGAAGAAGACAGGTACAGTTAAAGTCAAGGCTCGAAGTGGCAGACCAAGCAAAATCTCGAATAAACAGAAGTGTTGGATGTTGACAACAGTCAGAGTTAACCCATAGACCAGTACCAAAGACCTACAACATCATCCTGCTACTGATGGAGTCACTGTGAATCGTTCAACTATCCGGCGCACTTTACACAAGATGCTGCTGTATGGAAGAGTGATGCAGAGGAAGCCTTTTCTCCACCCACATCACAAACAGAGCCGCTTGAGGTATGCTAAAGCCCATTTGGACGAGCCAGCTTCATTTTGGAGGAAGGTGCTGTGGACTGATGAAACTAAAATTGAGTTATTTGGCCATAACAAGGGCCGTTATGCGTGGAGGAAAAAGAACACATCACTCCAAGAAAAACACCAGCTACCTACAGTAAAATTTGGTGGTGGTTCCATCATGCTGTGGGGCCAAACTTTCGCATCCCACTGTATATCAGCCAAACCTGATGACAAAACAGTTTAGGAAAAATTGAGGCCTGCGTGAGAGATGTTAAATGCTGGATGTCTGTAAACTTCCCCAAAGGCTGCAAGACAGAAAATACCAAATCTCATGCTTAATCTCGTAGACTACCCCATTACACCTGGCACAGAAGCCAAAACTCTCGGCGTCATACTCGACTCCGACCTATCATTTGATAAATACATAGATAATACTACTAGGATAGCTTCTCTACATCAACATTGCCAAGTTAAGAAATGCATTATCACAGCATAATGCAGAAAAATTGGTGCACACCTTTCTTAGGTCCAGATTAGACTACTGTAACTCATTGCTGTCAGGATGCTCATATAGGATTCTCAATAAACTTCAAATAGTTCAAAATGCAGCAGCCAGAGTTCTGAATAGAACTATTAAATTCGATCATATCAGACCAGTCCTATCAGCCCTGCATTGGCACCAAGTTAAATTCCCTATTGATTTTAAAATTCTTCTATTTATTTATAGAGCACTTACTCCTGATTACCTCCAGGAACTTATTTCCTACTATGAACCCCCACGTCCACTAAGATCACAGGGTGCTGGTCTTTTATTAGTTCCAACAAATTAATAAGGTAACAGCAGGGGGAAGAGCCTTTTCTTATAAGGCCCCCCAGCTTTGGAACAACCTTCCAGAATGTGTCCAGGACTCTGACACAGTCTCAATCTTTAAGTCTAGGTTGAAAACCTACTTATTTAGTTTAGCTGTCAGGAACAGCACATGATTGCCACGAGATGCGTTTCACCTGCCGCTCATCGCCCCTCCCCTTTCACGCTATATAAGCTTCCTCCTCTATCTTCCGGGTTGCGAAGTATTGTTGGCATGCCATCTACCAAGCGTTATCTCCTGATTGCTCTCCTGTGTTTTGACCTCTGCTCTCGTTCCAGACCTCGTCTCCAGCCTAGCCCCTTTGTACCTCCAGCCATCTGTCTACCCGGCGTGAACTCGGACCGTCCTGACCACGACAACCGCACTCACACACTGCACACACCACACGGAGTTATTCACCTGTGCGAGTACTCCGTATTCACTCAAGAAATCAAAACATCAGTAATCCGCATTTGGATCCGTGTCTTCCTGGCTGAAACGTTACATTAGCGTTTGATAATTAATATCCCCCCTTAGATAAAGGTACAGATCTAGGGGTTCATAGGTGAAGGGTTTTATGGTAAACTGGGGATGTCACCATCTGTGGCACAATGTGGTAATAAAAGGTTCTGGACATTGTTTTTATTGTTTACTCAGAACATACATACACTCTCATCAGACTGTGTTAACACACACTAACATTATAGCCTGGGGAGTATTTTTAGGTCAATTTGTTTAATTTTGGAATTTAGCAATAGATACATTGTACACAAAATATTAACACTCTGTCACCATCTCATCAAACTTTCACACTTATAAGTTTCCTCAATTCCTTTCTCTCTTATTCCATCTTATCCTTCTCCACTCTCTCTTCTTCCACCACCGCTCAGTTGTTTGTCTCTCGCTTTTCTCTTTGGTGAAATAAAACTATATATACTACCTTTCCTCTTAATTTCTTTAAGATTCAAAGTAACTTAATAGTATACAGTGAGGAGAACAAGTACTTGATACACTGCCGATTTTGCTGGTTTTCACACTTGCAATGCATGTAGAAATCTGTAATTTTTATCATAGGTGCTCTTCAAGTGTGAGTGATGGAATCTAAAAACAAAATCCAGAAAATCATACTGAATGACTTTTAAATTATTAATTTGCATTTTATTGCAGGAAATAAGTATTTGATTCCTTACCAAACAGTACAAATTCTGGCTCTCACAGACCTGTTAGTTGCTCTTTAAGAGGCCCTCCTGTTCTCCACTCTTTACCTGTATTACCTGCACCTATTTGAACTAAATAGAATAAAAAGACACCTGTCCACACTCACACACAAACAAACTCCAACCTCACCACAATGGCCAAGACCAGAGAGCTGTGCAAGGACATCAGGGAAAAAATTATAGCCCTGCACAAGGTCGGAATGGGCCACAGGAAGATAGGCTACAGGTTTATGAGAAGACAACACCTGTAGGCACAATAATTAGAAAATGGAAGAAGACAAAGAACAGTCAACCTCCCTCGGTCTGGAGCTCCCTGCAAGATCTCACCTCGTGGGGTTGCACTGATAGTGAGGAAGGTAAGGAAAGAGCCCAAAACTACTCTGCAGGACCTGGTCAATGACCTGCAGCAAGCTGGAACCACTGTTTCCAAAAAAACTATTAGTAATACATTGCGCCGTCATGGCTTAAAATCCTCCAGTGCACGCAAGGTCCCCCTGCTTAAGCCAGCACATGTCCAGGCCCGTCTGAAGTTTGCCTATGACCATATAGATGATCCAGATGAGGTGTGGGAGAAGGTAATGTGGTCAGATGAGACGAAAATAGAGCTTTATGGTCTAAACTCCACTCGCCGTGTTTGGAGGAAAAAGAAGGAAGAGTACAAACCCAAGAACACCGCCCGGGCAACTAAGGAGTGGCTACATAAGAAGCATCTCCAGGTCCTGGAGTGGCCTAGCTAGTCTCCAGATCTGAACCCAATCGAAAATCTCTGAAGACACCTGAAACTCTGTGTTGCCCACCGACAGCCTAGAAACCTCAAGGATCTGGAGAAGATCTGTATGGAGGAGTGGGCCAAAATCCCTGCTGTAGTGTGTGCAAACCTTGTAAAGATCTACAGGAAACGTCTTACTTCTGTAATCGCAAACAAAGATTTCTCTACCAAGTATTAAGTTTTGTTTTTCTGATGTATCAAATACTTATTTCCTGCAATAAAATGCAAATGAATAATTTAAAAGTCATTCAGTGTGATTTTCTGGATTTTGTTTTTGTCACGCTACGGTTCCCGAACCCTTCCTTTGGGGCGTGTGTTAACGTTGTCTGCGTCTACTCGTCTGCGTCAGTGTATCTCCGTGGGTGCGGGTGTGTCTTGTAATCATCCGTCTCACCTGTGGCTCGTCTCGTCATCACGTGGGGTTGATGTGGTCTGTCTATTTAATGTGCGTTCGCGCAGTATCTTGTGCTCGTCGTTGTCTATAGTCTGCACGTTGTGTGCTTTGTGTTTGTTCTTCGTGCACTATTGCGCAATATACGTCAAATAAAACGTGTCGTTCGGACCAGAGACCTGGACTCGTGTCTCGTCCTTTCTCCAGCGCCCCAGCGTCACAGTTTTTAGATTCCATCACTCACACTTAAAGAGCACCTATGATAAAAATTACAGATTTCTACATGCATTGCAAGTGTGAAAACCAGCAAAATTGGCAGCATATCAAATACTTGTTCTCCTCACTGTATATAATAATAATATTTAGTATAATATTTAGTAACTAAATATTATCTTAACCTGCTTTACACAGAACTAACGCCAGATCTAGCTAAGATTACATGTATGTTTAGTGAATTTTTTATCATCTCATAATTAGCATCGCAACTTTCCCAGCACCATGCTTTCACTATAATTTCATATCTTAATAGATGATTAATCCGTTTTTACGTATTTCCTCCCACGTCTCACACACAGGTTAGTGCAGGTTCACTGGAAAGGGTGTGCACCGTTTGATTACAGGAATGCTTTTCTTCCTCAGAAATGTCTTATCTCTGCTATTCATAGTTAAATAATAATAATAATCTTTATTTGTATAGCACCTTTCGTACGTACATGCAACTCAAAGTGCTTTACAGTATAAATAAAAAAAAATTAAAAGGAGATAAGACAAAAAGACAAAAAGAAAATGTTAAAAGAAATAAAAGATAAAAATATTAAAATAACATAAAAAGTAAAAAAGTAAAGTAAATAAGATAAAACTATTAAGATAATTAGATTTAGATAATAATAGACAACATAATGTAATAAAGTAAATAAGATTGAGGGTTTCTTAACTAAAAGCAGATCTAAACAGGAATGTTTTGAGACTCTTCTTAAAGCTGTGCAGGGATGAAATGCCTCTGAGCTCTTCAGGAAGAGAATTCCAGAGCTTTGGGCCATAGTGGCTAAAAGCCCCCTCGCCAATCTTTAATCAGCTTTTAGGAATCACCAGTAGATTACTGTTGAGAGACCTGAGAGACCTGACTGCATGGACGTAATTTTGATTTCAAAAGTGGGGGGGACATGGATTCGTCGCTATTTAAATATTTGGTTTTAACCGTAAAAACTGGGGGGACCAAAACCGGCTTTTGAAAAAGTGGGGGGGACATGTCCCCCCCGTCCCCCCCCCCCAAAATTACGTCCGTGCCTGACTGGAACATATCTAACCATCATTTCACTGAGGTAAAGAGGGGCAAGACCATGAAGACATTTAAAAACCATGACTAGAACCTTAAAATCTATTCTAAATCTGACAGGTAACCAGTGCAGTGAGTTGAGTGCAGGTGTAATATGATCTCTCTTTCTCCTGCGGGTCAGAACCCTTGCAACAGTGTTCTGAACTCGCTGTAGGTGCGAAATAGAGCTCTTTGGAAGAGCAGATAGAAAAGTGTTACAATAATCTAGCCTTGATGTGATAAATCACATCAGCGCGTCTTCTCCTTGTCGTGTTTTTTTTACTTTGATCTCAGTATTAGATTCATAACAAAGTCAGCCTTTTGCCATCAGAAAGTTATAGTCAAAGTCAGTTTAGTAATTTGTTACACATCAATTCTTGCATTGATGCATTTCAGTCATGATTTTGGCAACCACACCTTACAAAGTAAAGTCTTAGTAAAGTCCTTAAATTAAAGATTCAATTAAAGATTCAAACACAGATTCAGAAGGTCCTGAATCTAGTAAATGATCTAGTGAATATCCGAACTGATATTTTGGAGTTTGTTAAGATCTATCTCCATTTATTAAAAATTACTTTCATAATGACTTTAAACATAAAGCAAGATTTGAGCCTGTAACTTAAAATCGATGTATCCAAGTTTTATTTTTGAAGATTACCGTAATGGTCGTTGCTTGTAGAGATGTGAGGGAAAATGCTTTATAGGTGTGGGTTATTGACTATTTGTTACAGATCAGCTACAACTGAGTTTAAAAGAGTCAATATAAGATGCCAGACCATTTTCTCTAGTGGTATATGGTCTGTTGCATTACGCTGGGTGATTACAATGCTGTCTGATTCTGAGTAATGATACAAATGTCAGCGCTTCATTGCTTGATTGTGAATGATTATTGATTGTAAGTGTAATGTTCCTGGTTTTGGCATTGCAAAAAAATCTAATTCGTTAACGTTTTCTGTAGGGGGAGTTCTGGGGAAAGCACCTGACAGGATGTTAAGGTCCATTATTAAGGCTTAGAGGGAAAATAAAAGAAGACCTGCTTTCTGTCTTCAATCTGAGGGTGGACCTCATGGCAAGATGTTGATGAAAAAGTGAAGGACTGCAGTAGTTTGACCTCAATTATAATCATTCTGATCTTTCAGGAATTAATCAGCTGTGAATCTTGATTAATAAATGTGTACGCAACAGTCACAATACTTGGAAAAGGCAGTGAGGTTATTCAGCACACTGGCTTACTCATGTTAGGCGCAAGGAATGCACAGCACTGAACGGCGGGACCTGTATGCATTTTAGGAGTGAGGTAAATGAGTGACAGGTCTGTAAGATGATCAGTAGGCGGGTGACTGTGCAGGGGAGGTGGAGTGTGTGAGAGTGGATATCTCCCCTGAGGTGGTGGACTGGCCTACCGTGACACACTCATGTATAGATGTAAGCATGAATGTTAAATACAATGAGAAATGGATCAAATAATGCAGAACAAGATAACACAGAAGATGAAATTGTGCTCCAGTGTATATTGTGACCTGACTTTGTATTGTTTTTGATTTAGTATTTTGTCTTTCTGCAAGTGCCTTGAGCACGTAAGTAGCTGGATGGGTCAAAACTTTCTACAGTTGAATGAAGACAAATAAAGATTATTATAATTGGTAATAGCAATGAAAGCCACAGACTAGATTCCTACTTAAGACTCGAAAACACTAAACTCTAAAAAGCTAACTCGTAATAATGGCATAGTAACAGACATTTATTTCAATTTTAGCAGTCACAATGTCAATAATCTAACAGACGCTCGCATATCACTCCTCTGTTAATATCTTTACACTGGCTTCCTGTTGAATACAGGATCCAGTTTAAAATATTAACACTTACTTATAGAGCATTGCATGGCCACGCCCCTAATTATTTGGTTGATCTGCTTCACCCATATGTGCCAGCTCGTTCTCTTAGATCGAGTGATTTGAATTCACTGACTGTTCCACGTTCTCGCTTAAAGACTCGTGGAGATCGAGCTTTTGCGGTCATTGCTCCCAAACTGTGGAATGCACTGCCCCTGTCTTTGAGATTGGCTGTGTCTGTGGAATCTTTTAAAAAGCATTTAAAGACCTACCTGTTTAAACAAGCATTTGGATAAATGGACCAGACAGAAACGCATTATGTCTTCGTGAATTATGTGCTGTTTTGTTTATATATTGTGTGGCGTTTTATATATTTTAGTTGTATTGTGTATATGTAAAGCACTTTGTGGCCTTTGTTTGAGAAAAGTGCTATATAAATAAATTTTACTTACTTACTTTACTTACAATAAATAAGTCAGCGTTTTATAATCTTAAGAACATTAATAAGATCACAAATTTCTTGACTAAACCAGATTTTGAGAAACTCCAAATCTCTAGCCAGGTTGATTTACTGTAATGGCCTCCTAACATATATGGGTGTGTGTGTATATATATTGGGGTTAATGTGTAAGTACATTTGTGGGTGTATATATATGTCCATAAGAGGGTATATGGGTGTGTGTGAATGTGTGTGGGAATGTAGGGGAGGATGTACATGTGCATGTAGGTGTATATGTGCGCTGGGGCCTAGCTGATGGCCCGTGGGGGGGGGGGGGGGGGGGCTCTGTTACCTCTGGTTCCCTGGACCTGCGCTCCTTGGGTGGGGGGGCGCTCCCTCTCCCGCCTGCTGGGATGGACATGCGGGGGTCACTGGGAAGTGCGTCCCTGGGACTCAACTGCTCCTGGGGGGCCGTGGGCGGGTGGGATTCACGGGTCTTTCTCTGCCGGCCTCTGGGGGAATGTTGTTACAGCTTTCTACCCTGGCTGGTACGTACATTCCGTACATTTATCCTATGTTGCACTTTTATGTTGCACATAAACACACACTCACACATACACATACATCACAGTCATTTGTGCTATATGTCTTGGGTACACTTGCTACTCTTCTTTGCAGTGGTCATTTGAGCTGGTTGTCTTTATTTTATTTTTTCCCTGCACTTCTGTCTTTTCTCTTTTTATTTTCTCTTCCCCTCTTTTGTATATCTTCTTATGGTCCACCTAACCCCAATTATTGTTATCACTATTGCACTATATTATACAGAATTGTTATTATCTGATCTGTATATAAAAACAAAGTTGTCCTCCAAAGATGGGGGGGGGGGGGGGGGGGGGAGGAGGTGGGCCACAAAAAATAAATAAATAAATGCAGCTCTTAGATCTTTACAAGAACTGATATTTTGGAAGTGTTAAGATATTTATTTACTTCCATATCCACTGGTATACATTTTTGTTAAAAATCACTTTCACAATGATTTTACACATTCAATGAAGATTTGAAATAGGTCTGTAGTTTCATATGGAACTATGGAAGTCACCTAGACAATTTTGTGTTTTCCCTGAAATCTCATACTTTTATTTATCAAATGAGTTGCAAAATGAATAGAAATATAGTCCAGACATTGACAATGTATAAATAGTGTTTTTTTTTTATTTGAAATAATTTTCTACTTTAAACTTTGCTTTCGTCAAAGAATGCTCCCTTAGCAGCAATTACAGCATTGCAGACCTTTGGCATTCTAGCTGTTAATTTGCTGAGGTAATCTGGAGAAATTTCACCCCATGCTTCCAGAAGCCGCTCCCACAAGTTTGATTGGGTTAATGGGCACTTTTTTCGTACCATACGGTCAAGCTGCTCCCACAACAGCTCAATGGGGTTGAGATCTGGTGACTGCGCTGGCCACTCCATTACCGATAAAACACCAGCTGCCTGCTTCTTCTCTAAATAGTTTGTGCATAATTTGGAGGTGTGCTTTGGGTCATTGTCCAGTTGCAGGATGAAATTGGCTCCAATCAAGCGCTGTCCACAGGGTATGGCATGGTGTTGCAAAATGGAGTGATAGCCTTCCTTATTCAAAATCCCTTTTACCTTGTTCAAATCTCCCACTTTACCAGCACCAAAGCAACCCCAGACCATCACATTACCTCCACCATGTTTGACAGATGGTGTCAGGCACTCTTCCAGCATCTTTTCAGTTGTTCTGCGTCTCACAAATGTTCGTCTGTGTGATCCAAACACCTCAAACTTTGATTCATCTGTCCATAACACTTTTTTCCAATCTTCCTCTGTCCAATGTCTGTTCTTTTGCCCATATTAATCTTTTTCTTTTATTAGCCAGATATGGCTTTTTCTTTGCCACTCTGCCCTGAAGGCCAGCATCCCGGAGTCGCCTCTTCACTGTAGACGTTGACACTGGCGTTTTGCGGGTACTATTTAATGAAGCTGCCAGTTGAGGACCTGTGAGGCGTCGATTTCTCAAACTGGAGACTCTAATGTACTTGTCTTCTTGCTCAGCTGTGCAACGGGGCCTTCCACTTCTCCTTCTACTCTGGTTAGAGCCTGTCTGTGCAGTTTCTTGGCAATGTCTCGCATGGAATAGACTTCATTTCTCAGAACAAGAATAGACTGTCGAGTTTCAATTGAAAGTTGTTTTTTTCTGGCCATTTTGTGATTTAATCAAACCAACAATTGTAATGCTGCAGATTCTCAACTAGCTCAAAGGAAGGTCAGTGTTATAGCTTCTCTAATCAGCAAAACTGTTTTCAGCTGTGCTAACCTACTTGCACAAGGGTATTCAAGGGTTTTCTAAATATCCAATAGCCTCCTTACAGAGTTAGCAAACACAATGTACCATTAGAACACTGGAGTGATGGTTGTTGGAAATGGGTCTCCATACATCTATGTAGATATTGCATTAAAAACCAGATGTTTACAGCTAGAATAGTCATTTACCACATTAATAATGTATAGAGTGTATTTTTGATGCATTTAATGTTAGCTAAATTGAAAAAAAAAACTGCTTTTCTTTCAAAAATAACAACATTTCTAAGTGACCCCAAACTTTTGAACGGTAGTGTACTCTTGAAACAACTCGAGACAATGAACCGGAGGTTCAACTTTCGACTCCTGCTAAATAAATCAGGGACTGACATAAAACATCTGGATAGAAACACAAGAAAAGAACCGGAAACAGGTCTGACAAGCATGCGTGGGCGGGGCCAGGATTGACACACTCACTAGAGTAACCACATTATTGGTCAGAGATATATCAGAAGACCAGTCCTCTGAGTGATGTTGCAATAGTACGTCATATTTGTGTCGTCACTCTAGGTAGTTTTGTATGAATAAATAGGGAAGCATTTCAGCAAGTCTTCCACGGTTGCAACAGGCATTCTGTCTCTCTGAGAAAAGTTTTACTGAGCCGAACGAACACATCACTACTGAAGCACGATGACTTCTGTACCTGGAGGATGGAGCAAATGGGTAGATGCTGATGAAGATGTGAAGGACCTCTGCCGTAAGGTTAGTGACATCATTTATTTTCTTTGCACTATGCTTGTTTAACTGAGTGATTAACCTTGAGTTATCAATTATTTAATTAAAAATATATAATTTTAATGTGCATATTTTAATAGTTACTAAGTTACTGTTATTTATCTATCCCAATGGCCACAAAAAAACACATATTCCAAACTTCCACATCACTGCTGCATTGACTGTAGAAGTAAGATCTGTAGAAGGTGGACATAAAAGTATGAATATTAAGTACACATCAAGAAAGGAATTAAACAATGTAGAATAAGATAATGAATATAAAAGATAAAACATGACAATGCTCCAGTGTAGATTGTGACCTGACTTTATACTGTTTTTGGTTATGTTTGATTTCAGGTAAAGGATGCTGTTGAGGAGAAGACTCAACAGACCTTTACTATTTTTAACCCCCTGACATATCGAACCCAAATTGTAAGAGGACGGAATCTTGATATTGTGGTATGTGTAAATATATTAGTCACAAAATCCATTGCATTGCAAATTTTTCAGGTTTCTAAGATTCAAGATTCATTTTGCTTCTCCAGTTTGTGCAGTAATGAATATACTATTTCTCAGTTTATTGTTCATCTAACAGCCCTTGCCAAGCTATGTTACTGCTGTTATGGTGTTGAAAATGTGCAATAAACACAATGCCATTCCATATCACCATGACAGCCATTTCACACCTAATATACCATATATCATTAGAAAGCTTAGCTACTTCCCTAAGTAAGTATTATAATACCTCCACTTGTGTCCAATAACTGGTTAATGTAATGTGACATGTATCTACACGTTATTGTAGACCAAGCAAGTGAAAACCTTGATTCGAATATGTGTTTGAGCTATCTTTAGAGAGGTTCTGTTGTACAATTAAGGAATAGTGGCCTTTGCCAACTATTCCTATATATTTCCTAGTTTTCTAAACTTAATATTTTTTTAATCTCTCTCTCTCTCTCTCTCTCTCTCTCTCTCAGTTGTATATCGGAAAACTGAGATGTCTGGGTCTGCGTGTTTGGGAGGATGTTGCACCAGTTAAACTGAACGTGATTGCAACTGAGTTTTTTCCATTGCCCACTGGCAACTTGGACAAATTGCATTGATCCTGTGTATCTTCACCACAAATTATGAAAATGTATGTGACTTTAACTGTTTTGTCACGGCGGGCCCCCTGCTGGTCGCCCCGTTTACAGTGGCAGTTGTCTTGTTGTTGCGTTGTGTTTGTCCCATAGGTGGGCGGGGCCTATGATCCGCCTCACCTGACGGTCGATATATGTCATTGTCTATATATGTCTTGTCTTTGTACCAGTTGACTGCTGGATATTATATCCTTAATTCGGATCGTGTCACGGGTTTTTGGTTTTGTGCAATGTGTGCATTAAAACCTCCTTATCCTCTGAGACTTGGCATGATCACTTCCATTTTATTTTGCACTCCCTGCCCATCACATATATGTCAAAAACCATATATTACATTTGTTTTACACACAACATGACAACATAACTATCTAGGATAGCAACAATCTGTGTGCCTCGAGGAGACCTCTTCTTGCTTCTACTTACACTGGATTTTCTCTGCAAATCCATAAATCACTCTCATTGACATATGGTACCTGGCACTAAATACTAGCATATCTCTAATCAAACAGAACATGTCTTCAACCTGTAATTACCTTATGGCTTCTACTTTTGCCTTGGCTAAGATTTTGTGGTAACTGCAGAGCCAGACAGATATTACAGGTACTGGCAAACTAGTCAAACATTGTGAAATAAGACAAGGTTCAGAAAAAGCCGAGCTAATAGATATAAATATATTAAATATAAAATAAATATACTCAATATAAAAAAGGTCAAGCAGCTGGTCTGAGATCAGAATGTTTACTGATTACTTGTAATCATTTGTGATTACAACTGATTACTTGTAATGTTTAATAAATAAAGGATTACACAAGCATTTCCCTACCTTGCAATGTAAAATGAATAATGTCAGCTATATCAATCCACTGACTAACAGTGTATCATAATGAAAAATACATCTTAATCATTAAAACAACCCTGTTTTCATGACTAAAATTTAATTAGGAACACAATATGTTATGGGGGAATATTTTATGTCATATTTCATAAAAAACATGTTACTTCTGTTTCTGTTAAGAAAAGAGATTTAGGCCCTGGTTGCCCACTAGATGTCACTGTGGCGTGTGATGATTCGAACGTTTCACAAGATCGAATCATTTTCCGAATCAATTGGTTCATTTGATTCAGTCTCCCAAAAACCCAACTTTTGCCATCACTACAGGGTTGCCAACTCTCACGCATTGAGCGTGAGACACACGCATTTGACCGTTTTCACACGCTCTCACGCCACACTTCCAATATCTCACGCCGAAAAAAAATATCCAGTTTATTTGATTCAACATATATATGATTCACACATATATGATTCAATACGTTACTAGTTCGCTAGCTCTGGCGCCATCCACCGGCGATATAACACTGAATCTGTGTCCATTTTACGTTCAATTCTTTGTTTATAGCTTATGCAGTTTGATCTCTCCCGATGTTTTGCACAAGTTTCAGTAGGATAACTCACACTGACTTGTTTTATTTTACTATGTGTTTCACCCATTTTAGCCACTAGAAGGCACCAAAATTCTATAGATTTTTCCTTAGTGGGAACTTGTTTGTTTGGTTGTTATATGTCTAGTTATGTATTTTTGCCATGAGGCATGTATCTAAGAAGTCAATCTAAGTGTATTGATCTCTGGTAAAAGCTCTGATGAACTTAAACAGGACTACATCTATTTCTATAAGCTACTCAGAATCTGCAATGTCAGCAAATTAAATGATCTTTAAAAAGAAAAACATCACAATCAGTTCTTCTGGATGTCAGTTTGTATCTCAAAAAGTAGATTAGGTAGGAGATGTTGAATGGATAAAAACTTGATGACTCACTTAAAGGGCTCCACAATATGGGCAGAAGACAATATTACGATTATATCATCATAAAATACATTTACATTTACATTTAGGGCATTTAGCAGACATTCATGTCCAGTGTGACTTACAAACTAATATACCTTCCATCATGTTAGAGATTGTTGATTGCTTGAATAAGCAGTAGTCAAAGACTGGCATACAAAACTGTCACTAAATCATGTGAACACCACATACCACTACAAAGGCCATACTGTGATGATGTTTGGAGTGATATAAGGTGTGATGTTTGGAGTGATAGAATGTGCACCCCAGCATGCAAATGTGTGAAGGTAAAGGATCTCCTGCTTCTCCAGGCTCCTGTTTGTATGTGTTTGATGCGCTGAGAGCAGACAGAACTACGGCCGCACACGGGTGAGAGAAGAGCCCTGCACCCCCTCGTAACGCACCCACGCCTGCCACATCTGTGGGCTCTGTAATGTCCAGCTAAATAAAGTCACTGCTCCCCCCCCCTCCGTTTGAGTCCTCTGTTCATGGCTGTCTCTCTGCCATCGTCTCATTAGGCTGGAGCTCAGAGTGCCTTTCCTGGACCACAGGTTCACCGCCTACTTCCTCTCTCTGCCTGAGGAGATGAGGGTGCCTAAGGTGAGGAGAACTTTACTACGTTCAGAAACATTTCCAGAGCAGAGGTGGAACGCTGGGTTATAATCTGTAATAATCTGATGGTTTCTGCTGTGATCTACTCCTAGCTCAGCTCCTTGAATGGGTAACAGAGATCTGTGCCCTGAGGATGTTTTCACTGGTCTCTTTCATTAGTGATCTGGTTTTGAACAAACAAGCAAGTGGATGTTTTAAATATTAGTTTATACCATAAATGCACTCGTAAATATTGGTTATGCAATGTACAAACACAGAGGTCCATCAGTGTAAAGTTTATTTGAAATGGTGTAAAGTCTGTTGAACACATTTGCTGCAAGTGTTCACTTCTTCCTTCTACACGTTTCACCAGCTCTTGTATGAACATGGGATACGCATCCTGGCATGAGCAGAACATTTATTAAGTCTCGAAATTGTGGTTTGAAGACAATCATCTATTTATTATAAACGTATAAACTCGTTTTTTTTTATTTGTGTGACGCTCGGGCTGTCCCGAAGGATGAGACACGGAATCCTCTTGGACTGACGTCACGTTTGTTTTATTTATAACAATAGCGCTGTCTAGCGCACAGGCAACACTCACACTTGCACACAGACGTGTAAACATAGACAACGACGAGCACAGGACACTGCGCGAGCGCGCATTAAATAGACAAACCACATTAGCCCCACGTGATCACGAGACGATTCACAGGTGAGACTTATTAATCACACGACATAACCCCAACCACGAATCTCCACTGACGCAGACAAAGCACGTGGACAACGTTGACACACGCCCAAAAGGGAGGGGCCGGGTCCTCAACATGACAGACGCCCCCTCCAAGGGCACTACACGTCCCGGGGTGCCAACAGGACCGAGTGCCCCGAACCCACGACGATGGGCGGATCCGACGCGCTCAATCCTGCGTCTGGGAGGTGACTGCCCTTGGCGAAGCGTCCGTTACGAATCGCCTAGCACACCCTCCCTGGGAAGACGGGGGAAAAGACGTTAGACACACTCAACGGAACAGACACGAATACACACACCGGTACATTCACACACAGAGGAACAAACGGGATTAGGGGATTCGGCACACATACGGGAAGACTTACAAACACTGGTACACACACACACGACATAGGCGCCAGGCTGCGCGCCAGCAGGAGAGAGATGAGGAGAGAGAGGTCGGGAGCTACTGGTGCAGCAGGTGCTGCGGAGGGCGGTGCTCCTCCTGCCCTTGCTGCAGTCCCTCCACCGGACGCAGCGCGGCTGGCGGACGTGCCTGGCGCAGCGCGGCTGGCGGACGCGCCTGGCGGACGCGCCTGGCGCAGCGCGGCTGGCGGACCCTCCGGAGTCAGCCCTGGGCGCGGTCACTTCCATCTCCTCCGTCTCGCTACCCTGGCTCCAACTCATGGGCTGCTCCGGGCTGCCACCCCGGGAGCAGTCCATCTCCTCTTCTCCAGAGCGATCGGAGGACGACTTCCACCTTCCCTTCACCGTCTCAGCAGAGCATTCAGAGGGGGGCAGACCGTCCTCTTCCTCAGAGTAGAATTCGCTGTCCGTGCACTCTGAGACGCCCGAGTGCACGGACAGAGGACGATCTTCCTCCTCTTCCTCACCGTAATTGGCGGGGTATGCCGATTGCTCCGACTGAGGGTAGTCCCCAACCTCGACCTCCTCCCCCTCCTCTATGACGGAAGAGGAACCAACGGGCGGAGGGAGGTAGTCCTCTTCCTCGGACTCCTCCTCCTCCTCTGACCTGTAGTCGAGTGTGGACGCGTCTTCCAGCGACAGGGGGTAGGCTTCCTCTCCTTCCCCGCCGTAGTCAACGGTGGAAGCATCGCATAGTGACGGAGGGTATGACTCCTCCCCTTCGTCCTGTTCCTCCTCGGAGTCCCCCTCCCCAAACTCGTTCTCCGGGGTGGACTCGATAGCACCGCAGACGCAGGAGTCCACCCTCAGAGAAGAGCGGGCGCGGGACGGAGGGGAGTGTCGTTCCCTCCAAATCCTCACCGCGCCCTGGCGGAAGGTCTCCGCCAGCTCGGGGTCTCTCTCCTCTAGCCCCTGGGCTGTGGCCAGCTGGAGGGCGCACACTGGGTCTTTCTCCAGCTGTTCCTGCGTCGGGGTTCTCTCCTCCTCCCCAAGCTCACCCTCTAGTGGCGCGTCCGTCCCGTAGAATGCCGGGACGCTTACGCGGACAGGCGAGCTCTCCCGGGAAGACGAGGGGTGTCTCTCCTCCCACACCCGCACAGCTGACACTCGTTGTTTTTATCACCACATCCGTAGACCCTAACAAAATCATGACCCGTCTTAGCACTAGGGGTGTATTCAACTAAGGATTTTCATAGTCGAATCTGATTCGTCAGCTTTTCCCTTTAGTTGACTAATAGTCGAATCAGGTTTATTTATATATTTTTTATTTAGAGCACCTTAAAACGGGATCCCGTTCTCATTCAGGACTTTTTTCCTCTTCAAAGTAAAAATCTAAAACACTCAGATAAATGAATAAACACGGTAGGTTGGCTTTATTCAGCTTTTATTTATTTTTTTTAAATGAAACGTTAGAGAACATTAGCAGTCAGTGCGCATTGCGCATATCGAACTGTCAGACAGGTACTGTGCAAAAATATTTTAAATAAAATATGCCTGCCTGAAAATAAAAAAATTGCCACACAACAGCAAAAAAATACAAGGAAAGGTTCTAGTAACGGGGTTTAAAATCAAACAACAACAAAAAATGTTTATAGGCCTACTTGCTGAGACGCACCACGACAAGACGACTGAAACAACAAACGTTTTTTTCGCCTTACACGTTTTAAATGGTATGCCATGTTGGTTGTTGTCGTGCGAAATGAAAGACGTTGATGACATAACTTGCACTTTAATTTGTTTGATTCATCTTTATGTTTTTCAAAATACTTTTGAAGTTTTTTAGTAGCCATTATAATCTCGGCAGATGCTGCTCGTATTCTGTAGCGTGTTCAGCTCCGCTCGTTTGGATTGTGCAACTGCAGGGTGTGATTTATTAATGTGTAGTAAGGAAGATGCCTATTGTTAATGCGCAAACATCATTTTAAAATATTTATTACCAGAAATTAGGATGATTTTATTTGACAAAAGGCTATATATAATGAAAACAAAGACATTTCATGTAACAACTAATGCTTAGCAGCATCCTTGGGCACCTCCATGCAGTTAGAATGGTACATTCGACTATGACGTTCATAGTCGACTAGGGGGTATAGTCGACTATAGTCGAATCAGCGACTATTGCAGGTCACCCCTACTTAGCACATTTCAGTTCAACGTCTCTGTGGTATCTCCAGCACCTCTCTCCTATACCCCGCCATAATGCAACATGGCACCCATGACCACTTCCTCATAGCCTTCTTCATAATCCTCTCCAGCCTATCCAATAATTTCTGTAATTCACCTCATGAGTCATTAGTGGCCATCTACTAAGTGGGAGCAAGCCAAACTGGAGATGCCACAATTTAAATACATCTTAACAGACAGATTGTCAAATAAACTGGGATACTGTCCCTAATATCCCCCATTTCTTTACGATTGGCTTTTCACAAATACCATGTTGTGTTTGTTAAAGAACTATTAAAGCTTCAAGAGTGCAAGAAAATGGCTCTTGGGATTTCTAAATTGCTCTTGGGATATCACTCTATATTGCTTGGGGACTGCAAATATATTTGCCGAAAGTGATAAATTACCAATTCTTTTAAAATTGAATGATTTCTTTTAAAAATTATTTTCTGGCTTCCATCTTTAAATCTTGTACTTCTATTTGGGAAGTGTGTTTTTCCTGTTGGTATCTTTGTTGGCATGTGCAAGTCTCGCTTTTAACATTTATCATTCTGCTGAACACCTTTGAATGGGAAAATGAGGGATGTGTAATATGTAATTTCCAAACAATTTTTAGAATGCTATGGCATTCTACAGATTTTTCCTGTTGTGGTTTCACACTGTTCATAGGAAATTTAGCAAAAATTCACTATTTATTTTTGTAAATAAACAAGGCAATGTCAAGTTAACTGACTTCTGAATAACTTTGTAATTGTGCATGCATTCCTTCACAATTTCCATAGTCTGTGCCAATGCCTACCATATACTCACCAGCCACTTTATTAGGTACACCCAAACTGCTCATTAACGCAAATGTCAAATCAGCCAATCACATGGCAGCAGAAGAGAATGGCCAGACTGGTTTGAGCTAATAGAACAGCAATAGTAACTCAAATAACCAGTTGTTACAACCGAGACATGCAGAAGAGCATCTCTGAATGCACACCACATCAAAACTTGAGGTGGATGGGCTACAGCAGCAGAAGACCACACCAGGTGCCTCTCCTGTCAGCTAAGAACAGGAAACAGAGGCTATAATTCTCACAGGCGCACCAAAATTAGACAATAGAAGATTGGAAAAACATTGCCTGGTCTGATGAATCTTGATTTCTGCTGCGACATTTGGATGGTAGGGTCAGAATTTGGCGTCAACAACATGAAAACATGGATCCATCCCATCCTGCCTTGTATCAACGGTTCAGGCTGGTGGTGGTGGTGGTGTGGGGGATATTTTCCTGGAACACTTGGGGTCCATTAGTACCAATTGAGCATCATGTCAATGCCACAGCCTACCTGAGTATTGTTGCTGACCCTGCCCATCCCTTTATGACCACCACCTATATGTCAAACTTGAAAAGTGAATTCTGACAAGCTATCTCCTTCTTGGGGTATGAGATCAGACCAGTGTTGAGGCGTCCTGATCCTACAGTGCCCTTTGTGTTGGAGGTGGATGCGTCCCAGGTAGGTGTAGGAGCCATAACGTCACAAAGGGGAGCAGGATCCTGCCTACACCTAGTAAGCTACTAGCACAAACTCCTGCCGAATGGAATCATGGTATCGGAGAACGCAAGTTGTTGGCCGTAAAACTGGCACTGGAGGCGTGGAGGCATTGGTTAGAGGGGGCTAATCCTGATGGACCACTGTAATTTAGAAAACATGCATAATGGGGCTGTCATGGTCGTCCTCTCCTTACACCTGTTTCTCATCACATCATTATTTAAACCGTGTGGACCCTCTACTCCACATGTGTCAAAGTAAGTTGATTACTGGACTGGAAATAGTAGCGCGTTATATTACTCGTTACCGAAAAAAGTGGTAAGATTAGAGTAACGCGTTACTAAGTAACGCGTTACTGACATCACTGACTTTGACATCCCTGCTCTACTCCCTACAAAGTATTGCCTGCATTGTTGGACAGCATACCAAGCTATTCTTTCATCCTGTTTTCCCTTTATGGTTCGACTCGTTTTGTGCATTTTAGCTCTCTTGGATTTGCCCTGCTATACCTTTGCCCGGTTTCTACTGCTACTCTAATCCTGACCTGGACCATATTGACCGTACTGAGCTTGGATTGTGTATTTCTCCCTGTTCCCCCGGAATTTCCTGGGAGATACTCTCTATCTATTACTAACCATCACCACTTTATAACTAGATAAATATGAATGCACAAATGTTTCTTTTAATTAAATAAATGAATGAAAGTATTTTGGAGCGATTTGGTTGTTAATGGGGGGCTGGATGAAAGCACACATGATAAAAGCTGTTGCTAATTTCTCAAAAATGCTGCCTGCACAAACTCAGGTTTCTCAAGAAGTGTAAAATGTGGCAATCACTATTGATAATGCAGATAAAGACATTCCCCTGGGGGTTTCTTACCATGTTTTTCTTAAGAAATTGCTTTTGTCTATTTTGCAACCCTTTCTGCATTTCTGCATGTTGAATTTCTAACTGACATTCTATCTGACATTTTGTTTACTATTTTGGTGAAATTGACTGTGGAATCACAATCAGCTTGGAGCAATTTGAGGTTTTTTTTACTACCATAAACATAGTATTGTTAACCATGTAAATCCTGTAAAGCTGCTTTGTGACAACATGTGTTGTGAAAGGCGCTATATAAATAAATTTGACTTTGACTTTGACTACCACATACACACAGGACAAAACAAAACAGCTATGACATTTTAACAGAAACATGTGCTTCAGATACAATTCATTTAGAATAGACCAAATGTCCATACATGTGATTTGACCAACACCACCTTGTTTTCAGTATAAAACTCAACCACTTATCTCTCTGTAGTTTGTTTTCAATGTTAAACTTCACATTTCTCTCTGGGTTCTTTTCAGTAAGAAATTGCATCACAGTTCTGTCTGAAAGTTTTAAAGTGTAAAATTCCAAAGATCTCTATGAAGGCTGTTGTCATTGTAAAACTCTCAGGTCACCTCAAGCTCAAAGTATATGCCAAACTGATATTCTGTCTTGGGCATTGGCGTCACATTGACACTATTGTGCCACATTCTGTGTTGTGGAGGTCTTGGGCGTCGCTGCTGTCTTGCAGCTGAAATCCACAAAACCATCTCAGGGTCCCAGAGTACGAGCCACACCGGCCGAGTGTGACTTCTGCATCAAACAGCATAACAGTGTTGTAGCCTACTGTTGTACTGATGTTGCACAGCAAGCTGGAAGTCTCAGTTGCAAACTGCCTGGGATATCATCGGTACTCCACAGAGGAAATGCAGCTTATGGAGAGAGAGGTCACAACAAGGACACCTCTCACCCCGTCCATGGACTTTATTCTTTTACAGGAAGCACTACTTGAGCTTCACTCTAGAAGACAATATCAGCTTCTTACCCTCTGCTCTCAATCTGATGATCTACAATATCATTAACCAGTTCCATCAACCAATCTCTGTACTGCTTTTAATTAATGTATTTAAGTATAGCTAAATATAGATTAAGATAATTCTGAAAAGTCTGCACAGTTGTTGCTCTATAGGTAGGTGGAGCAAAAGCAGCATATAAATTGACATGTCTAAGTAAATACTGAAAACTGAATAATCTCACATAAGATCCAGGAGACGGGTAATCATTTTGTCCTATGCATGATTTTCATATTTATGCATTTTTTTGCTTTACTTTTGAGAAAAATATTAAATATTTCCAAACTTTCTTCTGTATTGTTCTGCCACTGCCACAGCTAAAAATAAGTAAAGAAATAAATGCTTTTTGTGCTTCATATTTAATAGAACTGTACCATCAGGTTACATCAGCTTTTTAAAAGATACAAAAACAATCTAAAGATTTTTTTTTTTGTTAGGAGAAAACTAATTCCCATCTAGCCAGCGCATTCTATCTGTGTGGGAGGAAGAGTTTATATTCTCCTCCTCTTTGTAGTGCAACACCAACAGTTCACAGACTGGTCACATACATATGAACAATCGGGCCGATAGCGGTTTGTGGTTTGAGTAACAGCTCTAAAACAAGATGAAGTGGATTTATCATGCAGAAAGTGTGCATTAACCCTCGCCCCCTCATATCTAATTGGATGGATTGTATGGTAGGGAGACCTAGCTCAACTTGGCACAATAGCCATATATATATATATATATATATATATTTATATATATGCTCAAAAAAATAAAGGGAACACTCAAATAACACATCCTAGATCTGAATGAATGAAATATTCTCATTGAATACTTTGTTCTGTACAAAGTTGAATGTGCTGACAACAAAATCACACAAAAATCATCAATGGAAATCAAATTTATTAACCAATGGAGGCCTGGATTTGGAGCCACACACAAAATTAAAGTGGAAAATCACACTACAGGCTGATCCAACTTTGATGTAATGTCCTTAAAACAAGTCAAAATGAGGCTCAGTATTGTGTGTGGCCTCCACGTGCCTGTATGACCTCCCTACAACGCCTGGGCATGCTCCTGATGAGGTGGCGGATGATCTCCTGAGGGATCTCCTCCCAGACCTGGACTAAAGCATCCGCCAACTCCTGGACAGTCTGTGGTGCAACGTGACATTGGTGGATGGAGCGAGACATGATGTCCCAGATGTGCTCAATCGGACTCAGGTCTGGGGAACGGGCAGGCCAGTCCATAGCTTCAATGCCTTCATCTCGCAGGAACTGCTGACACACTCCAGCTACATGAGGCCTAGCATTGTCCTGCATTAGGAGGGACCCAGGGCCAACCGCACCAGCATATGGTCTCACAATGGGTCTGAGGATCTCATCTCGGTACCTAATGGCAGTCAGGCTACCTCTGGTGAGCACATGGAGGGCTGTGCGGCCCTCCAAAGAAATGCCACCCCACACCATTACTGACCCACTGCCAAACCGGTCATGCTGAAGGATGTTGCAGGCAGCAGATCGCTCTCCACGGCCTCTCCAGACTCTGTCACGTCTGTCACATGTGCTCAGTGTGAACCTGCTTTCATCTGTGAAGAGCACAAGGCGCCAGTGGTGAATTTGCCAATCCTGGTGTTCTCTGGCAAATGCCAAGCGTCCTGCACGGTGTTAGGCACAGGTGTTAGGTGAGCACAACCCCCATCTGTGGACGTCGGGCCCTCATACCATCCTCATGGAGTCGGTTTCTAACTGTTTGGGCAGACACATGCACATTTGTGGCCTGCTGGACATCATTTTGCAGGGCTCTGGCAGTGCTCCTCCTGTTCCTTCTTGCACAAAGGCGGAGGTAGCGGTCCTAATTGACATCATAGGTAGACCTCAACTATGAGAGACAAAATGTGAAAAAAAAATTGAGAAAATCATTTTGTCTGACTTTTAAAAATTTATTTGCAAATAATGGTGGAAAATAAGTATTTGGTCACCTACAAACAAGCAAGATTTCTGGCTGTCACAGACCTGTAACTTCTTCTCATTACCTGTATTAATGGCACCTGTTTGAAGTTGTTAACAGTATAAAAGACACCTGCCCACAACCTCAAACAGTCACACTCCAAACTCCACTATGGTGAAGACGAAAGAGCTGTCGGAGGACACCAGAAACCGAACTGTAGACCTGCACCAGGCTGGGAAGACTGAATCTGCAATAGACTGATCTCAGCCCGTGGGGTCAAAATGATCACAAGAACGGTGAGGAAAAATCCCAGAACCACAAGGGGGGATCTAGTGAATGACCTGCAGAAAGCTGGGACCAATGTTACAAAGGCTACCATCAGCAACACACTACGACGCCAGGGACTCAGATCTTGCAGTGCCAGACGTGTCCCCCTGCTTAAGCCAGTCCATATCCAGGCACGTCTGAAGTTTGCTAGAGAGCATTTGGATGTTCCAGAAGAGTATTGGGAGAATGTCATATGGTCAGATGAAACCAAAGTTGAACTATTTGGTAAAAACACAACTCGTCGTGTTTGGAGGACAGTGAATGCTGAGTTGCATCCAAAGAACACCATACCAACTGTGAAGCATGGGGGTGGCAACATCATGCTTTGGGACTGTTTCTCTGCAAAGGGACCAGGACGACTGGTCTGTGTACATGAAAGAATGAATGGGGCCATGTATTGTGAGATTTTGGGTGCAAACCTCCTTCCATCAGCAAGGGCAATGAAGATGAAACGTGGCTGGGTCTTTCAGCATGACATGATCCCAAGCACACTGCCAGGGCAACAAAGGAGTGGCTTCGTAAGAAACATTTCAAAGTCCTGGAGTGGCCTAGCCAGTCTCCCGATCTCAACCCCATCGAAAACCTTTGGAGGGAGTTAAAAGTCCGTGTTGCCCGCCGACAGCCCCAAAACATCACTGCTCTAGAGGAGATCTGCATAGAGGAATGGGCCAACATACCAGCAACAGTGTGTGCCAACCTTGTGAAGACTTACAGAAAACGTTTGACCTCTGTCATTGCCAACAGAGGATATACAACAAAGTATTGAGATGAACTTTTGTTATTGACCAAATACTTATTTTCCACCATTATTTGCAAATAAATTCTTTAAAAGTCAGACAAAATGATTTTCTCATAGTTGAGGTCTACCTATGATGTCAATTACCGGCCTCTCTCATCTTTTTAAGTGGGAGAACTTGCACAATTGGTGACTGACTAAATACTTATTTTCCCCACTGTATAGGATGAACAGGGCCAAACATCAACAGGTTGACTAAACAAGACTGATAAACCCAACAAACACACAAACCATGAACAGGGGCTAAACAGTAACACGATTGGCTAAATTCAGGAACATAAAGAGTGAAGCTAAACTAACAAACAACATGAACAGAGAGAGAAACTCTATGCGTGATAAACATGAATATATTGAACAGAGTTCAATATGTACAAAAAAGTGTGTACCGCAAAGTGTACCGACATTGACCCGCAAAGGAATACTAGAAAGACAGGGATTAAATAACAAACCAAATGAACCACAGAAACAAAGGACAGCTGAAAATATGCACATAGCCTTGTGACAAAATATATGTGTCTGCCATACCAGATTCTGAAGGATGTGATTCCTGGATATGACATCACTCCTGATGCAGCAATGACTAAAATGATTTATGTACTGAGATTACTGTGACGTTCGGTGCGGCGTGAAGGATGAGACACGGATCCCTCTGTGGCGACAGACGTCACTTTTATTTGAACACACAGATAGCGCATATATCGCACGTAAAACACGTAACAGAACGGCAACGTGTGGACTTTAGACAACGACGAGCACAGGACACTGCGCGAACGCACATTAAGTAGACAAACCACATAAGTCCCACTTGATTACGAGACGAGCCACAGGTGAGACGGATGATCACAAGACATAACCGCACCTACGGAGATCCACAGACGCAGACTAGGAGTCGTAGACGACGTAAACACATGCCCAAAAGGGAGGGGCCGGGGTCCTCAACGTGACAATTACCTTTAGGGCCAACAGAGAAGTGTAAGGTGTGTATTATTTTATTCACTTTTTTAATAAAATTATTTTATTAATTTATTCACTATATTGTCATATGAGGTGAAGGTTTCAGTGTAACGTGAGCACATTAAGAACTGTCACATCAGAACCTGTGGGTTTTTTTTGTTGTTCTTGCCTCTGATGCATTGGTGTTATTACTGTTAATCCTCCACATCACCAGTAGGGACTAACATAGATGAATGATGTGTTGGCACACGGCAAATAAAATAACGCACATGTTGGAGTAGAACTAAATCTAACAAATATGTCCGGTTGTGTTTATCTGATTGTGCAGCATATTGATGCTATCAATGAGTAATTTATATCACAGTTAGACTGTGAAAACATTACATTGCCGACATTGCTAACTCCTCTCCTGTATTCACACCTTGGGGAATATAAGTAAAACAGCTGAGAAATAGCAAATGCTATGTAGCTGGCAATTTTTAATTTCTTATCCTACTCATGGATAACAGCCAAACTCAAATTATTATTTTTGTTAGACTTCTTTGTTCATTGGATTATTACTGCAGTTATGTGTCATCTTGCAGCTGCATCTGGATCATATAAGGATCATGTGGACTGATTTGAGTCTTATGAATCATCACGTTAAGAAGATCAAAATTAGGCAGTGACAGTACCTGTTCATTCATGTTACTGTATATGGCAAAACATTGTTTTATTCTTGTTTGTTGGTGTATTTCAGATAATGCCGCACAGTTTGTATGGAGAGTCGTGTGCTCCAGTTCTAAATGTAAGACACTTTCTGTTCAAAAGGAAATTGTTCAGGACCATAATGGTGCTTATTCTGAAGTCCTTTTTTTCTGCACTGTAGTCCGTATTCAGGAGAAATCCGAACATGAAACAATGGAGCCATGAAGGAGCCACACGCAAACAGCTGTGTCCAAATGTCCTGATGACCTGACACATCCTGAATAAAATCTAAAACACAGGATTACATTTTAAAGTTCTACTCTTTCTTTTAAAATACTGCTAAAACAGCATCTTTGAGGTATAAGCAGATCAGTAAATACGTCTTTCCCAATATTATAGTTTCCCCCTTTGGCATCATGGTTTTTTTCTTATTTTGTCTCCACACTCTTGCCCTATTCCCCATCATGTATTGTGAAGATGCCAGTAGCTCTGGCCCATCACAGAGACTCTACAGACATTCCTGTGATGGACTAAATGCTGTACTTAACTCTTCATGTGGGATTCTCAGGGGGACTGGCGGCCCAGCCAGCTCCTTCCTTATAGTGGTCGAAGGGCCCTCGGCCTACTGAAGGAGGGGAGGGGGGTTACAGGTCCTGGGAATACCTGAGGACTGAGATGTACACAATGGATGGACATATTAATTATTATTCTTGTCATAGTGCACTAAACGTAAAATGTTAGGTATATATTGTGTTACTGCAGTAATGTAATGTATGTATGTTATGTTTGTGTTTATAGGTAACCCCTGCTAGTAGTAATGGTATGCCCCAGCTTAATTAAGGGGAGGGGCTACTAGTATAAGAGGGCTTCCTCTCAGAGGCTAAGGGGGGGAGAGGTTGGTTGGTTAATGTTGGTTATTGAATATTGGAAGTAATTGTGTTGAGCCCACGAAAGTCAGGGGCTAGACTGGCTGCTGTTTGCCAGTGCTTGCTTAAAGTGCTGCTTATAAGCCTTTAGATAGATAGATAGATAGATAGATAGAGCTTTATTTATCCCTTGGGACGGATCCCTTCAGGAAATTGTATTTTTCCAGTAGCAGCGTTACAGTACCATAATGTTAACAAGGTAGTATTACAATTTAAAAATATCACTAAAACAAGATTAAGCACACAACATAATAATAATAATAACAGTAATAATAATAAACATAAACTAAGAAAAAACGGCAATGTATAAAAGGATAAGAGGATGCAATTGCACATAGCCCATTATGAGGTATTGTGATTTGGATGAACTGATTGATTAAATTGTGTCATCATATTACACATAGCCCAGTTTATAGGTGATCAGCTCAGCTGATTCCCAAACATTCTCAGTCTACCCATTGGCACATCCACCTATTAACTCCTTCCCCCTCGTTCCCAGAGAGGAGTTGTATAGTTTGATGGCCTGAGGGACAAAAGAGTGTTTGAGTCTATTAGTCCTGCACCTGGGGAGTAGTAGTCTGTCACTAAACAGACTCCTCTGTTGTATGATGACCGTGTGCAATGGGTGACTGGTGTTATCCAGGATGTCCAGTAGTTTGTTCAGTGTCCTTTTTTCTGCTACCGTCACCAGAGAGTCCAGCCTAGTGCCGACAACAGATCCTGCCCGCCTGATCAGTTTTTCTATCCTGGAAGAGTCCTTCTTGGATATACTGCCCCCCCAGCAGACCACGGTGTAGAACAGGACACTGGCCACTACCGTCTGGTAGAAAGTCAGCAGGAGTTTTCTGCATATGTTGAAGGACCGAATCTTCCTGAGAAAATACATCCTGCTCTGTCCCTTTTTGCACAGTTGCTCTGTATTGCAAGACCAGTCCAGTTTATTGTTCAGCCACAACCCCAGGTACTTGTATGATGCAACCATCTCCACCTCATCCCCTCCTACCATGATCGGTCGTGGCTTGGGTCTAGACTTCCCAAAGTCGATGACCAGCTCTTTGGTTTTTGTGGTGTTGAGCTGTAGGTGGTTTGCATTGCACCAGGTTGTAAAATCCTTCACTAGGCTCCTGTACTCCTCCTCCCTGTCATCCCTGATACACCCGACGATGGCTGTGTCATCTGCAAACTTCTGGATGTGACACAGCTCAGAGTTGTACCAGAAGTCAGCAGTGTAGAGGGTGAAGAGAAGAGGGGCCAGCACCGTGCCTTGAGGTGCTCCTATGCTGCTGATCACAGTGTCAGACGTGATGTCCACCATCTTGACATACTGTGGCCTGTTAGTGAGGTAGCTGATGATCCAGACAACCAGGCAGGGGTCCACACACATCCTGTTCAGCTTATCCTGGAGTAAAAGAGGCTGAATGGTGTTAAAAGCACTTGAGAAGTCCAGAAAAAGAATCCTCACTGTGTTCTTATTGTCCAGGTGTGAATGTGCTCTGTGTAGTAGGTAGAGGATGGCGTCATCCACGCCAACACCTGCCCGGTAAGCAAACTGCAGTCCATCCTGAGCATGTTGTATCTGGGGACTGAGGAGGCAGAGGAGGAGCCGCTCAAACGTCTTCATAATGTGCGATGTTAGTGCCACAGGTCTAAAATCATTCAGTTCACTGGGTCTGTTCTTTTTGGGAACAGGAACTATACATGAAGTTTTCCATATGGTGGGCACTTTTCCCAGCTGCAGGCTGAGATTGAAGACACGTTGTAGCGGTTCACACAGTTCATCAGCACAGTTCTTCAGTACACGAGGTAATACCATGTCAGGTCCAGGCGCTTTTTTGGGGTGGAGCTTCCTTAGTTGTTTCCTGACTTGGTCTGAAGTGATGTTTGCTGAGGTCTGTGTTGTGGTTGTGTTGTGTAGGTGTTGTGTTAAGGTCAGAGTTGAAGTTGCTGTGGTGGGAGGATAGTTGGGGGTGGGGTTGCCTGCTGCAGTATCTGGAGGAGGGTGTGATAATGAAGAGAGGGGAGATGGCTGTAGTGAATGGGGGGTTGAGGAGGACGTGGCCTGGTTAAATCTGTTGAAGAAGATGTTCAACTCATTCACTCTATCCACAGTCCCCTCCCCCGCTCTCGTCTTGGTGTTATGGCCTGTGATGTTTTTGAGACCATTCCATACCTCTCTCATGTTGTTATCTGCAAGCTTCTGCTCAATCTTCCTCCTGTAGCTATCTTTGGCTTCCCTCACACAGTGTTTTAGATCCAGATGTGCTGCTCTCATCGCCTCCCGGTTCCCGTTTCTAAAGGCAGCTTTTTTTGTGTTGATTGCAGCCTTAACTTTCTGTGTGACCCATGGCTTGTTGTTGGGGTAGCATCGTACGGTTTTTATGGGGGAGACCACATCTGTACAGAAGTTAATATAATCTGTCAGACAGTGTGTCATCGTCTCGATGTCTTCACAGTGAGAATTGAGAAGAACATCCCAGTCTGTGTTACTGTAACAGTCCCTCAGCTCTTCTTCCATTTCTGGGGTCCACTTCCTGGTGGTTCTGGTAGTTGGAGGCAGCCTTTGAACGAGGGGGGTGTACATAGGCTGTGCATGTAGTAGAACGTGGTCCGACTTCCCCAGGGGGGGCAGGGCTGTGACTCTGTATGCCTCTTTTACATTAGCATATAGGAGGTCTATTGTCCTGTTGTTTCTTGTTGGACAGTCCACGTTCTGATAAAATGCAGGCAGTGTAGAGTCCAGAGTAGCATGATTAAAGTCCCCAGAAATTAAGATAAATGCATCAGGGTGCTGTGTCTGTAATTTTGCAGTCGCTAAGTGAATGTGCTCACATGCTGCGGCTGCGTCCACCCTCGGTGGAATGTAAACACAGAGAGCGATCACATGACTGTATTCTCGTGGAACATAGTAGGGCCGGCAGCTAACAGCTAGTAACTCCAGATCCGAACAGCATAAGACTATCTTTACAGATATATGACCGGGGTGACACCAGCGATTGTTAACATAGATGATCAACCCCCCACCTTTGCTTTTCCCGCATGATTTTTTGTCTCTGTCCGCTCTCACAGCAGTGAAGCCAAGCAGGTCCACGTTAGCATCCGGTATTAGCTCAGTTAGCCATGACTCCGTAAAGATAAGCAAGCTGCACTCACGGTAAATCCGCTGATTGATTAGTGCGGACAGCTCATCAACCTTATTAGGTAGCGAGTTCACATTCCCCATGATAACGGAGGGAATAGGTGGTTTGTAGCGCCTCCGATTGTCGGATAGCCTAGCCCAGTGGTTCCCAAAGTGGGGGGCGCGCCCCCTAGGTGGGGCGCGGAGCTATTGCAGGGGGGGCGCGGAGCTTGAAAGTAAAACGTGCACATGTGTCAATATTAGGGATGCACCGATTCCGATATTAATATCTGAAAAAATTCTAGATCGGGTATCGGGGACAATGTGACCGATCCATAAAAACAGATCTATTCACTCTAATTATATGCTTGTATTGCTTGCTTTTCGGAGTTAGTTCAACCCTAATACTCGCGCTGGTGGTATTCCACTTAGTCCGTTTATTTGCTGGTTGACCAAAATAAACCTGGGCTCCAGCAATACTTCACTGTTCATACATGAACTGGTGAGTTGTCCAAAGCTCATTTAATGCGTTACTTACAGAAATAAATTAAAGAGCAGTGGTCTGACTCGGTCTACGGCGGAAAGCTAAAAAAACAATATTCCATACGCACGCTCAACTCGCTCCCTTAAAGAGACAGTACACATATTTCTGGCCGTTACATGCTTTGTGCTCTGCGTGATGTCTGCGCTTGCAAACTAGCCGCATATGTATTGCTGTTTCTCTTATTTCATCTCCTTATTTATTTTAAATTACATTTAGAATTCTTGAACCATTTAAAATGTTTCTTGCAGTTAATTTTTTTCATGTTTGACCAAAGTTGTGAACCTATTGTTTTTGTAAGTTTTCAACACATCCCTAGTCAATATGGGGGGGGGGGGGGGGGTGTAGGGGGGGCGCAAAAATATTCTCATCTACTAAAGGGGGGCACGGCAGAAAAAGTTTGGGAACCACTGGCCTAGCCTTTAGCTTAGCACCGGCCTTGCTTCCTCGGGCTCTCCTCCTTAGCTCCTCCGGAATGGGATGTCGGTTTCCGCATCGCCCCATTGTTCTCAATCCCAGCAGTGGGCTTTGCGGGCTTGAGTACTTTTTATATGTTATATGTACAGTTTTTCTTTACATTTACTAGTGTCAGTAATTTACGCCTTTGCTGGAATCCACCATTAAAACATCTGGAACTGGAACTCCTGTGCCTGTATTCATCTCACTCTCTGTAGTGAACCCACCTCCATATTCACCCACTCGTAGTACCACGTTCACATGTATTGATTACACAATAAGGAGAAAAACAAGAAACAAAGTTTTTATCAGTAAACCAGCTACATTTACATTTACATTTACGGCATTTAGCAGACGCTCTTATCCAGAGCGACTTACAAAGTGCTTTGCTTCTGATCACAGAATACATCCTAGGAAATAGTACAAATAGGCCAGAATTCAAGACACCATTGAGTCAGACTACTACTAAACTACAGGAGTCAGTATCATTACCTAGTGTTTTGCAAGTTAGACATTTGCCTAGAAGCACAAATAACCATAAACAGACATACCACTTGCCGTTGTTCTTAAATTGTATCAGCTGAATTAGTGCTCTGGTAAGAACTCAACAAACAGGTGAGTCTTCAGTCTACGCTTGAAGATAGTAATAGACTCTGCAGTCCTAGCAGCTAATGGAAGATTGTTCCACCATCTTGGAGCCAGGACGGAGAATAGTCTGGAGCTTTGTCTTCCATGAGACTTTAAGCATGGAGTTTCAAGTCGAGCCAAGCTTGAGGTTCTAAGTGTTCGCTGTACAGATCGGCTTTTTACCATGGACATCATGTAGGGAGGGGCCAGTCCATTTTTGGCTTTGTAAGCAAGCATCAAGGTTTTATATCTGATGCGTGCTGCTACTGGAAGCCAGTGAAGAGAACGTAGTAGAGGAGTCACATGTGAGAACTTGGGTAGATTGAAGACCAGTCGTGCTGCAGCATTCTGAATTAGTTGTAGAGGTCTGATGACCCGTAGAGGAAGACCTGCAAGTAGGGAATTGCAGTAGTCCAGCTTAGATATTACTAGAGACTGCACAAGCACTTGAGTAGCTTCCTGTGAAAGGAAGGGTCGTATTCTTCGTATGTTGCAGAGGAGAAATCTGCAGGATCTGGTCAGCTTTGAAACATGTGTTGAGAATGTTACACCCAGGCTTTGAGCAGTTTCTGATGGTGTTAACAAGATGTTCTCAAAGGAAACTGTGAGGTCGTTGTGTGGGTTTGGGGTTCCTGGAATGTACAAAAGCTCAGTTTTGCTAGGGTTGAGCTTCAAGTGGTGAGTAGTCATCCATGCAGCAATATCTGTCAAGCATGCCGAGATACACCTAGAGACCTGGGTGTCAGAATGAGGGAAGGAAAGAATTAGCTGGGTGTCATCAGCATAGCAATGATAACAGAAACCATGAGACAAAATAATGTCACCAAGGGAATGAGTATATAATGAGAAGAGAAGAGGGCCTAGGACTGAGCCTTGGGGGACTCCAGTGGAAAGTTTACATGGATTGGATGTAGATCCTCTCCATGTTACCTGATAGGAACGGTCTTCAAGATATGACTGGAACCATTTCCAAGCAGAGCCAGTCACACCGAGGCTAGAAAGAACAGAGAGGAGGATGTTGTGGTTGACAGTGTCAAAGGCTGCAGAAAGGTCTAGAACAGGGGTACTCAAATAGAAATGATGGTGGACCATATTTTATTTTTTCAATCACTAAAGGGGCGGGTTACGGGGGGGGGGAGTGGCGAACGCATTTGGGCGTCTGCTACGTGTTTGTTGTTGCCATAAAGGCAATCCCCGGCAGCGTCTTGCGATTTCAAAATAAGAGCGGATAGCGCGATTGAAAAAAAAGATTCCAAAAAAAAAAACTTTTCAAAACAGCTCGCGGGCCAGAAATAGATAGCCCGCTATTTGAGTATGGGGGGTCTAGAAGAATTAATACTGATGATAGCTTTTTAGCCTTGGCATCATGGAGCTTCTCGGTCACTGCTTTGAGGGCAGCTACATCCTGCCCTATGCCTTACCTTCATATGTAACATAATGTGTTGCATGAAATGTTATAATATAAAGCTTTACTTCATATCGATTTACGTCTGTAAATTGTGTTTTTGTCTGTTTTAAAGCACATTTGTTTGTTACACTCATTTAAGTATATATGCTGTCTTGACAGAGTAGTTTTTATTAGAAAGTGACAATCATTCTTAGCATGAATTCTTTGGTTAAGGAAGTAATTGTGGTGGAAATTTGGTGATTTCCATTTATGTCAGGCTTTCTTAGTATACATTAAACATATTAGATATAGGGGTTAGAGATCTTTTTACATATACGTGTGTTAATCATGGCACTGAAGTCATTCTCGTGACTTCAGTAGACCTCAGATGTGTGTGTGTGTGTGTTCTCTGGCCTCGGCTGAGGCCTAATCTGATGTTCCTCTGGTGTTCTAAAACTGACCTCGCTGGAAGACGCCTAATCTCTACTTGGAAGGGACTACGGCGACACTCAGGCTGTCATGACATCACAAGGATGCTGAGCGTGGAGGGGGCATGCGTCACATGCATCTGTCAAATCAACGTTAATTATTTCCTGTATTGTCCAATCACATTTGGTTGATCACCTCGTGTTCACCTCGTGGACACCGTGTGTGTTGATGATTAAACGTATAAAAGATGAGAGTTTGGAATGGTGAATTAGCTCTCTTTTGCAGACGCCTTGTGCGTTTGGAACAGGGATCTCTTGGAGAGGGATCTCTGAGCTCTCTCTGTGACAGACACCTGGCATGTTTGTAACGAAGATCTCAGGGGTTTAATCCATGCTTTGTTAAAATAAATCATTGTACTTTATTATCTAACCCAACTGCTTCTGACTTTTATTGTGCTCACCATTTAAGGGTTTCAGAATTTCTAGCACATTTTGGCACCCCAGATGGGACTCCACGACTGAGGACGGCACACCTGAGGGGGAGACTAAGCGCTTAGCTCCTGAAGGCCTTACTTCAGTCAGCCAACGACAAATTCCGTTGAGCGGGACTCGCAGGTGTGTGTGCCTCCTCGGCGTCTGAGTTTTCCCAGGAACAGACAAACAGTTAAAGTAACTAAAACCCGGTGAGTACAAACTGTCAGATAAACTTAGTGCAGAGGTGGTGACTTCTCTCCTGGTGCGTGTATACACTGTTATGGTTATCGGGCGGGGTAACTAAGCGATTGAGTGTTTCACCCTCGGCTGAGAGTCGAGGACCAGAGTATCAGGGAGAGTGAGAGTCAGGTTCTGCGTGAGTGTGTGTGTGGGGGAGCATTGTAATTTGTTTTCAGAAGCAGCAAAATGGGTGGATGTGCCAGTAGCCGTACTGACGGTGGGATCTGCAAGATACTGCGCGCACATCCTAGAGTAAGGTACATGAAAGAACGGTATGGGTCCGAAAGTTTAAAACAATTTCACATGTGGGTTTCAAAGTGTGATTTCCCAGAGGGAGGGAGTTTTAACATGAACCGAATTGCAGCATTAAGACATAGTTTGATAAAGGAACAAAATGATGGGTTTAAGGTAAACTGGGAAGACGGGATTATGAATTGCAAACATAAACTAAACTTGAGGTTCGACAGGAACTTCAGAATCTCCAGTCTGTTAAGTGTGTTGCAGATCCAGACCTGGACGGATGTCCCAGGCGACCCCCAACTGTCCCGACGGCCCCACCCAACCCCACCAACATCAAGACCCAGGAACCAGTCAGACGAAACAAGCCTCCTCCAGCACGTCCAATCAGCTCAGTGGCTCTGCACACGAGATCGCGAGACGGGCAAGACGCAACAGCCGGACCAAGCCAAGGACGGATGGCCCACATCAGCGAGCCGTCCCTGCCCCCACCTCCGGAAACAACCAACGATCAGGTGATGTGCCCAATGGTGGAAGTGGCGGGTCAGGATGGGCCTATGCTTGTTATGAGACCATGGACATTTGCAGATTTACAGGAAGTTGTAAAGCAGCTTAAGTACCCTAGCGACATTGGGGGGCGTAAGTTTGCAGATTAACTGGACATGTTTTGCCGTGAGTTCAGGCCGACGTCACATGAGCTGCACCGACTCCTGGGCCTGAAACTGGGAGTAGAGGTTGCAAGGATCCAGATGGACTGGTCAGTCAAAAACATTCAGCTGGTCAACAGCAAGTGGTCACATGAAGGTAACGAACCGTATCGGACAATGTTACATGACTGTGATGGGGTCAGAGACTTGACCCATCACATGGACTGCACTCTAGAATATACACATATGTATGCAGATTAATAACTCACCAGCTGTCCTGTGTCTTCAGGGGAGGAGGACCGTCTTCCAGGGCTTCCCTGGTGCTGGCCGGTAGAGCCCACGGTCGGCAGTAGAGGGGGGGAGACGGGTCCTACTGATCCTGTAGGAGGAGGACAGGGGAAGACAGATCATAACCATGTAGAATGTGATGTTCAACAAATAATAGCATACCATGTTCACGCATATGATAGATGTTCCAACAGGCGACGCGTGTGGTCCCGCTCCAAGGTGTTGGTACGGTCTAACAAGGTTGGGGGCGGGGCTATCCGTTTAAAAGGCCGAACTGAAGACCTATCGGGAGGACTTCCCGGAGGGGTAGCGAGTGTGCCCCGACATATTGCCAGAGACTTTTTATTGCACAGCATTTTACTGATGTTTTATTGGATCCAAGGGGTTATGTTCACATTTGTTGCACTAATTAAAATCTCGGGTGAAGTCTACTACGGAGTCAAGCCTGATCTTTTCGGGGAGAACCCTGGCCTCTCAGAGTGTAGATCGTGGAGTCGCGTCTACCCCAAGGCACATCCCCACAAATGGTGGCAGCGAAGAAGTCTTCTAAGTTTGTAGAAATAAGGAGCAGGGGACGGCTCGTATAAGTAACAAAGTCAAGACAACCCCGTCATTGAAAGGATGGCTCCAAAGCGACCTCCCGTAGTGCACAGCACAGAACAAAGCGACCCAAGGACGGAAGAAGACGATACGACGAGTCGACAAGTGGAGATAACGCCAAGCGACTCGGGCAAAGACATTGAGCGCGTATGCAGTATGCTACAAAGTTTCATCACGGAGCAGAGGGCTAAAGATGAACACATGCGAAGCGAAACAGCAAAAAATGAACAACAGTGGCGCACAATGCAGCATCAGTTTAACTTAATACAGGAAGAAGTGGAAAGAAGGCATATAGAAAGCGGACATGAAGCCGGGGAAAGTGGTGAGCTATACGAAGCGACACAGTCCCAAATTCTCCGGAGTTCTTATGCTGCTGGTGGAGGACGGAGAGGAGTTTCAGAATTCCCGCACCAGCATCAACCTTGCACGAGCGAGAGATGGCCAACTCCAAGGATGCCAATGCTCAAAGATACAGATGATATAGAACATTTTATGACAACGTTCGAGCGGATGGCTCAGGCAGCCAAATGGCCGATAGGAAGCTGGGCCATACACCTAGTCCCACTGTTAGACGGCAAAGCCCGAGCAGCCTACGTCGCCATGGACGCTGACGACACAGGCGACTATAGTAAAATCAAACAGGCAATCCTAAAGAAGTACGAAATAAACAAGGAGACCTACCGCCAAAGGTTCAGAGATTGTACGGTCCAGGATGACGAAACTCCGAGAGAACTATTCACCAGGCTTAAATCGCTATACGAAAAGTGGATGACACCAAGTGAAAAAACGAAAGGAGAGATCGGAGAAACGATTATCTTGGAACAATACCTGAGCATGGTGAGTCCCGAGTTAAGACGCTGGATTGTCGAGAGGAGCCCATCGTCTGCAGAAGACGCGGTGGAAATGGCGGAAGCATTCGCGGCGGCGAGACTGGCTGACGGAGATTTCAAGCTGGGGAATCCCAACAAACAACGCCACCGCTTCGAGCCAGGTAGGCCTGAAGGTATGGCTAGGGGTGGTCCTAATGGGCAGAGTAGCAAAGCTGCTGTGCACAGGCATTGGCGTGATACCAATAGGAAGCCAGAGAGGGACAGAAACGCGATTGTAAACCGTACGGACAGAGTTTTTAAATGTTTCAATTGCAATCAGCTCGGACATAAGATAAACGTATGCCCGTTATTGCAGAGTTCAGCTCGGTTGTGTTATTCCCCTAGAAGAGAGCATAGCTTTAAACCGGTAACGGATACGAAGGAGAGTCTGATAGACGTAAAAATAAACAACAAAACGGTTAAAGCCCTGATAGATACAGGCGCTAGTCAGACATTAGTGTCGGCGAAATGTGTGCCAAACCTTCACATAAAACGAGAGCTTAAGCTCAGAGTGAAATGTATACACGGGGAAGAACAAACCTACCCGACAGCGGAGGTTGACATTGAAATAAACGGGCAAATGTACCGATTAAATGTCGGCATCCTAGATCAAATACCGTATACTGTGGTTCTGGGGAGAGATTTACCAATTCTGATAGACTTATTAACATCGAGTCAAAAAACGGCAGAAGCGTTTGTGGTTACCAGAAGACAAGCAAAACAAAACGAGGCAGATAACATTAAGTTAATGCAGGAAATGCCATTTAATGTAGCTCCTAAAATTAAGAAGTCTCGCAGAGAACGTCGATATGACAAGGTGAAGGGCACAGTCATTTCAGAACCGTTAACAGTTCCAGGCACTAGTACAGGAGAATTACCAGGAAATATACGGGAACTTCAAAAGCAGGATGTGTCTCTTAAACCCCTATATCAGAAATGTAATCAGGGGAACAGTCTGGGTAGGAATGAGCTCCAGTTTAAACTACGAGATAACATTTTGTATAGAGTAAAGGGCGAGGTTGAGCAGTTGGTGGTACCCACATGTATGAGACAAACAGTACTTAAAATGGCACATTCTGAGCCATGGGCAGGCCACTTAGGACAGGCTAAGACACTGTCTAGAATTGCAAGTCGGTTTTTTTGGCCTAGGGTACATTTGGATGTGGCAGAGTGGTGTAAAACATGTCCTGAGTGTCAGTTGTCAGCGCCTCAACAGAGAACAGATAGAGTTCCTATGATCAATATGCCCATCATAGAGGAACCATTTGCCCGCATAGCCATGGACGTGGTCGGACCCCTGCCGAAAAGTCGGGGGGGGAACCGTTACATTTTGGTGGTTTGTGATTATGCAACACGGTATCCTGAGTGTTTTGCACTCAGGAAAGTTAAAACACGCCAAATAGTTAACGCATTGATCCAGTTAATATCTAGGGTGGGTATCCCAAGAGAGGTCTTAACAGACCAGGGAACAAACTTTACATCTAAACTGCTCAGAGACGTTTTCACACTGTTAGGCATTAAGGGTATAACGACCACCCCATACCATCCTCAGACCGACGGGCTCGTTGAGCGCTTTAATAAAACACTTAAAAGCATGCTCAAGAAGTTTGTTTCAGAGACTGGTGCAGATTGGGACCAGTGGCTGCCATATCTCCTCTTCGCCTATAGAGAGGTACCCCAAGCCTCTACAGGATTTTCACCATTCCAGCTTTTATATTCCAGAGAAGTGAGGGGCCCAATGGATGTCCTGAAAGAAGCTTGGGAAGGACACGATGGAGAGCAGAAGATCAATGTGCTCTCGCACGTGCTTAAGATGAGAGACAAGATGGTTCAGCTGACTGAGATGGCCAGAGACAACATGGAGGGAGCCCAGCGACACCAAAAACAGTGGTATGATATGGTCGCAAAGGACAGAGAATTGCAACCAGGCAATAAAGCACTTGTCCTTCTCCCCACATCTGACACAGGTCTGTTGGCTAAATGGCAGGGACCATACGAAGTACTGCGGAGGATAGGTAAGACTACCTATGAACTACTTCTCCCTGAGAGGAAGAAATCAAGACAAACCTTTCACATTAACATGCTAAGAGTGTGGCGAGAGGGCCAGCTGAATCCAGCGGAACAGTTATGGGTGAGAGCAGTTGGAGAGGAGGAAGAGCATGAAGAGCAGTATTTTCCTAGTATAGGAGTGGCCAGTACCCCTCTTGATCTGTCACACCTCAACACTCAACAACAAGAACAGCTTACGAGCATAATTCCACCAAACCTCTTTAAAGACGAGCCGGGCAGAACAAGCATCATGCAACACAACATCCGTCTGCTGAAACCGGATCCACTCAGACAGACGAACTGCAGAGTGCCAGCACGCCTGATTCCAGACTTAATGAGGGAAGTACAAAGTATGCTAGAGTTGGGAGTGATAGAACCGTCAAAGAGCGAATGGTGTAGTCCTGTGGTGCTGGTACCCAAGAAAGACGGGGGCCTGCGATTCTGCATAGACCTCTCTAAGCTCAACGCCGTGTCTGCTTTTGATCCGTACCCAATGCCAAGAGCAGATGAACTGATTGAAAGGCTAGGGAGAGCAAAATTCCTTACAACACTGGACTTGTGCAAGGGATACTGGCAAGTGCCACTCAGCGATGCAGCCCGTGAACTGACTGCCTTTCGAGTGCCGTCTGGTCTGTACCACTTCGTGGTGATGCCATTCGGTCTGCATGGGGCGGGCGCTACGTTTCAACGCCTCATGGATGAAGTGCTGAAGGGCACCGAAGGGTTTGCGGCTGCCTACATTGATGATGTTGTGATATACAGTACTAGCTGGGACGAGCATGTGCAACATATGCAGGTGGTCCTACAGAAGATTGCAGAGGCAGGTCTGACAGTCAATCCATCTAAGTGCTGTCTAGCAAGAGACACTGTTTCATACCTGGGTTATGTCCTAGGGGGTGGTGTAATACGTCCACAGGTTGACAAGGTGGAGGCGGTCAGGAGTACGCCGGTTCCAACCACAAAGAGGCGGGTGAGATCCTTTTTAGGTCTGGTGGGCTGGTACCGGAGATTCATCCCGGATTTCTCCACTAGGGCGGCGCCACTGACCAACTTGACCAAGAAGGACATGCCTCAGAAGGTAAAATGGACAAAGGAATGTGATATTGCTTTTAACAATCTCAAACAGTGTTTGTGTGCAGAACCAGTTCTGTGCAGCCCCGACTTCGAGAAGCAGTTCGTGGTCCAGACAGATGCATCGGGTCATGGCCTGGGGGCAGTGCTGCTTCAAGGCGATGCTGATGCACGGAGACCAATTCTGTTCATTAGTAGGAAGCTGTTTCCGAGGGAGATGAACTACTCGACAGTGGAGAAAGAGGCTCTAGCCGTGAAGTGGGCCCTCGATTCTCTGAAATACTACCTGATGGGGTCTGATTTCATCTTAGAGACTGATCATCGTGCACTGCAGTGGATGCAGAGGATGAAAGACACCAATGCACGGATTACCCGATGGTATTTGTCTCTACAACCTTTTAAATTTCAGGTGCGGTACCGGAAGGGGACTCAAAATGTGCCTGCAGACTTCCTCTCACGTCCCTCTACCGAGTGACTAGCTGAAGGGGGGGGGTGTGTGATGGGGTCAGAGACTTGACCCATCACATGGACTGCACTCTAGAATATACACATATGTATGCAGATTAATAACTCACCAGCTGTCCTGTGTCTTCAGGGGAGGAGGACCGTCTTCCAGGGCTTCCCTGGTGCTGGCCGGTAGAGCCCACGGTCGGCAGTAGAGGGGGGGAGACGGGTCCTACTGATCCTGTAGGAGGAGGACAGGGGAAGACAGATCATAACCATGTAGAATGTGATGTTCAACAAATAATAGCATACCATGTTCACGCATATGATAGATGTTCCAACAGGCGACGCGTGTGGTCCCGCTCCAAGGTGTTGGTACGGTCTAACAAGGTTGGGGGCGGGGCTATCCGTTTAAAAGGCCGAACTGAAGACCTATCGGGAGGACTTCCCGGAGGGGTAGCGAGTGTGCCCCGACATATTGCCAGAGACTTTTTATTGCACAGCATTTTACTGATGTTTTATTGGATCCAAGGGGTTATGTTCACATTTGTTGCACTAATTAAAATCTCGGGTGAAGTCTACTACGGAGTCAAGCCTGATCTTTTCGGGGAGAACCCTGGCCTCTCAGAGTGTAGATCGTGGAGTCGCGTCTACCCCAAGGCACATCCCCACAATGACTTGTGCTCAGCAATACGGGATGCCTTTCCCCTTATTATGGATTTAACCAAGATAGCCAACTGCAAGCAGGATGACAGAGAGACTGTGCAGGAGTACCTGTGTCGGCTCACCCAGGTGCACGACGCTCACTGCGGCATGGACAAGCCCGACAGGATGGACAACGGGCCAGTCACATCCTATGAGGCTCATTTGCGGAATGCTTTCATCAATGGTCTGAAGCCGGAGATATCCGAGAAGCTGAAGGACACCTGCATCACGTGGGAGACAGCCAAGATGGAGGTGATTGTGCAACATGCTATCCACGCGGAAAAGCGACGGAAAAAGGTGAGTGCCTGGAAGCAAGACAAAGAACCGAGACAAACACAACTTTCCATGGTTCGAGTGGTGAGGGGCGATGGAAAAGGCAAAGACTGGAAAGGGCAGAAGAGGATTAAAAAGGTGAAGAACCGCAGAAGAGATGATGACGACAACGCTTGTTACATCTGTGGAGAAGAAGGGCACTGGTCAAGGGAGTGTCCACGAAGACAGGATAAGCGGGAGAAGCAAGGTCAGCAAAGTCAAGGTGGGGACTAACGGTCGGAGGGGTCGACTGGTGACGTTCCGGAAGGGTCAGGTAAGACAAAAACTTTTCCTATGCTTTGCAACGAAGAAATGCTTCCGCTAACTCATACTGAGACTGTTTTTATTCTATTATCTTAAAAAAAAAAAAAAAAAAAAAAAGTATGCCCTGCAATGGAGAAATGCTTTTGCCTTTAAACGCAAATTAATGGGGAACTGTCATCTGGGAGACATATGCTGTTTTATGAGACAAATGTTGCTGCTGATTGGTTCAGCTAGACAGCGCAGGGTGAAATGTTGGTGGAGAAACGGATGTTTGTGTGTGCGCATGACTGGCGAGTGGGTGTGACGGTGTGCGGTACAGTCGATCAATGGACGTTTTTTCTAAACCACTGAATTGGGTAGTCAGGGTAGGGAGAGGAGTACAGCTGTATCTGGGCATGTTGCCAACATTCCATTGTCCAAAGATAAGGGTGTGTGTGTGGGACTGGAGGGAGTCCCGCAGACTCTGTGGTCCAAGGGAAAGGGTGACGTAGGCTTAATCAGGGAGTGTGAGCTGGTGTGCAGCACACCTAAGTCTGACTTCAGGCCTTGTAAACCACAGTATCCCTTGAAGCGGTCAAGGGGATACGACCAGTCTTTGAGACATTGGTGAGGGGGTGGGGGGGTGGGGGGGGGGGGGGGGTAATTGTTTCATGTGCTAATTCCAATTTTTCCTGAGGGAGATTTAGGAGGCCTGGTGTACCGGAGGAGTCGAGATTGATAAGAGGTCTCCAGGCGGTAAAGTTAGCTGTGGTAGCGAGAGCCCCGTTGGTATCAAATCCCTATACAACTCTGTCACAAGGCCCACCTGACAGGAAGTGGTTTCCGGGTGTTGATTTGGCTAATGCCTTGTTTTTTTTTTTGTACCGGCACATACAGACTCACAGGTTTTGGGTTGATTTTAAGTTTTCCTGCATTAAAATACAAGCGCTGCAGACATCCCTAACATTGGGCTCGCCTAACTCTGTACTTTCATTTGTCCAAACAGTAGATGAGAAGCGGTTACTGAGATCTATTCCCCAAGGCCAGGCCTGAGGGGGGTCTGGAGCTATTTGTGGATGGATCGGCATCACGTAACCCAGCAACAGGAAAGAACTGTGTGGGTTATGCAGTGGTTTCACAACACAACACTGTTAAGTCTGGACCACTGCCAGAGCACGGTTCGGCGCAGGCAGCTGGATTGGTGACTCTGGCTGAGGCATGCTGAGTGGTTCTAGGTGAAGCAGTGGCGATTCGCACGGTCAACGGGTATGCCGTTGAAGTAGTGCACGACTTCGGGGCTATCTGGACACACAGGGGGGTTCTCACTTCCTCGGGGAAGTTGATCACACATTGTAAATTACTTGCTGAACTTCGTGATTCCATCCTCCTCCCGAAACAAATAGCTGTGTGTAAATATGATGCGCATACTAACGATAAAGATTCTGTTTTGTTCTGGGTAATGAATGGGCAGGTGTGGCTGCAAAGCAGGCGGCTGGGCAGTCATTTAAGTAGAACTTGAACACCATGTACACTCTGTGTGCTGATAACACCAGTGTTTCCCCAACAGCTGAGATTAGCGAGCTCCAGGACGAAGCAGCCGCCTCTGAGTTGTCTGCAGGGCAGCGCAAGCGGGTGCGGTGGAACGGGGGGGGCCTTTGGGTTGGGCCCAATGACGAACCGTTTCTTCCTGGGAGCATGTTTCCCATGTATGCACAATTGACACACGGTGAAGATCATGTGTCAACAGGGGGGATGTATGATAGCATTGCACAACACTGGTTTACGAAGGGTTTCACAAATTATTCCCAGAAATACTGTGAAAGATGTATGATATGTGTGACTAACAACATAGGGAGAGGAGTGAAGGCGCTTCAGAGCGCTCACCCAGCATCTGATCTCCCTTTCCAGCACTTACAGATGGACTTTATTGAGTTAAGCCCAGCTGAGGGGAAGAAGTATTGTCTGATGATAGTGGATATGTTCTCCAAGTGGGTTGAAGCCTTCCCCTCGTCAAAGCAAGATGCATCAGCTGTGGCAAAGGCACTCCTCACTGAGATTATCCCCAGGTGGGGAATCCCTGAGAGGATAGGTAGTGACAACGGCACCCCTTTTGTAAATAAAGCTCTAACACAAGTAAGCGAACATCTGGGTTTTCATTTGAAACAACACTGTGCCTATCACCCGGCGAGTGGTGGGGCAGTAGAAAAGGAGAACAGTACATTAAAGAATAAGCTGATGAAGTGTTGTGCTGACACAGGTTTGTCGTGGGTAAAAGCATTACCCTTGGTGTTATTCTACATGAGGACGAGGACGAGGGGGAGAACGGGCCTGAGTCCGTTTGAGATCTTATTTGGCAGGCCGCCAAATACAGGCATCGGGAGAGGACAACCCTCTGCACCTCAGAACCTCAGATTCCAGTAAACCTCACTAGTCATGTATTTATTTGTACTAGATTCGGTTCCCTCAAAATTATTAAAATAGGTATTACCAGTTGTGAATGAACCTCTTCTAACAGTAGTTAACTCATCCATTACCATAGGTCACATGTCCAAATCCTGTAAATTAGTGGTTATTAAACCTCTGATTAAGAAACCAAATCTTGATCCGACTGTACCTGTATATCAAAGATCATAGAAAATGCTGTAGTCCAGCAATTATGCTTATATCTGCATAGGAATCACATATTTGAAAAGTTCCGATCTGGATTTAGGCCCCACCACCAGTGATGTCAGTAACGCGTTACTTAGTAACGCGTTACTCTAATCTTACCACTTTTTTCGGTAACGAGTAATATAACGCGCTACTATTTCCAGTCCAGTAATCAGATTAAAGTTACTTATCCAAATAACTGTGCGTTACTATTTTTATTTTCCCTAGTAAAATATATATTTTATCTTTCTTCTTGGTCAGTTCTACTTTTGCGTCTGACCGTCGTGCTCGACTTCGCACGCTGCGCGCGACCTTGTGAAAGCGCGAGCACGTTTTCCAAGTCATTTTTTGCAGTGTCCTCCCGTAACGATATGTGGTAGTATAAAGAAACACCCCTCAAAAACAGAGGAATGATGAATTTTAATGTTGCTTTGTGTTCCACGTTTGAAAAGTGCTGGAATTTTGACTAACGTAGCCTACTTTAAAATGCTTGAAATTGTAATGGTATTTCCTTTCACAAGCTGTTTGACTGAACAGTTTGCTTGTATTATGTTTACAAATAAATTTACAAATAATACCGCACAGCTACACAAACGTAATGTCAGGAGATACTATAGCGACTACTACTCCTCACGGCGAGTCTTGCCCTTTAAGTGACACTGGGGGGCGGCGACGTCGCGCGCCAGGGTTGCGTTATCAATAAAGTTTCCCTCCTCTGGATTTTTGGATTAAGCAGTTTCTGCCTCGGTTACCGAACCTGCTTCAATACATTGTTACTGTTAAAAATGCACTTCCAATAAAGTGAGTATTGGAAATATTTATTTTGCTGCTGAATGTAACTATTAAAGTAACTTGTAATCTAACGTAGTTACTTTTAAAATCAAGTAATCAGTAACGTAACTAAGTTACTTTTAAAAGGAGTAATCTGTAATCAGTAATCAGATTACTTTTTCAAAGTAACTTAGCCATCACTGCCCACCACAGTACTGAAACAGCATTAGTTAAAGTAACAAATGATCTCCTCCTTGCCTCAGATCAAGGCTATGCATCTCTATTAGTGTTTCTGGATCTTAGTGCAGCTTTCGACACAACAGATCACAGGATCCTTGTAGAACGGTTAAAAAGCTGGGTTGGAATCTCAGGCACAGCCCTTTCATGGTTTAATTCTTACTTAACTAATCAGTTTGTAGAGCTCAAAAATATTCCATTCAAACGTACAAAAGTAAGTCCATCTTAGGACCACTATTATTTACATTATATATGCTACCATTGGGCATAGTTATAAACAAACATGGTGTCAACTTTCACTGCTATGCAGATGACACTCAACTTTATACAGTGGGATGCGAAAGTTTGGGCACCTTTGTTAATTTTCCTGATTTACCTTTATAAATTATTGAATGTTTGGATTAAAAAATTCAGTTAAATATATTATATAGGGGTCAAACACAATGATATTTGAGAGGTAAAATTAAGTTTATATGATTTACAGAAAGTGTGCAATAATTGTCTAAACAAAAATAGGCAGGTGCATAAGTTTGGGCACTGTTGTCATTTTATTGATTTCAAAACCTTTAGAACTAATTATTTGAACTCAAATTTGGTTTGGTAAGTTCAGTGACCCTTGACCTCCATACACAGGTGACTCCAATTATGAGAAAGGGTAGTTAAGGGTGGCAATTGTAAGTTTTTCTCCTCTTTGCATCTTCTCTGAAGAGTTGCAGCATAGGAGTTTGTTCACCGTCATGGTTTAGGGGAAGGATACAGAAAGCTATGTCAGAGATTTCAGCTTTCAGTCTCCACTGTGAGAAAATGGAAGAAGACAGGTACAGTTAAAGTCAAGGCTCGAAGTGGCAGACCAAGCAAAATCTCGAATAAACAGAAGTGTTGGATGTTGACAACAGTCAGAGTTAACCCATAGACCAGTACCAAAGACCTACAACATCATCCTGCTACTGATGGAGTCACTGTGAATCGTTCAACTATCCGGCGCACTTTACACAAGATGCTGCTGTATGGAAGAGTGATGCAGAGGAAGCCTTTTCTCCACCCACATCACAAACAGAGCCGCTTGAGGTATGCTAAAGCACATTTGGACGAGCCAGCTTCATTTTGGAGGAAGGTGCTGTGGACTGATGAAACTAAAATTGAGTTATTTGGCCATAACAAGGGCCGTTATGCGTGGAGGAAAAAGAACACATCACTCCAAGAAAAACACCAGCTACCTACAGTAAAATTTGGTGGTGGTTCCATCATGCTGTGGGGCCAAACTTTCGCATCCCACTGTATATCAGCCAAACCTGATGACAAAACAGTTTAGGAAAAATTGAGGCCTGCGTGAGAGATGTTAAATGCTGGATGTCTGTAAACTTCCCCAAAGGCTGCAAGACAGAAAATACCAAATCTCATGCTTAATCTCGTAGACTACCCCATTACACCTGGCACAGAAGCCAAAACTCTCGGCGTCATACTCGACTCCGACCTATCATTTGATAAATACATAGATAATACTACTAGGATAGCTTCTCTACATCAACATTGCCAAGTTAAGAAATGCATTATCACAGCATAATGCAGAAAAATTGGTGCACACCTTTCTTAGGTCCAGATTAGACTACTGTAACTCATTGCTGTCAGGATGCTCATATAGGATTCTCAATAAACTTCAAATAGTTCAAAATGCAGCAGCCAGAGTTCTGAATAGAACTATTAAATTCGATCATATCAGACCAGTCCTATCAGCCCTGCATTGGCACCAAGTTAAATTCCCTATTGATTTTAAAATTCTTCTATTTATTTATAGAGCACTTACTCCTGATTACCTCCAGGAACTTATTTCCTACTATGAACCCCCACGTCCACTAAGATCACAGGGTGCTGGTCTTTTATTAGTTCCAACAAATTAATAAGGTAACAGCAGGGGGAAGAGCCTTTTCTTATAAGGCCCCCCAGCTTTGGAACAACCTTCCAGAATGTGTCCAGGACTCTGACACAGTCTCAATCTTTAAGTCTAGGTTGAAAACCTACTTATTTAGTTTAGCTGTCAGGAACAGCACATGATCGCCACGAGATGCGTTTCACCTGCCGCTCATCGCCCCTCCCCTTTCACGCTATATAAGCTTCCTCCTCTATCTTCCGGGTTGCGAAGTATTGTTGGCATGCCATCTACCAAGCGTTATCTCCTGATTGCTCTCCTGTGTTTTGACCTCTGCTCTCGTTCCAGACCTCGTCTCCAGCCTAGCCCCTTTGTACCTCCAGCCATCTGTCTACCCGGCGTGAACTCGGACCGTCCTGACCACGACAACCGCACTCACACACTGCACACACCACACGGAGTTATTCACCTGTGCGAGTACTCCGTATTCACTCAAGAAATCAAAACATCAGTAATCCACATTTGGATCCGTGTCTTCCTGGCTGAAACGTTACATTAGCGTTTGATAATTAATATCCCCCCTTAGATAAAGGTACAGATCTAGGGGTTCATAGGTGAAGGGTTTTATGGTAAACTGGGGATGTCACCATCTGTGGCACAATGTGGTAATAAAAGGTTCTGGACATTGTTTTTATTGTTTACTCAGAACATACATACACTCTCATCAGACTGTGTTAACACACACTAACATTATAGCCTGGGGAGTATTTTTAGGTCAATTTGTTTAATTTTGGAATTTAGCAATAGATACATCGTACACAAAATATTAACACTCTGTCACCATCTCATCAAACTTTCACACTTATAAGTTTCCTCAATTCCTTTCTCTCTTATTCCATCTTATCCTTCTCCACTCTCTCTTCTTCCACCACCGCTCAGTTGTTTGTCTCTCGCTTTTCTCTTTGGTGAAATAAAACTATATATACTACCTTTCCTCTTAATTTCTTTAAGATTCAAAGTAACTTAATAGTATACAGTGAGGAGAACAAGTACTTGATACACTGCCGATTTTGCTGGTTTTCACACTTGCAATGCATGTAGAAATCTGTAATTTTTATCATAGGTGCTCTTCAAGTGTGAGTGATGGAATCTAAAAACAAAATCCAGAAAATCATACTGAATGACTTTTAAATTATTAATTTGCATTTTATTGCAGGAAATAAGTATTTGATTCCTTACCAAACAGTACAAATTCTGGCTCTCACAGACCTGTTAGTTGCTCTTTAAGAGGCCCTCCTGTTCTCCACTCTTTACCTGTATTACCTGCACCTATTTGAACTAAATAGAATAAAAAGACACCTGTCCACACTCACACACAAACAAACTCCAACCTCACCACAATGGCCAAGACCAGAGAGCTGTGCAAGGACATCAGGGAAAAAATTATAGCCCTGCACAAGGTCGGAATGGGCCACAGGAAGATAGGCTACAGGTTTATGAGAAGACAACACCTGTAGGCACAATAATTAGAAAATGGAAGAAGACAAAGAACAGTCAACCTCCCTCGGTCTGGAGCTCCCTGCAAGATCTCACCTCGTGGGGTTGCACTGATAGTGAGGAAGGTAAGGAAAGAGCCCAAAACTACTCTGCAGGACCTGGTCAATGACCTGCAGCAAGCTGGAACCACTGTTTCCAAAAAAACTATTAGTAATACATTGCGCCGTCATGGCTTAAAATCCTCCAGTGCACGCAAGGTCCCCCTGCTTAAGCCAGCACATGTCCAGGCCCGTCTGAAGTTTGCCTATGACCATATAGATGATCCAGATGAGGTGTGGGAGAAGGTAATGTGGTCAGATGAGACGAAAATAGAGCTTTATGGTCTAAACTCCACTCGCCGTGTTTGGAGGAAAAAGAAGGAAGAGTACAAACCCAAGAACACCGCCCGGGCAACTAAGGAGTGGCTACATAAGAAGCATCTCCAGGTCCTGGAGTGGCCTAGCTAGTCTCCAGATCTGAACCCAATCGAAAATCTCTGAAGACACCTGAAACTCTGTGTTGCCCACCGACAGCCTAGAAACCTCAAGGATCTGGAGAAGATCTGTATGGAGGAGTGGGCCAAAATCCCTGCTGTAGTGTGTGCAAACCTTGTAAAGAACTACAGGAAACGTCTTACTTCTGTAATCGCAAACAAAGATTTCTCTACCAAGTATTAAGTTTTGTTTTTCTGATGTATCAAATACTTATTTCCTGCAATAAAATGCAAATTAATAATTTAAAAGTCATTCAGTGTGATTTTCTGGATTTTGTTTTTGTCACGCTACGGTTCCCGAACCCTTCCTTTGGGGCGTGTGTTAACGTTGTCTGCGTCTACTCGTCTGCGTCAGTGTATCTCCGTGGGTGCGGGTGTGTCTTGTAATCATCCGTCTCACCTGTGGCTCGTCTCGTCATCACGTGGGGTTGATGTGGTCTGTCTATTTAATGTGCGTTCGCGCAGTATCTTGTGCTCGTCGTTGTCTATAGTCTGCACGTTGTGTGCTTTGTGTTTGTTCTTCGTGCACTATTGCGCAATATACGTCAAATAAAACGTGTCGTTCGGACCAGAGACCTGGACTCGTGTCTCGTCCTTTCTCCAGCGCCCCAGCGTCACAGTTTTTAGATTCCATCACTCACACTTAAAGAGCACCTATGATAAAAATGACAGATTTCTACATGCATTGCAAGTGTGAAAACCAGCAAAATTGGCAGCATATCAAATACTTGTTCTCCTCACTGTATATAATAATAATATTTAGTATAATATTTAGTAACTAAATATTATCTTAACCTGCTTTACACAGAACTAACGCCAGATCTAGCTAAGATTACATGTATGTTTAGTGAATTTTTTATCATCTCATAATTAGCATCGCAACTTTCCCAGCACCATGCTTTCACTATAATTTCATATCTTAATAGATGATTAATCCGTTTTTACGTATTTCCTCCCACGTCTCACACACAGGTTAGTGCAGGTTCACTGGAAAGGGTGTGCACCGTTTGATTACAGGAATGCTTTTCTTCCTCAGAAATGTCTTATCTCTGCTATTCATAGTTAAATAATAATAATAATCTTTATTTGTATAGCACCTTTCGTACGTACATGCAACTCAAAGTGCTTTACAGTATAAATAAAAAAAAATTAAAAGGAGATAAGACAAAAAGACAAAAAGAAAATGTTAAAAGAAATAAAAGATAAAAATATTAAAATAACATAAAAAGTAAAAAAGTTAAGTAAATAAGATAAAACTATTAAGATAATTAGATTTAGATAATAATAGACAACATAATGTAATAAAGTAAATAAGATTGAGGGTTTCTTAACTAAAAGCAGATCTAAACAGGAATGTTTTGAGACTCTTCTTAAAGCTGTGCAGGGATGAAATGCCTCTGAGCTCTTCAGGAAGAGAATTCCAGAGCTTTGGGCCATAGTGGCTAAAAGCCCCCTCGCCAATCTTTAATCAGCTTTTAGGAATCACCAGTAGATTACTGTTGAGAGACCTGAGAGACCTGACTGCATGGACGTAATTTTGATTTCAAAAGTGGGGGGGACATGGATTCGTCGCTATTTAAATATTTGGTTTTAACCGTAAAAACTGGGGGGACCAAAACCGGCTTTTGAAAAAGTGGGGGGGACATGTCCCCCCCGCCCCCCCCCCCCCCCCCCCCCCCAAAATTACGTCCGTGCCTGACTGGAACATATCTAACCATCATTTCACTGAGGTAAAGAGGGGCAAGACCATGAAGACATTTAAAAACCATGACTAGAACCTTAAAATCTATTCTAAATCTGACAGGTAACCAGTGCAGTGAGTTGAGTGCAGGTGTAATATGATCTCTCTTTCTCCTGCGGGTCAGAACCCTTGCAACAGTGTTCTGAACTCGCTGTAGGTGCGAAATAGAGCTCTTTGGAAGAGCAGATAGAAAAGTGTTACAATAATCTAGCCTTGATGTGATAAATCACATCAGCGCGTCTTCTCCTTGTCGTGTTTTTTTTACTTTGATCTCAGTATTAGATTCATAACAAAGTCAGCCTTTTGCCATCAGAAAGTTATAGTCAAAGTCAGTTTAGTAATTTGTTACACATCAATTCTTGCATTGATGCATTTCAGTCATGATTTTGGCAACCACACCTTACAAAGTAAAGTCTTAGTAAAGTCCTTAAATTAAAGATTCAATTAAAGATTCAAACACAGATTCAGAAGGTCCTGAATCTAGTAAATGATCTAGTGAATATCCGAACTGATATTTTGGAGTTTGTTAAGATCTATCTCCATTTATTAAAAATTACTTTCATAATGACTTTAAACATAAAGCAAGATTTGAGCCTGTAACTTAAAATCGATGTATCCAAGTTTTATTTTTGAAGATTACCGTAATGGTCGTTGCTTGTAGAGATGTGAGGGAAAATGCTTTATAGGTGTGGGTTATTGACTATTTGTTACAGATCAGCTACAACTGAGTTTAAAAGAGTCAATATAAGATGCCAGACCATTTTCTCTAGTGGTATATGGTCTGTTGCATTACGCTGGGTGATTACAATGCTGTCTGATTCTGAGTAATGATACAAATGTCAGCGCTTCATTGCTTGATTGTGAATGATTATTGATTGTAAGTGTAATGTTCCTGGTTTTGGCATTGCAAAAAAATCTAATTCGTTAACGTTTTCTGTAGGGGGAGTTCTGGGGAAAGCACCTGACAGGATGTTAAGGTCCATTATTAAGGCTTAGAGGGAAAATAAAAGAAGACCTGCTTTCTGTCTTCAATCTGAGGGTGGACCTCATGGCAAGATGTTGATGAAAAAGTGAAGGACTGCAGTAGTTTGACCTCAATTATAATCATTCTGATCTTTCAGGAATTAATCAGCTGTGAATCTTGATTAATAAATGTGTACGCAACAGTCACAATACTTGGAAAAGGCAGTGAGGTTATTCAGCACACTGGCTTACTCATGTTAGGCGCAAGGAATGCACAGCACTGAACGGCGGGACCTGTATGCATTTTAGGAGTGAGGTAAATGAGTGACAGGTCTGTAAGATGATCAGTAGGCGGGTGACTGTGCAGGGGAGGTGGAGTGTGTGAGAGTGGATATCTCCCCTGAGGTGGTGGACTGGCCTACCGTGACACACTCATGTATAGATGTAAGCATGAATGTTAAATACAATGAGAAATGGATCAAATAATGCAGAACAAGATAACACAGAAGATGAAATTGTGCTCCAGTGTATATTGTGACCTGACTTTGTATTGTTTTTGATTTAGTATTTTGTCTTTCTGCAAGTGCCTTGAGCACGTAAGTAGCTGGATGGGTCAAAACTTTCTACAGTTGAATGAAGACAAATAAAGATTATTATAATTGGTAATAGCAATGAAAGCAACAGACTAGATTCCTACTTAAGACTCGAAAACACTAAACTCTAAAAAGCTAACTCGTAATAATGGCATAGTAATAGACATTTATCTCAATTTTAGCAGTCACGATGTCAATAATCTAACAGACGCTCGCATATCACTCCTCTGTTAATATCTTTACACTGGCTTCCTGTTGAATACAGGATCCAGTTTAAAATATTAACACTTACTTATAGAGCATTGCATGGCCAGGCCCCTAATTATTTGGTTGATCTGCTTCACCCATATGTGCCAGCTCGTTCTCTTAGATCGAGTGATTTGAATTCACTGACTGTTCCACGTTCTCGCTTAAAGACTCGTGGAGATCGAGCTTTTGCAGTTATTGCTCCCAAACTGTGGAATGCACTCCCCCTGTCTTTGAGATTGGCTGTGTCTGTGGAATCTTTTAAAAAGCATTTAAAGACCTACCTGTTTAAACAAGCATTTGGATAAATGGACCAGACAGAAACGCATTATGTCTTCGTGAATTATGTGCTGTTTTGTTTATATATTGTGTGGCGTTTTATATATTTTAGTTGTATTGTGTATATGTAAAGCACTTTGTGGCCTTTGTTTGAGAAAAGTGCTATATAAATAAATTTTACTTACTTACTTTACTTACAATAAATAAGTCAGCGTTTTATAATCTTAAGAACATTAATAAGATCACAAATTTCTTGACTAAACCAGATTTTGAGAAACTCCAAATCTCTAGCCAGGTTGATTTATTGTAATGGCCTCCTAACATATATGGGTGTGTGTGTATATATATTGGGGTTAATGTGTAAGTACATCTGTGGGTGTATATATATGTCCATAAGAGGGTATATGGGTGTGTGTGTATATATATTGGGGTTAATGTGTAAGTACATCTGTGGGTGTATATATATGTCCATAAGAGGGTATATGGGTGTGTGTGAATGTGTGTGGGAATGTAGGGGAGGATGTACATGTGCATGTAGGTGTATATGTGCGCTGGGGCCTAGCTGATGGCCCGTGGTGGGGGGCTCTGTTACCTCTGGTTCCCTGGACCTGCACTCCTTGGGTGGGGGGGGCGCTCCCTCTCCCGCCCGCTGGGATGGACATGCGGGGGTCACTGGGAAGTGCGTCCCTGGGACTCAACTGCTCCTGGGGGGCCGTGGGCGGGTGGGATTCACGGGTCTTTCTCTGCCGGCCTCTGGGGGAATGTTGTTACAGCTTTCTACCCTTGCTGGGAAGTACATTCCGTACATTTATCTATGTTGCACTTTTATGTTGCACATAAACTCACACTCACACATACACATACATCACAGTCATTTGTGCTATATGTCTTGGGTACACTTGCTACTCTTCTTTGCAGTGGTCATTTGAGCTGGTTGTCTTTATTTTATTTTTTCCCTGCCCTTCTGTCTTTTCTCTTTTTATTTTCTCTTCCCCTCTTTTCTATATCTTCTTATGGTCCACCTAACCCCAATTATTGTTATCGCTATTGCACTATATTAAACAGAATTGTTATCATCTGATCTGTATATAAAAACAAAGTTGTCCTCCAAAGATGGGGGGGGGGGGGGGGGGGGGGGAGGAGGTCGGCCACAAAAAATAAATAAATAAATGCAGCTCTTAGATCTTTACAAGAACTGATATTTTGGAAGTGTTAAGATATTTATTTACTTCCATATCCACTGGTATACATTTTTGTTAAAAATCACTTTCACAATGATTTTACACATTCAATGAAGATTTGAAATAGGTCTGTAGTTTCATATGGAACTATGGAAGTCACCTAGACAATTTTGTGTTTTCCTTGAAATCTCATACTTTTATTTATCAAATGAGTTGCAAAATGAATAGAAATATAGTCCAGACATTGACAATGTATAAATAGTGTTTTTTTTTTATTTTTAATAATTTTCTACTTTCTACTTTGCTTTCGTCAAAGAATGCTCCCTTAGCAGCAATTACAGCATTGCAGACCTTTGGCATTCTAGCTGTTAATTTGCTGAGGTAATCTGGAGAAATTTCACCCCATGCTTCCAGAAGCCGCTCCCACAAGTTTGATTGGGTTAATGGGCACTTTTTTCGTACCATACGGTCAAGCTGCTCCCACAACAGCTCAATGGGGTTGAGATCTGGTGACTGCGCTGGCCACTCCATTACCGATAAAACACCAGCTGCCTGCTTCTTCTCTAAATAGTTTGTGCATAATTTGGAGGTGTGCTTTGGGTCATTGTCCAGTTGCAGGATGAAATTGGCTCCAATCAAGCGCTGTCCACAGGGTATGGCATGGTGTTGCAAAATGGAGTGATAGCCTTCCTTATTCAAAATCCCTTTTACCTTGTTCAAATCTCCCACTTTACCAGCACCAAAGCAACCCCAGACCATCACATTACCTCCACCATGTTTGACAGATGGTGTCAGGCACTCTTCCAGCATCTTTTCAGTTGTTCTGCGTCTCACAAATGTTCGTCTGTGTGATCCAAACACCTCAAACTTTGATTCATCTGTCCATAACACTTTTTTCCAATCTTCCTCTGTCCAATGTCTGTTCTTTTGCCCATATTAATCTTTTTCTTTTATTAGCCAGATATGGCTTTTTCTTTGCCACTCTGCCCTGAAGGCCAGCATCCCGGAGTCGCCTCTTCACTGTAGACGTTGACACTGGCGTTTTGCGGGTACTATTTAATGAAGCTGCCAGTTGAGGACCTGTGAGGCGTCGATTTCTCAAACTGGAGACTCTAATGTACTTGTCTTCTTGCTCAGCTGTGCAACGGGGCCTTCCACTTCTCCTTCTACTCTGGTTAGAGCCTGTCTGTGCAGTTTCTTGGCAATGTCTCGCATGGAATAGACTTCATTTCTCAGAACAAGAATAGACTGTCGAGTTTCAATTGAAAGTTGTTTTTTTCTGGCCATTTTGTGATTTAATCAAACCAACAATTGTAATGCTGCAGATTCTCAACTAGCTCAAAGGAAGGTCAGTGTTATAGCTTCTCTAATCAGCAAAACTGTTTTCAGCTGTGCTAACCTACTTGCACAAGGGTATTCAAGGGTTTTCTAAATATCCAATAGCCTCCTTACAGAGTTAGCAAACACAATGTACCATTAGAACACTGGAGTGATGGTTGTTGGAAATGGGTCTCCATACATCTATGTAGATATTGCATTAAAAACCAGATGTTTACAGCTAGAATAGTCATTTACCACATTAATAATGTATAGAGTGTATTTTTGATGCATTTAATGTTAGCTAAATTGAAAAAAAAACTGCTTTTCTTTCAAAAATAACAACATTTCTAAGTGACCCCAAACTTTTGAACGGTAGTGTACTCTTGAAACAACTCGAGACAATGAACCGGAGGTTCAACTTTCGACTCCTGCTAAATAAATCAGGGACTGACATAAAACATCTGGATAGAAACACAAGAAAAGAACCCGAAACAGGTCTGACAAGCATGCGTGGGCGGGGCCAGGATTGACACACTCACTAGAGTAACCACATTATTGGTCAGAGATATATCAGAAGACCAGTCCTCTGAGTGATGTTGCAATAGTACGTCATATTTGTGTCGTCACTCTAGGTAGTTTTGTATGAATAAATAGGGAAGCATTTCAGCAAGTCTTCCACGGTTGCAACAGGCATTCTGTCTCTCTGAGAAAAGTTTTACTGAGCCGAACGAACACATCACTACTGAAGCACGATGACTTCTGTACCTGGAGGATGGAGCAAATGGGTAGATGCTGATGAAGATGTGAAGGACCTCTGCCGTAAGGTTAGTGACATCATTTATTTTCTTTGCACTATGCTTGTTTAACTGAGTGATTAACCTTGAGTTATCAATTATTTAATTAAATATATATAATTTTAATGTGCATATTTTAATAGTTACTAAGTTACTGTTATTTATCTATCCCAATGGCCACAAAAAAACACATATTCCAAACTTCCACATCACTGCTGCATTGACTGTAGAAGTAAGATCTGTAGAAGGTGGACATAAAAGTATGAATATTAAGTACACATCAAGAAAGGAATTAAACAATGTAGAATAAGATAATGAATATAAAAGATAAAACATGACAATGCTCCAGTGTAGATTGTGACCTGACTTTATACTGTTTTTGGTTATGTTTGATTTCAGGTAAAGCATGCTGTTGAGGAGAAGACTAAACAGACCTTTACTATTTTTAACCCCCTGACATATCGAACCCAAATTGTAAGCGGACGGAATCTTGATATTGTGGTATGTGTAAATATATTAGTCACAAAATCCATTGCATTGCAAATTTTTCAGGTTTCTAAGATGTCAAGATTCATTTTGCTTCTCCAGTTTGTGCAGTAATGAATATACTATTTCTCAGTTTATTGTTCATCTAACAGCACTTGCCAAGCTATGTTACTGCTGTTATGGTGTTGAAAATGTGCAATAAACACAATGCCATTCCATATCACCGTGACAGCCATTTCACACCTAATATACCATATATCATTAGAAAGCTTAGCTACTTCCCTAAGTAAGTATTATAATACCTCCACTTGTGTCCAATAACTGGTTAATGTAATGTGACATGTATCTACACGTTATTGTAGACCAAGCAAGTGAAAACCTTGATTCGAATATGTGTTTGAGCTATCTTTAGAGAGGTTCTGTTGTACAATTAAGGAATAGTGGCCTTTGCCAACTATTCCTATATATTTCCTAGTTTTCTAAACTTAATATTTTTTTAATATCTATCTCTCTCTCTCTCTCTCTCTCTCAGTTGTATATCGGAAAACAGACATGTCTGGGTCTGCGTGTTTGGGAAGATGTTGCACCAGTTAAACTGAACGTGATTGCAACTGAGTTTTTTCCATTGCCCACTGTCAACTTGGACAAATTGCATTGATCCTGTGTATCTTCACCACAAATTATGAAAATGTATGTGACTTTAACTGTTTTGTCACGGCGGGCCCCCTGCTGGTCGCCCCGTTTACAGTGGCAGTTGTCTTGTTGTTGCGTTGTGTTTGTCCCATAGGTGGGCGGGGCCTATGATCCGCCTCACCTGATGGTCGATATATGTCATTGTCTATATATGTCTTGTCTTTGTACCAGTTGACTGCTGGATATTAATTCGGATCGTGTCACGGGTTTTTGGTTTTGTGCAATGTGTGCATTAAAACCTCCTTATCCTCTGAGACTTGGCATGATCACTTCCATTTTATTTTGCACTCCCTGCCCGTCACATATATGTCAAAAACCATATATTACATTTGTTTTACACACAACATGACAACATAACTATCTAGGATAGCAACAATCTGTGTGCCTCGAGGAGACCTCTTCTTGCTTCTACTTACACTGGATTTTCTCTGCAAATCCATAAATCACTCTCATTGACATATGGTACCTGGCACTAAATACTAGCATATCTCTAATCAAACAGAATATGTCTTCAACCTGTAATTACCTTATGGCTTCTACTTTTGCCTTGGCTAAGATTTTGTGGTAACTGCAGAGCCAGACAGATATTACAGGTACTGGCAAACGAGTCAAACATTGTGAAATAAGACAAGGTTCAGAAAAAGCCAAGCTAATAGATATAAATATATTAAATATAAAATAAATATACTCAATATAAAAAAGGTCAAGCAGCTGGTCTGAGATCAGAATGTTTACTGATTACTTGTAATCAGTTGTGATTACAACTGATTACTTGTAATGTTTAATAAATAAAGGATTACACAAGCATTTCCCTACCTTGCAATGTAAAATGAATAATGTCAGCTATATCAATCCACTGACTAACAGTGTATCATAATGAAAAATACATCTTAATCATTAAAACAACCCTGTTCTCTGCAAAATTATATGTTTTCATGACTAAAATTTAATTAGGAACACAATATGGTATGGGGGAATATTTTATGTCATATTTCATAAAAAACATGTTCTGTTTCTGTTAAGAAAAGAGATTTAGGCCCTGGTTGCCCACTAGATGTCACTGTGGCGTGTGATGATTCGAACGTTTCACAAGATCGAATCATTTTCCGAATCAATTGGTTCATTTGATTCAGTCTCCCAAAAGCCCAACTTTTGCCATCACTACAGGGTTGCCAACTCTCACGCATTGAGCGTGAGACACACGCATTTGACCGTTTTCACACGCTCTCACGCCACACTTCCGATATCTCACGCCGAAAAAAAAATCCAGTTTATTTGATTCAACATATATATGATTCACACATATATGATTCAATACGTTACTAGTTCGCTAGCTCTGGCGCCATCCACCGGCGATATAACACTGAATCTGTGTCCATTTTACGTTCGACACCCCCCCCCCCCCACAAGTGAACACACACACACACACACACAACCACACCCCTACACACGGACGTGGACTACGTGGACAAGGGGAGGGGTCCGGGGCTGTAGCGTGACACTCTCCCTAAAATAAATACAAGTAAAAAAACATACTCAACTTCACTTGATGTCTAGTTATTTAATTTACCTCTCTAATGACAGAACAATTCTTTGTTTATAGCTTATGCAGTTTGATTTCTCCCGATGTTTTGCACAAGTTTCAGTAGGATAACTCACACTGACTTGTTTTATTTTACTATGTGTTTCACTCATTTTAGCCACTAGAAGGCACCAAAATTCTATAGATTTTTCCTTAGTGGGAACTTGTTTGTTTGGTTGTTATATGTCTAGTCAGGGGCGATTTTAGGATCTGGTCTTTAGGGGTGCCCAGCCCCCAGTGCTCACAGAGGCACAATACCAAAGTATTGCGCAGGTGCAGAGCAAGTTTTTTGCATAATATAATATTTTTAAAATGTGTTGAGCCAGGGGGTGCTAAGCAAGTTCACGGTGGTGCTCTAGCACCACTAAAAATACCCTAGCCTCGCCCCTGTGTCTAGTTATGTATTTTTGTCATGAGGCATGTATCTAAGAAGTCAATCTAAGTGTATTGATTTCTGGTAAAAGCTCTGATGAACTTAAACAGGACTACATCTATTTCTATAAGCTACTCAGAATCTGCAATGTCAGCAAATTAAATGATCTTTAAAAAGAAAAACATACACAATCAGTTCTTCTGGATGTCAGTTTGTATCTCAAAAAGTAGATTAGGTAGGAGATGTTGAATGGATAAAAACTTGATGACTCACTTAAAGGGCTCCACAATATGGGCAGAAGACAATATTACGATTATATCATCATAAAATACATTTACATTTACATTTAGGGCATTTAGCAGACATTCATGTCCAGTGTGACTTACAAACTAATATACCTTCCATCATGTTAGAGATTGTTGATTGCTTGAATAAGCAGTAGTCAAAGACTGGCATACAAAACTGTCACTAAATCATGTGAACACCACATACCACTACAAAGGCCATACTGTGATGATGTTTGGAGTGATATAAGGTGTGATGTTTGGAGTGATAGAATGTGCACCCCAGCATGCAAATGTGTGAAGGTAAAGGATCTCCTGCTTCTCCAGGCTCCTGTTTGTATGTGTTTGATGCGCTGAGAGCAGACAGAACTACGGCCGCACACGGGTGAGAGAAGAGCCCTGCACCCCCTCGTAACGCACCCACGCCTGCCACATCTGTGGGCTCTGTAATGTCCAGCTAAATAAAGTCACTGCTCCCCCCCCCCTCCGTTTGAGTCCTCTGTTCATGGCTGTCTCTCTGCCATCGTCTCATTAGGCTGGAGCTCAGAGTGCCTTTCCTGGACCACAGGTTCACCGCCTACTTCCTCTCTCTGCCTGAGGAGATGAGGGTGCCTAAGGTGAGGAGAACTTTACTACGTTCAGAAACATTTCCAGAGCAGAGGTGGAACGCTGGGTTATAATCTGTAATAATCTGATGGTTTCTGCTGTGATCTACTCCTAGCTCAGCTCCTTGAATGGGTAACAGAGATCTGTGCCCTGAGGATGTTTTCACTGGTCTCTTTCATTAGTGATCTGGTTTTGAACAAACAAGCAAGTGGATGTTTTAAATATTAGTTTATACCATAAATGCACTCGTAAATATTGGTTATGCAATGTACAAACACAGAGGTCCATCAGTGTAAAGTTTATTTGAAATGGTGTAAAGTCTGTTGAACACATTTGCTGCAAGTGTTCACTTCTTCCTTCTACACGTTCCACCAGCTCTTGTATGAACATGGGATACGCATCCTGGCATGAGCAGAACATTTATTAAGTCTCGAAATTGTGGTTTGAAGACAATCATCTATTTATTATAAACGTATAAACTCGTTTTTTTTTATTTGTGTGACGCTCGGGCTGTCCCGAAGGATGAGACACGGAATCCTCTTGGACTGACGTCACGTTTGTTTTATTTATAACAATAGCGCTGTCTAGCGCACAGGCAACACTCACACTTGCACACAGACGTGTAAACATAGACAACGACGAGCACAGGACACTGCGCGAGCGCGCATTAAATAGACAAACCACATTAGCCCCACGTGATCACGAGACGATTCACAGGTGAGACTTATTAATCACACGACATAACCCCAACCACGAATCTCCACTGACGCAGACAAAGCACGTGGACAACGTTGACACACGCCCAAAAGGGAGGGGCCGGGTCCTCAACATGACAGACGCCCCCTCCAAGGGCACTACACGTCCCGGGGTGCCAACAGGACCGAGTGCCCCGAACCCACGACGATGGGCGGATCCGACGCGCTCAATCCTGCGTCTGGGAGGTGACTGCCCTTGGCGAAGCGTCCGTTACGAATCGCCTAGCACACCCTCCCTGGGAAGACGGGGGAAAAGACGTTAGACACACTCAACGGAACAGACACGAATACACACACCGGTACATTCACACACAGAGGAACAAACGGGATTAGGGGATTCGGCACACATACGGGAAGACTTACAAACACTGGTACACACACACACGACATAGGCGCCAGGCTGCGCGCCAGCAGGAGAGAGATGAGGAGAGAGAGGTCGGGAGCTACTGGTGCAGCAGGCGCTGCGGAGGGCGGTGCTCCTCCTGCCCTTGCTGCAGTCCCTCCACCGGACGCAGCGCGGCTGGCGGACGTGCCTGGCGCAGCGCGGCTGGCGGACGCGCCTGGCGGACGCGCCTGGCGCAGCGCGGCTGGCGGACCCTCCGGAGTCAGCCCTGGGCGCGGTCACTTCCATCTCCTCCGTCTCGCTACCCTGGCTCCAACTCATGGGCTGCTCCGGGCTGCCACCCCGGGAGCAGTCCATCTCCTCTTCTCCAGAGCGATCGGAGGACGACTTCCACCTTCCCTTCACCGTCTCAGCAGAGCATTCAGAGGGGGGCAGACCGTCCTCTTCCTCAGAGTAGAATTCGCTGTCCGTGCACTCTGAGACGCCCGAGTGCACGGACAGAGGACGATCTTCCTCCTCTTCCTCACCGTAATTGGCGGGGTATGCCGATTGCTCCGACTGAGGGTAGTCCCCAACCTCGACCTCCTCCCCCTCCTCTATGACGGAAGAGGAACCAACGGGCGGAGGGAGGTAGTCCTCTTCCTCGGACTCCTCCTCCTCCTCTGACCTGTAGTCGAGTGTGGACGCGTCTTCCAGCGACAGGGGGTAGGCTTCCTCTCCTTCCCCGCCGTAGTCAACGGTGGAAGCATCGCATAGTGACGGAGGGTATGACTCCTCCCCTTCGTCCTGCTCCTCCTCGGAGTCCCCCTCCCCAAACTCGTTCTCCGGGGTGGACTCGATAGCACCGCAGACGCAGGAGTCCACCCTCAGAGAAGAGCGGGCGCGGGACGGAGGGGAGTGTCGTTCCCTCCAAATCCTCACCGCGCCCTGGCGGAAGGTCTCCGCCAGCTCGGGGTCTCTCTCCTCTAGCCCCTGGGCTGTGGCCAGCTGGAGGGCGCACACTGGGTCTTTCTCCAGCTGTTCCTGCGTCGGGGTTCTCTCCTCCTCCCCAAGCTCACCCTCTAGTGGCGCGTCCGTCCCGTAGAATGCCGGGACGCTTACGCGGACAGGCGAGCTCTCCCGGGAAGACGAGGGGTGTCTCTCCTCCCACACCCGCACAGCTGACACTCGTTGTTTTTATCACCACATCCGTAGACCCTAACAAAATCATGACCCGTCTTAGCACTAGGGGTGTATTCAACTAAGGATTTTCATAGTCGAATCTGATTCGTCAGCTTTTCCCTTTAGTTGACTAATAGTCGAATCAGGTTTATTTATATTTTTTTTATTTAGAGCACCTTAAAACGGGATCCCGTTCTCATTCAGGACTTTTTTCCTCTTCAAAGTAAAAATCTAAAACACTCAGATAAATGAATAAACACGGTAGGTTGGCTTTATTCAGCTTTTATTTATTTTTTTTAAATGAAACGTTAGAGAACATTAGCAGTCAGTGCGCATTGCGCATATCGAACTGTCAGACAGGTACTGTGCAAAAATATTTTAAATAAAATATGCCTGCCTGAAAATAAAAAAATTGCCACACAACAGCAAAAAAATACAAGGAAAGGTTCTAGTAACGGGGTTTAAAATCAAACAACAACAAAAAATGTTTATAGGCCTACTTGCTGAGACGCACCACGACAAGACGACTGAAACAACAAACGTTTTTTTCGCCTTACACGTTTTAAATGGTATGCCATGTTGGTTGTTGTCGTGCGAAATGAAAGATGTTGATGACATAACTTGCACTTTAATTTGTTTGATTCATCTTTATGTTTTTCAAAATACTTTTGAAGTTTTTTAGTAGCCATTATAATCTCGGCAGATGCTGCTCGTATTCTGTAGCGTGTTCAGCTCCGCTCGTTTGGATTGTGCAACTGCAGGGTGTGATTTATTAATGTGTAGTAAGGAAGATGCCTATTGTTAATGCGCAAACATCATTTTAAAATATTTATTACCAGAAATTAGGATGATTTTATTTGACAAAAGGCTATATATAATGAAAACAAAGACATTTCATGTAACAACTAATGCTTAGCAGCATCCTTGGGCACCTCCATGCAGTTAGAATGGTACATTCGACTATGACGTTCATAGTCGACTAGGGGGTATAGTCGACTATAGTCGAATCAGCGACTATTGCAGGTCACCCCTACTTAGCACATTTCAGTTCAACGTCTCTGTGGTATCTCCAGCACCTCTCTCCTATACCCCGCCATAATGCAACATGGCACCCATGACCACTTCCTCATAGCCTTCTTCATAATCCTCTCCAGCCTATCCAATAATTTCTGTAATTCACCTCATGAGTCATTAGTGGCCATCTACTAAGTGGGAGCAAGCCAAACTGGAGATGCCACAATTTAAATACATCTTAACAGACAGATTGTCAAATAAACTGGGATACTGTCCCTAATATCCCCCATTTCTTTACGATTGGCTTTTCACAAATACCATGTTGTGTTTGTTAAAGAACTATTAAACCTTCAAGAGTGCAAGAAAATGGCTCTTGGGATTTCTAAATTGCTCTTGGGATATCACTCTATATTGCTTGGGGACTGCAAATATATTTGCCGAAAGTGATAAATTACCAATTCTTTTAAAATTGAATGATTTCTTTTAAAAATTATTTTCTGGCTTCCATCTTGAAATCTTGTACTTCTATTTGGGAAGTGTGTTTTTCCTGTTGGTATCTTTGTTGGCATGTGCAAGTCTCGCTTTTAACATTTATCATTCTGCTGAACACCTTTGAATGGGAAAATGAGGGATGTGTAATATGTAATTTCCAAACAATTTTTAGAATGCTATGGCATTCTACAGATTTTTCCTGTTGTGGTTTCACACTGTTCATAGGAAATTTAGCAAAAATTCACTATTTATTTTTGTAAATAAACAAGGCAATGTCAAGTTAACTGACTTCTGAATAACTTTGTAATTGTGCATGCATTCCTTCACAATTTCCATAGTCTGTGCCAATGCCTACCATATACTCACCAGCCACTTTATTAGGTACACCCAAACTGCTCATTAACGCAAATGTCAAATCAGCCAATCACATGGCAGCAGAAGAGAATGGCCAGACTGGTTTGAGCTAATAGAACAGCAATAGTAACTCAAATAACCAGTTGTTACAACCGAGACATGCAGAAGAGCATCTCTGAATGCACACCACATCAAAACTTGAGGTGGATGGGCTACAGCAGCAGAAGACCACACCAGGTGCCTCTCCTGTCAGCTAAGAACAGGAAACAGAGGCTATAATTCTCACAGGCGCACCAAAATTAGACAATAGAAGATTGGAAAAACATTGCCTGGTCTGATGAATCTTGATTTCTGCTGCGACATTTGGATGGTAGGGTCAGAATTTGGCGTCAACAACATGAAAACATGGATCCATCCCATCCTGCCTTGTATCAACGGTTCAGGCTGGTGGTGGTGGTGGTGTGGGGGATATTTTCCTGGAACACTTGGGGTCCATTAGTACCAATTGAGCATCGTGTCAATGCCACAGCCTACCTGAGTATTGTTGCTGACCCTGCCCATCCCTTTATGACCACCACCTATATGTCAAACTTGAAAAGTGAATTCTGACAAGCTATCTCCTTCTTGGGGTATGAGATCAGACCAGTGTTGAGGCGTCCTGATCCTACAGTGCCCTTTGTGTTGGAGGTGGATGCGTCCCAGGTAGGTGTAGGAGCCATAACGTCACAAAGGGGAGCAGGATCCTGCCTACACCTAGTCAGCTACTAGCACAAACTCCTGCCGAATGGAATCATGGTATCGGAGAACGCAAGTTGTTGGCCGTAAAACTGGCACTGGAGGCGTGGAGGCATTGGTTAGAGGGGGCTAATCCTGATGGACCACTGTAATTTAGAAAACATGCATAATGGGGCTGTCATGGTCGTCCTCTCCTTACACCTGTTTCTCATCACATCATTATTTAAACCGTGTGGACCCTCTACTCCCTACAAAGTATTGCCTGCATTGTTGGACAGCATACCAAGCTATTCTTTCATCCTGTTTTCCCTTTATGGTTCGACTCGTTTTGTGCATTTTAGCTCTATTGGATTTGCCCTGCTATACCTTTGCCCGGTTTCTACTGCTACTCTAATCCTGACCTGGACCGTATTGACACTGAGCTTGGATTGTGTATTTCTCCCTGTTCCCCCGAAATTTCCTGGGAGATACTCTCTATCTATTACTAACCATCACCACTTTATAACTAGATAAATATGAATGCACAAATGTTTCTTTTAATTAAATAAATGAATGAAAGTATTTTGGAGCGATTTGGTTGTTAATGGGGGGCTGGATGAAAGCACACATGATAAAAGCTGTTGCTAATTTCTCAAAAATGCTGCCTGCACAAACTCAGGTTTCTCAAGAAGTGTAAAATGTGGCAATCACTATTGATAATGCAGATAAAGACATTCCCCTGGGGGTTTCTTACCATGTTTTTCTTAAGAAATTGCTTTTGTCTATTTTGCAACCCTTTCTGCATTTCTGCATGTTGAATTTCTAACTGACATTCTATCTGACATTTTGTTTACTATTTTGGTGAAATTGACTGTGGAATCACAATCAGCTTGGAGCAATTTGAGGTTTTTTTTACTACCATAAACATAGTATTGTTAACCATGTAAATCCTGTAAAGCTGCTTTGTGACAACATGTGTTGTGAAAAGCGCTATATAAATAAATTTGACTTTGACTTTGACTACCACATACACACAGGACAAAACAAAACAGCTATGACATTTTAACAGAAACATGTGCTTCAGATACAATTCATTTAGAATAGACCAAATGTCCATACATGTGATTTGACCAACACCACCTTGTTTTCAGTATAAAACTCAACCACTTATCTCTCTGTAGTTTGTTTTCAATGTTAAACTTCACATTTCTCTCTGGGTTCTTTTCAGTAAGAAATTGCATCACAGTTCTGTCTGAAAGTTTTAAAGTGTAAAATTCCAAAGATCTCTATGAAGGCTGTTGTCATTGTAAAACTCTCAGGTCACCTCAAGCTCAAAGTATATGCCAAACTGATATTCTGTCTTGGGCATTGGCGTCACATTGACACTATTGTGCCACATTCTGTGTTGTGGAGGTCTTGGGCGTCGCTGCTGTCTTGCAGCTGAAATCCACAAAACCATCTCAGGGTCCCAGAGTACGAGCCACACCGGCCGAGTGTGACTTCTGCATCAAACAGCATAACAGTGTTGTAGCCTACTGTTGTACTGATGTTGCACAGCAAGCTGGAAGTCTCAGTTGCAAACTGCCTGGGATATCATCGGTACTCCACAGAGGAAATGCAGCTTATGGAGAGAGAGGTCACAACAAGGACACCTCTCACCCCGTCCATGGACTTTATTCTTTTACAGGAAGCACTACTTGAGCTTCACTCTAGAAGACAATATCAGCTTCTTACCCTCTGCTCTCAATCTGATGATCTACAATATCATTAACCAGTTCCATCAACCAATCTCTGTACTGCTTTTAATTAATGTATTTAAGTATAGCTAAATATAGATTAAGATAATTCTGAAAAGTCTGCACAGTTGTTGCTCTATAGGTAGGTGGAGCAAAAGCAGCATATAAATTGACATGTCTAAGTAAATACTGAAAACTGAATAATCTCACATAAGATCCAGGAGACGGGTAATCATTTTGTCCTATGCATGATTTTCATATTTATGCATTTTTTTGCTTTACTTTTGAGAAAAATATTAAATATTTCCAAACTTTCTTCTGTATTGTTCTGCCACTGCCACAGCTAAAAATAAGTAAAGAAATAAATGCTTTTTGTGCTTCATATTTAATAGAACTGTACCATCAGGTTACATCAGCTTTTTAAAAGATACAAAAACAATCTAAAGATTTTTTTTTTTGTTAGGAGAAAACTAATTCCCATCTAGCCAGCGCATTCTATCTGTGTGGGAGGAAGAGTTTATATTCTCCTCCTCTTTGTAGTGCAACACCAACAGTTCACAGACTGGTCACATACATATGAACAATCGGGCCGATAGCGGTTTGTGGTTTGAGTAACAGCTCTAAAACAAGATGAAGTGGATTTATCATGCAGAAAGTGTGCATTAACCCTCGCCCCCTCATATCTAATTGTATGGATTGTATGGTAGGGAGACCTAGCTCAACTTGGCACAATAGCCATATATATATATATATATATATATATATATATATATATATATATTTATATATATGCTCAAAAAAATAAAGGGAACACTCAAATAACACATCCTAGATCTGAATGAATGAAATATTCTCATTGAATACTTTGTTCTGTACAAAGTTGAATGTGCTGACAACAAAATCACACAAAAATCATCAATGGAAATCAAATTTATTAACCAATGGAGGCCTGGATTTGGAGCCACACACAAAATTAAAGTGGAAAATCACACTACAGGCTGATCCAACTTTGATGTAATGTCCTTAAAACACAAGTCAAAATGAGGCTCAGTATTGTGTGTGGCCTCCACGTGCCTGTATGACCTCCCTACAACGCCTGGGCATGCTCCTGATGAGGTGGCGGATGATCTCCTGAGGGATCTCCTCCCAGACCTGGACTAAAGCATCCGCCAACTCCTGGACAGTCTGTGGTGCAACGTGACATTGGTGGATGGAGCGAGACATGATGTCCCAGATGTGCTCAATCGGACTCAGGTCTGGGGAACGGGCAGGCCAGTCCATAGCTTCAATGCCTTCATCTCGCAGGAACTGCTGACACACTCCAGCTACATGAGGCCTAGCATTGTCCTGCATTAGGAGGGACCCAGGGCCAACCGCACCAGCATATGGTCTCACAATGGGTCTGAGGATCTCATCTCGGTACCTAATGGCAGTCAGGCTACCTCTGGTGAGCACATGGAGGGCTGTGCGGCCCTCCAAAGAAATGCCACCCCACACCATTACTGACCCACTGCCAAACCGGTCATGCTGAAGGATGTTGCAGGCAGCAGATCGCTCTCCACGGCCTCTCCAGACTCTGTCACGTCTGTCACATGTGCTCAGTGTGAACCTGCTTTCATCTGTGAACAGCACAAGGCGCCAGTGGTGAATTTGCCAATCCTGGTGTTCTCTGGCAAATGCCAAGCGTCCTGCACGGTGTTAGGCACAGGTGTTAGGTGAGCACAACCCCCATCTGTGGACGTCGGGCCCTCATACCATCCTCATGGAGTCGGTTTCTAACTGTTTGGGCAGACACATGCACATTTGTGGCCTGCTGGACATCATTTTGCAGGGCTCTGGCAGTGCTCCTCCTGTTCCTTCTTGCACAAAGGCGGAGGTAGCGGTCCTAATTGACATCATAGGTAGACCTCAACTATGAGAGACAAAATGTGAAAAAAAAATTGAGAAAATCATTTTGTCTGACTTTTAAAGAATTTATTTGCAAATAATGGTGGAAAATAAGTATTTGGTCACCTACAAACAAGCAAGATTTCTGGCTGTCACAGACCTGTAACTTCTTCTCATTACCTGTATTAATGGCACCTGTTTGAAGTTGTTAACAGTATAAAAGACACCTGCCCACAACCTCAAACAGTCACACTCCAAACTCCACTATGGTGAAGACGAAAGAGCTGTCGGAGGACACCAGAAACCGAACTGTAGACCTGCACCAGGCTGGGAAGACTGAATCTGCAATAGACTGATCTCAGCCCGTGGGGTCAAAATGATCACAAGAACGGTGAGGAAAAATCCCAGAACCACAAGGGGGGATCTAGTGAATGACCTGCAGAAAGCTGGGACCAATGTTACAAAGGCTACCATCAGCAACACACTACGACGCCAGGGACTCAGATCTTGCAGTGCCAGACGTGTCCCCCTGCTTAAGCCAGTCCATATCCAGGCACGTCTGAAGTTTGCTAGAGAGCATTTGGATGTTCCAGAAGAGTATTGGGAGAATGTCATATGGTCAGATGAAACCAAAGTTGAACTATTTGGTAAAAACACAACTCGTCGTGTTTGGAGGACAGTGAATGCTGAGTTGCATCCAAAGAACACCATACCAACTGTGAAGCATGGGGGTGGCAACATCATGCTTTGGGACTGTTTCTCTGCAAAGGGACCAGGACGACTGGTCTGTGTACATGAAAGAATGAATGGGGCCATGTATTGTGAGATTTTGGGTGCAAACCTCCTTCCATCAGCAAGGGCAATGAAGATGAAACGTGGCTGGGTCTTTCAGCATGACATGATCCCAAGCACACTGCCAGGGCAACAAAGGAGTGGCTTCGTAAGAAACATTTCAAAGTCCTGGAGTGGCCTAGCCAGTCTCCCGATCTCAACCCCATCGAAAACCTTTGGAGGGAGTTAAAAGTCCGTGTTGCCCGCCGACAGCCCCAAAACATCACTGCTCTAGAGGAGATCTGCATAGAGGAATGGGCCAACATACCAGCAACAGTGTGTGCCAACCTTGTGAAGACTTACAGAAAACGTTTGACCTCTGTCATTGCCAACAGAGGATATACAACAAAGTATTGAGATGAACTTTTGTTATTGACCAAATACTTATTTTCCACCATTATTTGCAAATAAATTCTTTAAAAGTCAGACAAAATGATTTTCTCATAGTTGAGGTCTACCTATGATGTCAATTACCGGCCTCTCTCATCTTTTTAAGTGGGAGAACTTGCACAATTGGTGACTGACTAAATACTTATTTTCCCCACTGTATAGGATGAACAGGGCCAAACATCAACAGGTTGACTAAACAAGACTGATAAACCCAACAAACACACAAACCATGAACAGGGGCTAAACAGTAACACGATTGGCTAAATTCAGGAACATAAAGAGTGAAGCTAAACTAACAAACAACATGAACAGAGAGAGAAACTCTATGCGTGATAAACATGAATATATTGAACAGAGTTCAATATGTACAAAAAAGTGTGTACCGCAAAGTGTACCGACATTGACCCGCAAAGGAATACTAGAAAGACAGGGATTAAATAACAAACCAAATGAACCACAGAAACAAAGGACAGCTGAAAATATGCACATAGCCTTGTGACAAATATATGTGTCTGCCATACCAGATTCTGAAGGATGTGATTCCTGGATATGACATCACTCCTGATGCAGCAATGACTAAAATGATTTATGTACTGAGATTACTGTGACGTTCGGTGCGGCGTGAAGGATGAGACACGGATCCCTCTGTGGCGACAGACGTCACTTTTATTTGAACACACAGATAGCGCATATATCGCACGTAAAACACGTAACAGAACGGCAACGTGTGGACTTTAGACAACGACGAGCACAGGACACTGCGCGAACGCACATTAAGTAGACAAACCACATAAGTCCCACTTGATTACGAGACGAGCCACAGGTGAGACGGATGATCACAAGACATAACCGCACCTACGGAGATCCACAGACGCAGACTAGGAGTCGTAGACGACGTAAACACATGCCCAAAAGGGAGGGGCCGGGGTCCTCAACGTGACAATTACCTTTAGGGCCAACAGAGAAGTGTAAGGTGTGTATTATTTTATTCACTTTTTAAATAAAATTATTTTATTAATTTATTCACTATATTGTCATATGAGGTGAAGGTTTCAGTGTAACGTGAGCACATTAAGAACTGTCACATCAGAACCTGTGGGTTTTTTTTGTTGTTCTTGCCTCTGATGCATTGGTGTTATTACTGTTAATCCTCCACATCACCAGTAGGGACTAACATAGATGAATGATGTGTTGGCACACGGCAAATAAAATAACGCACATGTTGGAGTAGAACTAAATCTAACAAATATGTCCGGTTGTGTTTATCTGATTGTGCAGCATATTGATGCTATCAATGAGTAATTTATATCACAGTTAGACTGTGAAAACATTACATTGCCGACATTGCTAACTCCTCTCCTGTATTCACACCTTGGGGAATATAAGTAAAACAGCTGAGAAATAGCAAATGCTATGTAGCTGGCAATTTTTAATTTCTTATCCTACTCATGGATAACAGCCAAACTCAAATTATTATTTTTGTTAGACTTCTTTGTTCATTGGATTATTACTGCAGTTATGTGTCATCTTGCAGCTGCATCTGGATCATATAAGGATCATGTGGACTGATTTGAGTCTTATGAATCATCACGTTAAGAAGATCAAAATTAGGCAGTGACAGTACCTGTTCATTCATGTTACTGTATATGGCAAAACATTGTTTTATTCTTGTTTGTTGGTGTATTTCAGATAATGCCGCACAGTTTGTATGGAGAGTCGTGTGCTCCAGTTCTAAATGTAAGACACTTTCTGTTCAAAAGGAAATTGTTCAGGACCATAATGGTGCTTATTCTGAAGTCCTTTTTTTCTGCACTGTAGTCCGTATTCAGGAGAAATCCGAACATGAAACAATGGAGCCATGAAGGAGCCACACGCAAACAGCTGTGTCCAAATGTCCTGATGACCTGACACATCCTGAATAAAATCTAAAACACAGGATTACATTTTAAAGTTCTACTCTTTCTTTTAAAATACTGCTAAAACAGCATATTTGAGGTATAAGCAGATCAGTAAATATGTCTTTCCCAATATTATAGTTTCCCCCTTTGGCATCATGGTTTTTTTCTTATTTTGTCTCCACACTCTTGCCCTATTCCCCATCATGTATTGTGATGATGCCAGTAGCTCTGGCCCATCACCAAGACTCTACAGACATTCCTGTGATGGACTAAATGCTGTACTTAACTCTTCATGTGGGATTCTCAGGGGGACTGGCGGCCCAGCCAGCTCCTTCCTTATAGTGGTCGAAGGGCCCTCGGCCTACTGAAGGAGGGGAGGGGGGTTACAGGTCCTGGGATTACCTGAGGACTGAGATGTACACAATGGATGGACATATTAATTATTATTCTTGTCATAGTGCACTAAACGTAAAATGTTAGGTATATATTGTGTTACTGCAGTAATGTAATGTATGTATGTTATGTTTGTGTTTATAGGTAACCCCTGCTAGTAGTAATGGTATGCCCCAGCTTAATTAAGGGGAGGGGCTACTAGTATAAGAGGGCTTCCTCTCAGAGGCTAAGGGGGGGAGAGGTTGGTTGGTTAATGTTGGTTATTGAATATTGGAAGTAATTGTGTTGAGCCCACGAAAGTCAGGGGCTAGACTGGCTGCTGTTTGCCAGTGCTTGCTTAAAGTGCTGCTTATAAGCCTTTAGATAGATAGATAGATAGATAGATAGATAGATAGAGCTTTATTTATCCCTTGGGACGGATCCCTTCAGGAAATTGTATTTTTCCAGTAGCAGCGTTACAGTACCATAATGTTAACAAGGTAGTATTACAATTTAAAAATATCACTAAAACAAGATTAAGCACACAACATAATAATAATAATAACAGTAATAATAATAAACATAAACTAAGAAAAAACGGCAATGTATAAAAGGATAAGAGGATGCAATTGCACATAGCCCATTATGAGGTATTGTGATTTGGATGAACTGATTGATTAAATTGTGTCATCATATTACACATAGCCCAGTTTATAGGTGATCAGCTCAGCTGATTCCCAAACATTCTCAGTCTACCCATTGGCACATCCACCTATTAACTCCTTCTCCCTCGTTCCCAGAGAGGAGTTGTATAGTTTGATGGCCTGAGGGACAAAAGAGTGTTTGAGTCTATTAGTCCTGCACCTGGGGAGTAGTAGTCTGTCACTAAACAGACTCCTCTGTTGTATGATGACCGTGTGCAATGGGTGACTGGTGTTATCCAGGATGTCCAGTAGTTTGTTCAGTGTCCTTTTTTCTGCTACCGTCACCAGAGAGTCCAGCCTAGTGCCGACAACAGATCCTGCCCGCCTGATCAGTTTTTCTATCCTGGAAGAGTCCTTCTTGGATATACTGCCCCCCCAGCAGACCACGGTGTAGAACAGGACACTGGCCACTACCGTCTGGTAGAAAGTCAGCAGGAGTTTTCTGCATATGTTGAAGGACCGAATCTTCCTGAGAAAATACATCCTGCTCTGTCCCTTTTTGCACAGTTGCTCTGTATTGCAAGACCAGTCCAGTTTATTGTTCAGCCACAACCCCAGGTACTTGTATGATGCAACCATCTCCACCTCATCCCCTCCTACCATGATCGGTCGTGGCTTGGGTCTAGACTTCCCAAAGTCGATGACCAGCTCTTTGGTTTTTGTGGTGTTGAGCTGTAGGTGGTTTGCATTGCACCAGGTTGTAAAATCCTTCACTAGGCTCCTGTACTCCTCCTCCCTGTCATCCCTGATACACCCGACGATGGCTGTGTCATCTGCAAACTTCTGGATGTGACACAGCTCAGAGTTGTACCAGAAGTCAGCAGTGTAGAGGGTGAAGAGAAGAGGGGCCAGCACCGTGCCTTGAGGTGCTCCTATGCTGCTGATCACAGTGTCAGACGTGATGTCCACCATCTTGACATACTGTGGCCTGTTAGTGAGGTAGCTGATGATCTAGACAACCAGGCAGGGGTCCACACACATCCTGTTCAGCTTATCCTGGAGTAAAAGAGGCTGAATGGTGTTAAAAGCACTTGAGAAGTCCAGAAAAAGAATCCTCACTGTGTTCTTATTGTCCAGGTGTGAATGTGCTCTGTGTAGTAGGTAGAGGATGGCGTCATCCACGCCAACACCTGCCCGGTAAGCAAACTGCAGTCCATCCTGAGCATGTTGTATCTGGGGACTGAGGAGGCAGAGGAGGAGCCGCTCAAACGTCTTCATAATGTGCGATGTTAGTGCCACAGGTCTAAAATCATTCAGTTCACTGGGTCTGTTCTTTTTGGGAACAGGAACTATACATGAAGTTTTCCATATGGTGGGCACTTTTCCCAGCTGCAGGCTGAGATTGAAGACACGTTGTAGCGGTTCACACAGTTCATCAGCACAGTTCTTCAGTACACGAGGTAATACCATGTCAGGTCCAGGCGCTTTTTTGGGGTGGAGCTTCCTTAGTTGTTTCCTGACTTGGTCTGAAGTGATGTTTGCTGAGGTCTGTGTTGTGGTTGTGTTGTGTAGGTGTTGTGTTAAGGTCAGAGTTGAAGTTGCTGTGGTGGGAGGATAGTTGGGGGTGGGGTTGCCTGCTGCAGTATCTGGAGGAGGGTGTGATAATGAAGAGAGGGGAGATGGCTGTAGTGAATGGGGGGTTGAGGAGGACGTGGCCTGGTTAAATCTGTTGAAGAAGATGTTCAACTCATTCACTCTATCCACAGTCCCCTCCCCCGCTCTCGTCTTGGTGTTATGGCCTGTGATGTTTTTGAGACCATTCCATACCTCTCTCATGTTGTTATCTGCAAGCTTCTGCTCAATCTTCCTCCTGTAGCTATCTTTGGCTTCCCTCACACAGTGTTTTAGATCCAGATGTGCTGCTCTCATCGCCTCCCGGTTCCCGTTTCTAAAGGCAGCTTTTTTTGTGTTGATTGCAGCCTTAACTTTCTGTGTGACCCATGGCTTGTTGTTGGGGTAGCATCGTACGGTTTTTATGGGGGAGACCACATCTGTACAGAAGTTAATATAATCTGTCAGACAGTGTGTCATCGTCTCGATGTCTTCACAGTGAGAATTGAGAAGAACATCCCAGTCTGTGTTACTGTAACAGTCCCTCAGCTCTTCTTCCATTTCTGGGGTCCACTTCCTGGTGGTTCTGGTAGTTGGAGGCAGCCTTTGAACGAGGGGGGTGTACATAGGCTGTGCATGTAGTAGAACGTGGTCCGACTTCCCCAGGGGGGGCAGGGCTGTGACTCTGTATGCCTCTTTTACATTAGCATATAGGAGGTCTATTGTCCTGTTGTTTCTTGTTGGACAGTCCACGTTCTGATAAAATGCAGGCAGTGTAGAGTCCAGAGTAGCATGATTAAAGTCCCCAGAAATTAAGATAAATGCATCAGGGTGCTGTGTCTGTAATTTTGCAGTCGCTAAGTGAATGTGCTCACATGCTGCGGCTGCGTCCACCCTCAGTGGAATGTAAACACAGAGAGCGATCACATGACTGTATTCTCGTGGAACATAGTAGGGCCGGCAGCTAACAGCTAGTAACTCCAGATCCGAACAGCATAAGACTATCTTTACAGATATATGACCGGGGTGACACCAGCGATTGTTAACATAGATGATCAACCCCCCACCTTTGCTTTTCCCGCATGATTTTTTGTCTCTGTCCGCTCTCACAGCAGTGAAGCCAAGCAGGTCCACGTTAGCATCCGGTATTAGCTCAGTTAGCCATGACTCCGTAAAGATAAGCAAGCTGCACTCACGGTAAATCCGCTGATTGATTAGTGCGGACAGCTCATCAACCTTATTAGGTAGCGAGTTCACATTCCCCATGATAACGGAGGGAATAGGTGGTTTGTAGCGCCTCCGATTGTCGGATAGCCTAGCCCAGTGGTTCCCAAAGTGGGGGGCGCGCCCCCTAGGTGGGGCGCGGAGCTATTGCAGGGGGGGCGCGGAGCTTGAAAGTAAAACGTGCACATGTGTCAATATTAGGGATGCACCGATTCCGATATTAATATCTGAAAAAATTCTAGATCGGGTATCGGGGACAATGTGACCGATCCATAAAAACAGATCTATTCACTCTAATTATATGCTTGTATTGCTTGCTTTTCGGAGTTAGTTCAACCCTAATACTCGCGCTGGTGGTATTCCACTTAGTCCGTTTATTTGCTGGTTGACCAAAATAAACCTGGGCTCCAGCAATACTTCACTGTTCATACATGAACTGGTGAGTTGTCCAAAGCTCATTTAATGCGTTACTTACAGAAATAAATTAAAGAGCAGTGGTCTGACTCGGTCTACGGCGGAAAGCTAAAAAAACAATATTCCATACGCACGCTCAACTCGCTCCCTTAAAGAGACAGTACACATATTTCTGGCCGTTACATGCTTTGTGCTCTGCGTGATGTCTGCGCTTGCAAACTAGCAGCATATGTATTGCTGTTTCTCTTATTTCATCTCCTTATTTATTTTAAATTACATTTAGAATTCTTGAACCATTTAAAATGTTTCTTGCAGTTAATTTTTTTCATGTTTGACCAAAGTTGTGAACCTATTGTTTTTGTAAGTTTTCAACACATCCCTAGTCAATATGGGGGGGGGGGGGGGGGGTGTAGGGGGGGCGCAAAAATATTCTCATCTACTAAAGGGGGGCACGGCAGAAAAAGTTTGGGAACCACTGGCCTAGCCTTTAGCTTAGCACCGGCCTTGCTTCCTCGGGCTCTCCTCCTTAGCTCCTCCGGAATGGGATGTCGGTTTCCGCATCGCCCCATTGTTCTCAATCCCAGCAGTGGGCTTTGCGGGCTTGAGTACTTTTTATATGTTATATGTACAGTTTTTCTTTACATTTACTAGTGTCAGTAATTTACGCCTTTGCTGGAATCCACCATTAAAACATCTGGAACTGGAACTCCTGTGCCTGTATTCATCTCACTCTCTGTAGTGAACCCACCTCCATATTCACCCACTCGTAGTACCACGTTCACATGTATTGATTACACAATAAGGAGAAAAACAAGAAACAAAGTTTTTATCAGTAAACCAGCTACATTTACATTTACATTTACGGCATTTAGCAGACGCTCTTATCCAGAGCGACTTACAAAGTGCTTTGCTTCTGATCACAGAATACATCCTAGGAAATAGTACAAATAGGCCAGAATTCAAGACACCATTGAGTCAGACTACTACTAAACTACAGGAGTCAGTATCATTACCTAGTGTTTTGCAAGTTAGACATTTGCCTAGAAGCACAAATAACCATAAACAGACATACCACTTGCCGTTGTTCTTAAATTGTATCAGCTGAATTAGTGCTCTGGTAAGAACTCAACAAACAGGTGAGTCTTCAGTCTACGCTTGAAGATAGTAATAGACTCTGCAGTCCTAGCAGCTAATGGAAGATTGTTCCACCATCTTGGAGCCAGGACGGAGAATAGTCTGGAGCTTTGTCTTCCATGAGACTTTAAGCATGGAGTTTCAAGTCGAGCCAAGCTTGAGGTTCTAAGTGTTCGCTGTACAGATCGGCTTTTTACCATGGACATCATGTAGGGAGGGGCCAGTCCATTTTTGGCTTTGTAAGCAAGCATCAAGGTTTTATATCTGATGCGTGCTGCTACTGGAAGCCAGTGAAGAGAACGTAGTAGAGGAGTCACATGTGAGAACTTGGGTAGATTGAAGACCAGTCGTGCTGCAGCATTCTGAATTAGTTGTAGAGGTCTGATGACCCGTAGAGGAAGACCTGCAAGTAGGGAATTGCAGTAGTCCAGCTTAGATATTACTAGAGACTGCACAAGCACTTGAGTAGCTTCCTGTGAAAGGAAGGGTCGTATTCTTCGTATGTTGCAGAGGAGAAATCTGCAGGATCTGGTCAGCTTTGAAACATGTGTTGAGAATGTTACACCCAGGCTTTGAGCAGTTTCTGATGGTGTTAACAAGATGTTCTCAAAGGAAACTGTGAGGTCGTTGTGTGGGTTTGGGGTTCCTGGAATGTACAAAAGCTCAGTTTTGCTAGGGTTGAGCTTCAAGTGGTGAGTAGTCATCCATGCAGCAATATCTGTCAAGCATGCCGAGATACACCTAGAGACCTGGGTGTCAGAATGAGGGAAGGAAAGAATTAGCTGGGTGTCATCAGCATAGCAATGATAACAGAAACCATGAGACAAAATAATGTCACCAAGGGAATGAGTATATAATGAGAAGAGAAGAGGGCCTAGGACTGAGCCTTGGGGGACTCCAGTGGAAAGTTTACATGGATTGGATGTAGATCCTCTCCATGTTACCTGATAGGAACGGTCTTCAAGATATGACTGGAACCATTTCCAAGCAGAGCCAGTCACACCGAGGCTAGAAAGAACAGAGAGGAGGATGTTGTGGTTGACAGTGTCAAAGGCTGCAGAAAGGTCTAGAACAGGGGTACTCAAATAGAAATGATGGCGGACCATATTTTATTTTTTCAATCACTAAAGGGGCGGGTTACGGGGGGGGGGAGTGGCGAACGCATTTGGGCGTCTGCTACGTGTTTGTTGTTGCCATAAAGGCAATCCCCGGCAGCGTCTTGCGATTTCAAAATAAGAGCGGATAGCGCGATTGAAAAAAAAGATTCCAAAAAAAAAAAAAAAAAAACTTTTCAAAACAGCTCGCGGGCCAGAAATAGATAGCCCGCTATTTGAGTATGGGGGGTCTAGAAGAATTAATACTGATGATAGCTTTTTAGCCTTGGCATCATGGAGCTTCTCGGTCACTGCTTTGAGGGCAGCTACATCCTGCCCTATGCCTTACCTTCATATGTAACATAATGTGTTGCATGAAATGTTATAATATAAAGCTTTACTTCATATCGATTTACGTCTGTAAATTGTGTTTTTGTCTGTTTTAAAGCACATTTGTTTGTTACACTCATTTAAGTATATATGCTGTCTTGACAGAGTAGTTTTTATTAGAAAGTGACAATCATTCTTAGCATGAATTCTTTGGTTAAGGAAGTAATTGTGGTGGAAATTTGGTGATTTCCATTTATGTCAGGCTTTCTTAGTATACATTAAACATATTAGATATAGGGGTTAGAGATCTTTTTACATATACGTGTGTTAATCATGGCACTGAAGTCATTCTCGTGACTTCAGTAGACCTCAGATGTGTGTGTGTGTGTGTTCTCTGGCCTCGGCTGAGGCCTAATCTGATGTTCCTCTGGTGTTCTAAAACTGACCTCGCTGGAAGACTCCTAATCTCCACTTGGAAGGGACTACGGCGACACTCAGGCTGTCATGACATCACAAGGATGCTGAGCGTGGAGGGGGCATGCGTCACATGCATCTGTCAAATCAACGTTAATTATTTCCTGTATTGTCCAATCACATTTGGTTGATCACCTCGTGTTCACCTCGTGGACACCGTGTGTGTTGATGATTAAACGTATAAAAGATGAGAGTTCGGAATGGTGAATTAGCTCTCTTTTGCAGACGCCTTGTGCGTTTGGAACAGGGATCTCTTGGAGAGGGATCTCTGAGCTCTCTCTGTGACAGACACCTGGCATGTTTGTAACGGAGATCTCAGGGGTTTAATCCATGCTTTGTTAAAATAAATCATTGTACTTTATTATCTAACCCAACTGCTTCTGACTTTTATTGTGCTCACCATTTAAGGGTTTCAGAATTTCTAGCACATTTTGGCACCCCAGATGGGACTCCACGACTGAGGACGGCACACCTGAGGGGGAGACTAAGCGCTTAGCTCCTGAAGGCCTTACTTCAGTCAGCCAACGACAAATTCCGTTGAGCGGGACTCGCAGGTGTGTGTGCCTCCTCGGCGTCGGAGTTTTCCCAGGAACAGACAAACAGTTAAAGTAACTAAAACCCGGTGAGTACAAACTGTCAGATAAACTTAGTGCAGAGGTGGTGACTTCTCTCCTGGTGCGTGTATACACTGTTATGGTTATCGGGCGGGGTAACTAAGCGATTGAGTGTTTCACCCTCGGCTGAGAGTCGAGGACCAGAGTATCAGGGAGAGTGAGAGTCAGGTTCTGCGTGAGTGTGTGTGTGGGGGAGCATTGTAATTTGTTTTCAGAAGCAGCAAAATGGGTGGATGTGCCAGTAGCCGTACTGACGGTGGGATCTGCAAGATACTGCGCGCACATCCTAGAGTAAGGTACATGAAAGAACGGTATGGGTCCGAAAGTTTAAAACAATTTCACATGTGGGTTTCAAAGTGTGATTTCCCAGAGGGAGGGAGTTTTAACATGAACCGAATTGCAGCATTAAGACATAGTTTGATAAAGGAACAAAATGATGGGTTTAAAGTAAACTGGGAAGACGGGATTATGAATTGCAAACATAAACTAAACTTGAGGTTCGACAGGAACTTCAGAATCTCCAGTCTGTTAAGTGTGTTGCAGATCCAGACCTGGACGGATGTCCCAGGCGACCCCCAACCGTCCCGACGGCCCCACCCAACCCCACCAACATCAAGACCCAGGAACCAGTCAGACGAAACAAGCCTCCTCCAGCACGTCCAATCAGCTCAGTGGCTCTGCACACGAGATCGCGAGACGGGCAAGACGCAACAGCCGGACCAAGCCAAGGACGGATGGCCCACATCAGCGAGCCGTCCCTGCCCCCACCTCCGGAAACAACCAACGATCAGGTGATGTGCCCAATGGTGGAAGTGGCGGGTCAGGATGGGCCTATGCTTGTTATGAGACCATGGACATTTGCAGATTTACAGGAAGTTGTAAAGCAGCTTAAGTACCCTAGCGACATTGGGGGGCGTAAGTTTGCAGATTAACTGGACATGTTTTGCCGTGAGTTCAGGCCGACGTCACATGAGCTGCACCGACTCCTGGGCCTGAAACTGGGAGTAGAGGTTGCAAGGATCCAGATGGACTGGTCAGTCAAAAACATTCAGCTGGTCAACAGCAAGTGGTCACATGAAGGTAACGAACCATATCGGACAATGTTACATGACTTGTGCTCAGCAATACGGGATGCCTTTCCCCTTATTATGGATTTAACCAAGATAGCCAACTGCAAGCAGGATGACAGAGAGACTGTGCAGGAGTACCTGTGTCGGCTCACCCAGGTGCACGACGCTCACTGCGGCATGGACAAGCCCGACAGGATGGACAACGGGCCAGTCACATCCTATGAGGCTCATTTGCGGAATGCTTTCATCAATGGTCTGAAGCCGGAGATATCCGAGAAGCTGAAGGACACCTGCATCACGTGGGAGACAGCCAAGATGGAGGTGATTGTGCAACATGCTATCCACGCGGAAAAGCGACGGAAAAAGGTGAGTGCCTGGAAGCAAGACAAAGAACTGCGACAAACACAACTTTCCATGGTTCGAGTGGTGAGGGGCGATGGAAAAGGCAAAGACTGGAAAGGGCAGAAGAGGATTAAAAAGGTGAAGAACCGCAGAAGAGATGATGACGACAACGCTTGTTACATCTGTGGAGAAGAAGGGCACTGGTCAAGGGAGTGTCCACGAAGACAGGATAAGCGGGAGAAGCAAGGTCAGCAAAGTCAAGGTGGGGACTAACGGTCGGAGGGGTCGACTGGTGACGTTCCGGAAGGGTCAGGTAAGACAAAAACTTTTCCTATGCTTTGCAACGAAGAAATGCTTCCGCTAACTCATACTGAGACTGTTTTTATTCTATTATCTTAAAAAAAAAAAAAAAAAAAAAAAGTATGCCCTGCAATGGAGAAATGCTTTTGCCTTTAAACGCAAATTAATGGGGAACTGTCATCTGGGAGACATATGCTGTTTTATGAGACAAATGTTGCTGCTGATTGGTTCAGCTAGACAGCGCAGGGTGAAATGTTGGTGGAGAAACGGATGTTTGTGTGTGCGCATGACTGGCGAGTGGGTGTGACGGTGTGCGGTACAGTCGATCAATGGACGTTTTTTCTAAACCACTGAATTGGGTAGTCAGGGTAGGGAGAGGAGTACAGCTGTATCTGGGCATGTTGCCAACATTCCATTGTCCAAAGATAAGGGTGTGTGTGTGGGACTGGAGGGAGTCCCGCAGACTCTGTGGTCCAAGGGAAAGGGTGACGTAGGCTTAATTAGGGAGTGTGAGCTGGTGTGCAGCACACCTAAGTCTGACTTCAGGCCTTGTAAACCACAGTATCCCTTGAAGCGGTCAAGGGGATACGACCAGTCTTTGAGACATTGGTGAGGGGGTGGGGGGGTGGGGGGGGGGGGGGGGGGGGGGGTAATTGTTTCATGTGCTAATTCCAATTTTTCCTGAGGGAGATTTAGGAGGCCTGGTGTACCGGAGGAGTCGAGATTGATAAGAGGTCTCCAGGCGGTAAAGTTAGCTGTGGTAGCGAGAGCCCCGTTGGTATCAAATCCCTATACAACTCTGTCACAAGGCCCACCTGACAGGAAGTGGTTTCCGGGTGTTGATTTGGCTAATGCCTTGTTTTTTTTTTTTGTACCGGCACATACAGACTCACAGGTTTTGGGTTGATTTTAAGTTTTCCTGCATTAAAATACAAGCGCTGCAGACATCCCTAACATTGGGCTCGCCTAACTCTGTACTTTCATTTGTCCAAACAGTAGATGAGAAGCGGTTACTGAGATCTATTCCCCAAGGCCAGGCCTGAGGGGGGTCTGGAGCTATTTGTGGATGGATCGGCATCACGTAACCCAGCAACAGGAAAGAACTGTGTGGGTTATGCAGTGGTTTCACAACACAACACTGTTAAGTCTGGACCACTGCCAGAGCACGGTTCGGCGCAGGCAGCTGGATTGGTGACTCTGGCTGAGGCATGCTGAGTGGTTCTAGGTGAAGCAGTGGCGATTCGCACGGTCAACGGGTATGCCGTTGAAGTAGTGCACGACTTCGGGGCTATCTGGACACACAGGGGGGTTCTCACTTCCTCGGGGAAGTTGATCACACATTGTAAATTACTTGCTGAACTTCGTGATTCCATCCTCCTCCCGAAACAAATAGCTGTGTGTAAATATGATGCGCATACTAACGATAAAGATTCTGTTTTGTTCTGGGTAATGAATGGGCAGGTGTGGCTGCAAAGCAGGCGGCTGGGCAGTCATTTAAGTAGAACTTGAACACCATGTACACTCTGTGTGCTGATAACACCAGTGTTTCCCCAACAGCTGAGATTAGCGAGCTCCAGGACGAAGCAGCCGCCTCTGAGTTGTCTGCAGGGCAGCGCAAGCGGGTGCGGTGGAACGGGGGGGGCCTTTGGGTTGGGCCCAATGACGAACCGTTTCTTCCTGGGAGCATGTTTCCCATGTATGCACAATTGACACACGGTGAAGATCATGTGTCAACAGGGGGGATGTATGATAGCATTGCACAACACTGGTTTACGAAGGGTTTCACAAATTATTCCCAGAAATACTGTGAAAGATGTATGATATGTGTGACTAACAACATAGGGAGAGGAGTGAAGGCGCTTCAGAGCGCTCACCCAGCATCTGATCTCCCTTTCCAGCACTTACAGATGGACTTTATTGAGTTAAGCCCAGCTGAGGGGAAGAAGTATTGTCTGATGATAGTGGATATGTTCTCCAAGTGGGTTGAAGCCTTCCCCTCGTCAAAGCAAGATGCATCAGCTGTGGCAAAGGCACTCCTCACTGAGATTATCCCCAGGTGGGGAATCCCTGAGAGGATAGGTAGTGACAACGGCACCCCTTTTGTAAATAAAGCTCTAACACAAGTAAGCGAACATCTGGGTTTTCATTTGAAACAACACTGTGCCTATCACCCGGCGAGTGGTGGGGCAGTAGAAAAGGAGAACAGTACATTAAAGAATAAGCTGATGAAGTGTTGTGCTGACACAGGTTTGTCGTGGGTAAAAGCATTACTCTTGGTGTTATTCTACATGAGGACGAGGACGAGGGGGAGAACGGGCCTGAGTCCGTTTGAGATCTTATTTGGCAGGCCGCCAAATACAGGCATCGGGAGAGGACAACCCTCTGCACCTCAGAACCTCAGATTCCAGTAAACCTCACTAGTCATGTATTTATTTGTACTAGATTCGGTTCCCTCAAAATTATTAAAATAGGTATTACCAGTTGTGAATGAACCTCTTCTAACAGTAGTTAACTCATCCATTACCATAGGTCACATGTCCAAATCCTGTAAATTAGTGGTTATTAAACCTCTGATTAAGAAACCAAATCTTGATCCGACTGTACCTGTATATCAAAGATCATAGAAAATGCTGTAGTCCAGCAATTATGCTTATATCTGCATAGGAATCACATATTTGAAAAGTTCCGATCTGGATTTAGGCCCCACCACCAGTGATGTCAGTAACGCGTTACTTAGTAACGCGTTACTCTAATCTTACCACTTTTTTCGGTAACGAGTAATATAACGCGCTACTATTTCCAGTCCAGTAATCAGATTAAAGTTACTTATCCAAATAACTGTGCGTTACTATTTTTATTTTCCCTAGTAAAATATATATTTTATCTTTCTTCTTGGTCAGTTCTACTTTTGCGTCTGACCGTCGTGCTCGACTTCGCACGCTGCGCGCGACCTTGTGAAAGCGCGAGCACGTTTTCCAAGTCATTTTTTGCAGTGTCCTCCCGTAACGATATGTGGTAGTATAAAGAAACACCCCTCAAAAACAGAGGAATGATGAATTTTAATGTTGCTTTGTGTTCCACGTTTGAAAAGTGCTGGAATTTTGACTAACGTAGCCTACTTTAAAATGCTTGAAATTGTAATGGTATTTCCTTTCACAAGCTGTTTGACTGAACAGTTTGCTTGTATTATGTTTACAAATAAATTTACAAATAATACCGCACAGCTACACAAACGTAATGTCAGGAGATACTATAGCGACTACTACTCCTCACGGCGAGTCTTGCCCTTTAAGTGACACTGGGGGGCGGCGACGTCGCGCGCCAGGGTTGCGTTATCAATAAAGTTTCCCTCCTCTGGATTTTTGGATTAAGCAGTTCTGCCTCGGTTACCGAACCTGCTTCAATACATTGTTACTGTTAAAAATGCACTTCCAATAAAGTGAGTATTGGAAATATTTATTTTGCTGCTGAATGTAACTATTAAAGTAACTTGTAATCTAACGTAGTTACTTTTAAAATCAAGTAATCAGTAACGTAACTAAGTTACTTTTAAAAGGAGTAATCTGTAATCAGTAATCAGATTACTTTTTCAAAGTAACTTAGCCATCACTGCCCACCACAGTACTGAAACAGCATTAGTTAAAGTAACAAATGATCTCCTCCTTGCCTCAGATCAAGGCTATGCATCTCTATTAGTGTTTCTGGATCTTAGTGCAGCTTTCGACACAACAGATCACAGGATCCTTGTAGAACGGTTAAAAAGCTGGGTTGGAATCTCAGGCACAGCCCTTTCATGGTTTAATTCTTACTTAACTAATCAGTTTGTAGCAGAGGTGGGACCAAGTCAGTGTTTTGCAAGTCTCAAGTAAGTCCAAGTCTTTATACCTCAAGTCCCGAGTCAAGTCTCAAGCAAAGACACTCAAGTCAAGTCAAGTCTCGAGTCAAGACAGGCAACAGTCAAGTCAAGTCCCAAGTCTGAAACTTGGAATTTCAAGTCCTTTCGAGTCTTTTTTTTTTTTTTTACCAATGTTGCAGGTATATTTTAAATGTAAATAATAGACATGCGTTCTTTTTTAAATCTGTATTCTCCTCAAATCTTGATAAAACGTGCAACTGAAAACACGAAGTATAAAAAAAATTAAAATTACACCTCTTTATTGCACAGTTCAATTTGTTAAACTTAGCTGCAAAAATATTCAATTTTCCAGAAATAAATATTATGTGAAAAAGTCATAAGTAGAACTCCATGTTCAAATAAAAAGTGCTGATATTTTCACAGTACAATACAACGAACCATAACAGCATTTTCCCTCTCTTCTCTTATCTGGTTTCTTGGAGAACATGTGTGAGTGACACAAGACAAACAAATATAAGAACTGAACAATTAACAGGAATCTGCAACTTTAGACATTTCAGTAAACTATTCTGCATTGCATTTGCTGGCCAAAAGTCTGTATGTCATTTGTGCACGATGAATGATGTCCCCATAGCTGAAAACTCGCTCCACTTTTGTCAATATATTTTTTTCTCGACGTAGATGTCTTCAAATACACAATCCATGCTGAGATAGAACTGGATATTATGATGGTGACAGAGAGAGGCTCTCTTCCCCGAGTTCAGATACAGAACCCAGGGTTGCCAACTCTCACGCATTGAGCGTGAGACACACGCATTTGACCGTCTTCACACGCTCTCACGCCACACATCCGATATCTCACGCCGGAAAAAAATCTAGTTTATTTACCTCTGATCCACATCTATGATTCAATGAGTTACTAGTTCGCTCTGGCACCAACCACTGGCGATCGATCGATCGCGATATAATACTTAATTTGTGTCCATTTTACACCCCGCCCGGTAAAAATTTACGTTCGCCAACCCCCCCCCCCCCCCCATTTGATTGGTTGTGCTGCAGCTCATGCACACACACACGTACAGAGTGTGGAAAAGCAGAGGACTGGTCTGCGTCAGAAGGACGGAAATGAAATTAATGGGGCGCACTTTATAAATATTAATATGCGTTTTAAAATTTAGATTTGGGGTAAAAAAAATGAAGTCTTTGCAAGTAAAACAGGTTCAAGTCCAATTCAAGTCCCAAGTTATTGGTGTAAAAGTCCAAGTCAAGTCTAAGTCTCTGAATATTTTTTCAAGTCAAGTCAAAAGTCTTAATATTAATGACTCGAGTCTGACTCGAGTCCAAGTCATGTGACTCGAGTCCCCACCTCTGGTTTGTAGAGCTCAAAAATATTCCATTCAAACGTACAAAAGTAAGTCCATCTTAGGACCACTATTATTTACATTATATATGCTACCATTGGGCATAGTTATAAACAAACATGGTGTCAACTTTCACTGCTATGCAGATGACACTCAACTTTATACAGTGGGATGCGAAAGTTTGGGCACCTTTGTTAATTTTCCTGATTTACCTTTATAAATTATTGAATGTTTGGATTAAAAAATTCAGTTAAATATATTATATAGGGGTCAAACACAATGATATTTGAGAGGTAAAATTAAGTTTATATGATTTACAGAAAGTGTGCAATAATTGTCTAAACAAAAATAGGCAGGTGCATAAGTTTGGGCACTGTTGTCATTTTATTGATTTCAAAACCTTTAGAACTAATTATTTGAACTCAAATTTGGTTTGGTAAGTTCAGTGACCCTTGACCTCCATACACAGGTGACTCCAATTATGAGAAAGGGTAGTTAAGGGTGGCAATTGTAAGTTTTTCTCCTCTTTGCATCTTCTCTGAAGAGTTGCAGCATAGGAGTTTGTTCACCGTCATGGTTTAGGGGAAGGATACAGAAAGCTATGTCAGAGATTTCAGCTTTCAGTCTCCACTGTGAGAAAATGGAAGAAGACAGGTACAGTTAAAGTCAAGGCTCGAAGTGGCAGACCAAGCAAAATCTCGAATAAACAGAAGTGTTGGATGTTGACAACAGTCAGAGTTAACCCATAGACCAGTACCAAAGACCTACAACATCATCCTGCTACTGATGGAGTCACTGTGAATCGTTCAACTATCCGGCGCACTTTACACAAGATGCTGCTGTATGGAAGAGTGATGCAGAGGAAGCCTTTTCTCCACCCACATCACAAACAGAGCCGCTTGAGGTATGCTAAAGCACATTTGGACGAGCCAGCTTCATTTTGGAGGAAGGTGCTGTGGACTGATGAAACTAAAATTGAGTTATTTGGCCATAACAAGGGCCGTTATGCGTGGAGGAAAAAGAACACATCACTCCAAGAAAAACACCAGCTACCTACAGTAAAATTTGGTGGTGGTTCCATCATGCTGTGGGGCCAAACTTTCGCATCCCACTGTATATCAGCCAAACCTGATGACAAAACAGTTTAGGAAAAATTGAGGCCTGCGTGAGAGATGTTAAATGCTGGATGTCTGTAAACTTCCCCAAAGGCTGCAAGACAGAAAATACCAAATCTCATGCTTAATCTCGTAGACTACCCCATTACACCTGGCACAGAAGCCAAAACTCTCGGCGTCATACTCGACTCCGACCTATCATTTGATAAATACATAGATAATACTACTAGGATAGCTTCTCTACATCAACATTGCCAAGTTAAGAAATGCATTATCACAGCATAATGCAGAAAAATTGGTGCACACCTTTCTTAGGTCCAGATTAGACTACTGTAACTCATTGCTGTCAGGATGCTCATATAGGATTCTCAATAAACTTCAAATAGTTCAAAATGCAGCAGCCAGAGTTCTGAATAGAACTATTAAATTCGATCATATCAGACCAGTCCTATCAGCCCTGCATTGGTGTGAGGAGTGACAATGTTTTAATCAGTGCAATTCTGGTTGTAATTGATTGGATTGTTACCTGGTGTGGACTGTTAGGAGGGGAGGAGTCTGGACGTTGTCCCTATAAATGGGGACAGAAGATAACTGGAGAGCAGCGCGCTTTTTAAAGGACATGGAGCAGTTTCGTCCGGGGTTGGTTTAACTGGAAAAACCGCGACAAGAGTGATTACTAACACACGTCGGTTTGACTGTGGAACGGCAGACGGCGGGCATCAGGTTACGCCATAGTGACATCGCCTGAGCGAGGAGTCCGTGGGTGATGCCGCTGGCTGAGACTGCCGGAGTGAGTTCTACCTGCGCTGTGTACCGCTTCACTGGGAGTAGGCGTTGCTTGCTCCCGGGCAAAGCGTGAGTATAGTTGCTGCGAATTAAAGCCGCGATTAGAGATTTACTGCTTCCACAGCTCTTGTGGGCTGTGGTTTTTGCGATCGAGTACTGCTCCAGTTCTCCTGTGTTTCAGCGCGACGTGGCCGAAACGGTGACGCGGGACCAATTGGATTGGTGGTGGACTCCTCGTCGACTCCTCCCCTGGACTTTTATCATTTTATTATTTTTCCCGTATAGTGTTGTGTGGACAGTCCCCTCCGGTGGTTGCCGGTAGACTCCGTGTGTGATTTGTGGTGGATTATATTTTAGTGGCAACGTGTTTGTGTACTTTTTGGTTATTTTAGTTTGCTGTGTGGGTTTTACTTTGGTGGGTTTTATTTTTGGTAGGTTGTCTGGCGGCATCTTCTGTGAGGGCAGATCCAATTGTGTTTTATGCTATATTGTAATAAATTTGTGGAATATATCCTTTAGTGTTTTGATTGCTCACCACCTGATCTGGAACCTGTGGGTGAAATACAACTATTTTATTAAGAGTTCCTAGGACTCTCTTCCTCCTAGGTGGCGTAGTCGGGGTTAAAGTAGTCCGTCCAGCTTGGACAGGTTACATTTTCTGGCGCAGTCGGCAGGATCAGGTATTGTGAGCAATCTTAGTAGGTTTATTTTTTTATTATTTAATACATTTTCTTTTAAAATGATGATGCCTATATTTGCAGGTGCACCCTGGCTTCCAAAATTCAATGGGGGAAAAGGGGAACTTAATTATTCAGAATGGAAAGAGCAGATCCAAGGGGTATTGGCTGTTACACAATATACGGAGGCTCAACAAGTTAGTTTAATTATTGGCGCATTAACTGGCGATGCCAAACGGGAAGTAAATGTTTTAGAACCAGGGGAGCGGGATAGAACTGGCAAAATTTTGCAGTTTTTAGATGGGCTATATGGGGATCAGATGAGCCTTGCAGTTTTGCGTTCCAGATTTTTTGGTTGTATGCAGAAAGATGGTGAACCACTGAGAGCTTTTATTTTACGTTTAAGGGAGTTGTTTGTTAGACTACGGGGACGCGATGAGGCTGAGGCCCCCTCCGACTCTCAATTACGTGATCAATTATTATTGGGTCTCCATAATGGAAGCCTGCGACAAGCCCTTAAGACATATGTACGGCGGAACCCTGAGGAGTCCTTTTCGGCAGTGTGCCGGGAGGCTGAATTATTGGATGGGGAACACCATGGACCTGAGCTCCCAGGTACAGGGGATTATATTAGGGGGGCATGTTCAAGTGTTAAGTCTTACCCACAGGAAGAGGATTGGAGACAAACACTGAAGCGTGAGATTCTGGGAGAAGTGAATGGACAGATGAAAGAATTGACACGTGAGTTACTTAGAGAGATAAAATCAGCTACAAGTCCCATGCCTTTTAGATCTAGGTCGGATAGGCCAGCTGTAGGGAAACGGCGTCTTCCCTTGGCTACCGATTCATGGGATCCAGAGGGGAGGCCAATTTGTCGTCGGTGTAATCAACCAGGTCATTTGGGCCGAAATTGTAGGAATGGTGTTGAAATTAGACCACCTTTAAACTAAATGTTCCTGCTGCTGAGGTCCAAGCTGCAGGAATAGGGGGGCACATCGGGACCACTGATAGGATAATTGGGGAGTGTCCATGGGTGCAAGTTTATGTGGGGGGTGTTCAACTCACTGGGCTTGTGGACACAGGTTCGCAAGTGACACTAATGCGACAAGGTGTGTATGATGAAACATTTGGAGGCATGGGCCTTCAGGAAGTTCCGACAGTGTTAACCCTTAGAGCAGCTAATGGACTTAAGATCCCATACACAGGGTATGCAGTAATGGATTTTGAGGTAGAAGGAGTGAAAATTCCCTCATGTGGAGTAGTGATCGTACATGATGAGCATTTGTCTAGCCCTTTTATTATTGGTATGAACGTTGTTGCTGACTGCTGGGAAGCCCTTTTTCAGAAGCAGCCGACTGCTTCTTTAACTGGCTGCTCTCAACAGGGTTGGACTCAGGCTTTTGCCCTGTGCCAGTCCAGTTCGGCATCAAAAGATGGGTTTGTGGGGTATGTGTGGCCTGCCAGTCGCCATGGGATTAAAATACCTGCCAGGAGTGAAGTTGTGGTGTTGGGCTGTGTGCGGACTGGACCTCATGGAGCAGAGTATTGTGGGTTGGTGGAGGCAATGCCAGGACCCCTTCCAATTGAGGTAGCTCGAACAATCACCACAGTAAGGCATGGTCAAGTTTCAGTACGAATACGTAATGTCAATCCTTACGTTGTGTCGGTTGGGCGATATCAGAAGTTGGGCCGGTTATTCAGAGTAGATGAGGCTGAAGTATGTGGGGAACGAGATCTTCATTTGATCTCTGAACCTGATGGGGCTGTACAGGTTCAGATTGTCGAGGTTGCTACCACTGTCCCTGAGGATAGAAGTCAGATGATGGATCTCCTAGTTGGGGATGCCGATCTAACTTCACAACAACAATGTGAGTTCAAGATTTTTTTGCAGAAATGGCGCAAGGTGTTTGCTACCGGCGATGAGGATTTTGGAAGAACTGAAGTGGTCCAGCATCAGATTTTGACTGGTGACGCTGCGCCAATTCGAGAGAGGCACCGCCCTTTACCTCCTAAGATGTATAAGGAGATGAAGGTTTTGCTGGCTGAGATGCTGAATAAAGGTATTATTCGGGAGAGCGTTAGTCCGTGGGCCGCACCGATTGTGATGGTTAGGAAGAAAGATGGGAGTTGGCGATTTTGTGTGGACTATCGGAAGCTTAATGCTGTTACACATAAGGATGCTTTCCCTTTGCCTAGGATTGAGGAAACTTTGACAACATTGACTCAATCTAGGTGGTTTTCTACCTTGGATTTGGCTAGTGGATATTGGCAGGTGGGTATGGACCCCCGAGATCGGGAAAAGACGGCATTTGTTACTCCGCTAGGCCTATATGAATTTGAGCGGATGCCATTCGGATTGTGCAATGCGCCGGCTACCTTCCAGCGATTGATGCAGCAGTGTCTGAGTGGGTTGCTTACTGAATCATCATTGGTTTATTTGGATGACATTATTGTGTATTCCTCTGATTTTTCAACTCATTTGCAGCACCTAGATGCAGTTTTCATGCGGCTGTGGGAACATGGGCTGAAGTTGCGGCCTGATAAATGTAAGCTGTTACAGAGGGAAGTCAAGTTCTTGGGACATGTGGTGGACAGCCGAGGGGTGAGGCCCGATCCTGAGAAGGTTACAGCAGTTCAGGATTGTATTGCCCCAGTTACTGTGAGGCAGGTACGAGCCTTTTTGGGCCTTGCTGGATATTATCGGCGGTTCATTCCAGGGTTTGCCCGGATGGCTTTGCCATTGACACGGCTCCTCTCTGGTACTTCGGCTGCTAGCTCACGACCACAGAAGGTTGAGTGGACGGCAGCATGTCAAGATGCATTTGATCAGTTGAAGGTGGCGCTGACGCAGGCCCCTATTTTAGCCTATGCAGATTTTTCCCTACCCTTCATGGTGTATACTGATGCAAGCAATCAAGGGTTGGGTGCCATCTTGGCTCAGGTTCAGGATGGTAGAGAGCGAGTAATCGCTTATGCCAGTCGAACTCTTCACCCTACCGAACGCAATGACTCTAATTATAGTTCCTTCAAGTTGGAGCTGTTGGCACTGAAGTGGGCGGTTACGGAGAAGTTTAAAGATTACTTAATGGGTACAAAGTTTACTGTGTTCACAGATAACAACCCTGTGGCCCATTTGCAGACTGCCCGGCTGGGAGCAACCGAGCAGCGGTGGGTGGCCCAACTGTCATCATTTGATTTTGAGGTGAAGTACCGCCCTGGTAAGGAAAATGTCGGCGCAGATGCGCTTTCCAGATTATTCCGACCCACAGTTTCTGTGGATAAGGCTGATGTGCAAGTGGTAGAGGCATCTCTAGACCAACTCGAAGAGGCTGTGGGATATAAGGAGTGGCAAACTTATCAAGAGGGTGACCCTGATATTGAGAAGGTTAAGGGTTATATCAAGGCTGGGCACGTACCCAGTAGAGATGAGCGTAGAGCATTGCCCCTTCGTGCTAATCGCCTTCTGCAGCAGAGGAGGAAGTTACTGATTCAAGACAATGTGCTGTGGAGAAAGGTTATAGATCCTAATACTCATGAGCTGTTTTTGCAGGTCGTCTGCCCTGCCTCCAAGTGCCAAGAGGTATGGAGGAAACATCATGAAGCTGCAGGGCATGCAGGGGTTGAGCGTACTTTGCCAAATATTCGCAGGCACTATTTCTGGCCAAGGATGGAAGAGGAGGTGCGTGGCTTTCAGGCAAGGTGTGCAACCTGCAGTCTGCAGAAAGACAGAGCCGAGGTTCGGGCCCCTTTGAACCCAATAGAGGTATCTTTTCCCATGGAGGTTATAGCATTGGATTTCCTTTCTTTAAGTAGACCTAGCGATGTTTATCAGAACATTCTGGTGATCACAGATATGTTCACACGTTATGCATGGGCCATCCCAACACGAGATCAAACAGCCCTCACCACTGTGAAAGTGCTTTGGTCCCATGTGATTAGTACTTTTGGGTGCCCCATGCGGTTCCATTCTGATCAAGGTCCAAATTTCGAGTCTGCCTTGATGAAGGAGCTGTGTACTTTGTATGGGACAGTCAAAAGTCGGACTACCCCATATCATCCCAGTGGAAATGGTAGAACAGAGAGGTTGAATCAGACTCTGTTAAACATGTTGCGGACCTTGGAGGAAGAAAAACAGAACCATTGGCCTGAATACCTCCCAGAGTTGCTTTTAGCCTATAATAATACTGTGCATGGTGCTACTAATTTCTCCCCTGCCTTCTTGATGTTTGGACGACACTGTCGTCTGCCTGTCCACATTACACTGGGTATAGATTCCCCTGTAGATAGGCTAACCCACGGAGAGTGGGTACGGGTGCATAATGGAAAAATGTCATATGCTTTCCAGCTAGCCAGACGGAGAGCCAGTGTGGCTGCTGCCCAGGGTAAGCGTCAGTATGATCGTAGAGCTGATGCTGCCCCACTACTGCCTGGAGAGAGGGTGTGGATTCGAGATCGGGGAAGACAAGGTAGAGGCAAGATGGGGGGGTTTTGGAATCCAGAAGTCTATGTGGTTATAGGCTTAGTGGGGGAGACAGGGGTGGTCTACCATTTAAGATCAGAGCAGGGTGGGAAAGAAAAAGTTTTACATCGGAATGCTTTGAAGCCATGCGTGTCGAGCCCAGAAGGTGCACCTGCAGAGGTAAGGGATGAAGTGATTGTTTGTGAACCCCCTGTACCAATATGTGGGTTGTATGTGAATGTTGCCCCAGAAGGAGGAAATGGACTGGATGTTCCCCGACGTTCAGTGCGGACAAACTTTGGACAACCTCCTGCCCGTTATAGGGAGTGACTCATCCCTATTCTGTGTGTTTGTCAGGGACTGACAAGATTAAAGAATGGGGGGGTGTGAGGAGTGACAATGTTTTAATCAGTGCAATTCTGGTTGTAATTGATTGGATTGTTACCTGGTGTGGACTGTTAGGAGGGGAGGAGTCTGGACGTTGTCCCTATAAATGGGGACAGAAGATAACTGGAGAGCAGCGCGCTTTTTAAAGGACATGGAGCAGTTTCGTCCGGGGTTGGTTTAACTGGAAAAACCGCGACAAGAGTGATTACTAACACACGTCGGTTTGACTGTGGAACGGCAGACGGCGGGCATCAGGTTACGCCATAGTGACATCGCCTGAGCGAGGAGTCCGTGGGTGATGCCGCTGGCTGAGACTGCCGGAGTGAGTTCTACCTGCGCTGTGTACCGCTTCACTGGGAGTAGGCGTTGCTTGCTCCCGGGCAAAGCGTGAGTATAGTTGCTGCGAATTAAAGCCGCGATTAGAGATTTACTGCTTCCACAGCTCTTGTGGGCTGTGGTTTTTGCGATCGAGTACTGCTCCAGTTCTCCTGTGTTTCAGCGCGACGTGGCCGAAACGGTGACGCGGGACCAATTGGATTGGTGGTGGACTCCTCGTCGACTCCTCCCCTGGACTTTTATCATTTTATTATTTTTCCCGTATAGTGTTGTGTGGACAGTCCCCTCCGGTGGTTGCCGGTAGACTCCGTGTGTGATTTGTGGTGGATTATATTTTAGTGGCAACGTGTTTGTGTACTTTTTGGTTATTTTAGTTTGCTGTGTGGGTTTTACTTTGGTGGGTTTTATTTTTGGTAGGTTGTCTGGCGGCATCTTCTGTGAGGGCAGATCCAATTGTGTTTTATGCTATATTGTAATAAATTTGTGGAATATATCCTTTAGTGTTTTGATTGCTCACCACCTGATCTGGAACCTGTGGGTGAAATACAACTATTTTATTAAGAGTTCCTAGGACTCTCTTCCTCCTAGGTGGCGTAGTCGGGGTTAAAGTAGTCCGTCCAGCTTGGACAGGTTACATTGGCACCAAGTTAAATTCCCTATTGATTTTAAAATTCTTCTATTTATTTATAGAGCACTTACTCCTGATTACCTCCAGGAACTTATTTCCTACTATGAACCCCCACGTCCACTAAGATCACAGGGTGCTGGTCTTTTATTAGTTCCAACAAATTAATAAGGTAACAGCAGGGGGAAGAGCCTTTTCTTATAAGGCCCCCCAGCTTTGGAACAACCTTCCAGAATGTGTCCAGGACTCTGACACAGTCTCAATCTTTAAGTCTAGGTTGAAAACCTACTTATTTAGTTTAGCTGTCAGGAACAGCACATGATTGCCACGAGATGCGTTTCACCTGCCGCTCATCGCCCCTCCCCTTTCACGCTATATAAGCTTCCTCCTCTATCTTCCGGGTTGCGAAGTATTGTTGGCATGCCATCTACCAAGCGTTATCTCCTGATTGCTCTCCTGTGTTTTGACCTCTGCTCTCGTTCCAGACCTCGTCTCCAGCCTAGCCCCTTTGTACCTCCAGCCATCTGTCTACCCGGCGTGAACTCGGACCGTCCTGACCACGACAACCGCACTCACACACTGCACACACCACACGGAGTTATTCACCTGTGCGAGTACTCCGTATTCACTCAAGAAATCAAAACATCAGTAATCCGCATTTGGATCCGTGTCTTCCTGGCTGAAACGTTACATTAGCGTTTGATAATTAATATCCCCCCTTAGATAAAGGTACAGATCTAGGGGTTCATAGGTGAAGGGTTTTATGGTAAACTGGGGATGTCACCATCTGTGGCACAATGTGGTAATAAAAGGTTCTGGACATTGTTTTTATTGTTTACTCAGAACATACATACACTCTCATCAGACTGTGTTAACACACACTAACATTATAGCCTGGGGAGTATTTTTAGGTCAATTTGTTTAATTTTGGAATTTAGCAATAGATACATTGTACACAAAATATTAACACTCTGTCACCATCTCATCAAACTTTCACACTTATAAGTTTCCTCAATTCCTTTCTCTCTTATTCCATCTTATCCTTCTCCACTCTCTCTTCTTCCACCACCGCTCAGTTGTTTGTCTCTCGCTTTTCTCTTTGGTGAAATAAAACTATATATACTACCTTTCCTCTTAATTTCTTTAAGATTCAAAGTAACTTAATAGTATACAGTGAGGAGAACAAGTACTTGATACACTGCCGATTTTGCTGGTTTTCACACTTGCAATGCATGTAGAAATCTGTAATTTTTATCATAGGTGCTCTTCAAGTGTGAGTGATGGAATCTAAAAACAAAATCCAGAAAATCATACTGAATGACTTTTAAATTATTAATTTGCATTTTATTGCAGGAAATAAGTATTTGATTCCTTACCAAACAGTACAAATTCTGGCTCTCACAGACCTGTTAGTTGCTCTTTAAGAGGCCCTCCTGTTCTCCACTCTTTACCTGTATTACCTGCACCTATTTGAACTAAATAGAATAAAAAGACACCTGTCCACACTCACACACAAACAAACTCCAACCTCACCACAATGGCCAAGACCAGAGAGCTGTGCAAGGACATCAGGGAAAAAATTATAGCCCTGCACAAGGTCGGAATGGGCCACAGGAAGATAGGCTACAGGTTTATGAGAAGACAACACCTGTAGGCACAATAATTAGAAAATGGAAGAAGACAAAGAACAGTCAACCTCCCTCGGTCTGGAGCTCCCTGCAAGATCTCACCTCGTGGGGTTGCACTGATAGTGAGGAAGGTAAGGAAAGAGCCCAAAACTACTCTGCAGGACCTGGTCAATGACCTGCAGCAAGCTGGAACCACTGTTTCCAAAAAAACTATTAGTAATACATTGCGCCGTCATGGCTTAAAATCCTCCAGTGCACGCAAGGTCCCCCTGCTTAAGCCAGCACATGTCCAGGCCCGTCTGAAGTTTGCCTATGACCATATAGATGATCCAGATGAGGTGTGGGAGAAGGTAATGTGGTCAGATGAGACGAAAATAGAGCTTTATGGTCTAAACTCCACTCGCCGTGTTTGGAGGAAAAAGAAGGAAGAGTACAAACCCAAGAACACCGCCCGGGCAACTAAGGAGTGGCTACATAAGAAGCATCTCCAGGTCCTGGAGTGGCCTAGCTAGTCTCCAGATCTGAACCCAATCGAAAATCTCTGAAGACACCTGAAACTCTGTGTTGCCCACCGACAGCCTAGAAACCTCAAGGATCTGGAGAAGATCTGTATGGAGGAGTGGGCCAAAATCCCTGCTGTAGTGTGTGCAAACCTTGTAAAGATCTACAGGAAACGTCTTACTTCTGTAATCGCAAACAAAGATTTCTCTACCAAGTATTAAGTTTTGTTTTTCTGATGTATCAAATACTTATTTCCTGCAATAAAATGCAAATGAATAATTTAAAAGTCATTCAGTGTGATTTTCTGGATTTTGTTTTTGTCACGCTACGGTTCCCGAACCCTTCCTTTGGGGCGTGTGTTAACGTTGTCTGCGTCTACTCGTCTGCGTCAGTGTATCTCCGTGGGTGCGGGTGTGTCTTGTAATCATCCGTCTCACCTGTGGCTCGTCTCGTCATCACGTGGGGTTGATGTGGTCTGTCTATTTAATGTGCGTTCGCGCAGTATCTTGTGCTCGTCGTTGTCTATAGTCTGCACGTTGTGTGCTTTGTGTTTGTTCTTCGTGCACTATTGCGCAATATACGTCAAATAAAACGTGTCGTTCGGACCAGAGACCTGGACTCGTGTCTCGTCCTTTCTCCAGCGCCCCAGCGTCACAGTTTTTAGATTCCATCACTCACACTTAAAGAGCACCTATGATAAAAATGACAGATTTCTACATGCATTGCAAGTGTGAAAACCAGCAAAATTGGCAGCATATCAAATACTTGTTCTCCTCACTGTATATAATAATAATATTTAGTATAATATTTAGTAACTAAATATTATCTTAACCTGCTTTACACAGAACTAACGCCAGATCTAGCTAAGATTACATGTATGTTTAGTGAATTTTTTATCATCTCATAATTAGCATCGCAACTTTCCCAGCACCATGCTTTCACTATAATTTCATATCTTAATAGATGATTAATCCGTTTTTACGTATTTCCTCCCACGTCTCACACACAGGTTAGTGCAGGTTCACTGGAAAGGGTGTGCACCGTTTGATTACAGGAATGCTTTTCTTCCTCAGAAATGTCTTATCTCTGCTATTCATAGTTAAATAATAATAATAATCTTTATTTGTATAGCACCTTTCGTACGTACATGCAACTCAAAGTGCTTTACAGTATAAATAAAAAAAAATTAAAAGGAGATAAGACAAAAAGACAAAAAGAAAATGTTAAAAGAAATAAAAGATAAAAATATTAAAATAACATAAAAAGTAAAAAAGTTAAGTAAATAAGATAAAACTATTAAGATAATTAGATTTAGATAATAATAGACAACATAATGTAATAAAGTAAATAAGATTGAGGGTTTCTTAACTAAAAGCAGATCTAAACAGGAATGTTTTGAGACTCTTCTTAAAGCTGTGCAGGGATGAAATGCCTCTGAGCTCTTCAGGAAGAGAATTCCAGAGCTTTGGGCCATAGTGGCTAAAAGCCCCCTCGCCAATCTTTAATCAGCTTTTAGGAATCACCAGTAGATTACTGTTGAGAGACCTGAGAGACCTGACTGCATGGACGTAATTTTGATTTCAAAAGTGGGGGGGACATGGATTCGTCGCTATTTAAATATTTGGTTTTAACCGTAAAAACTGGGGGGACCAAAACCGGCTTTTGAAAAAGTGGGGGGGACATGTCCCCCCCGCCCCCCCCCCCCCCCCAAAATTACGTCCGTGCCTGACTGGAACATATCTAACCATCATTTCACTGAGGTAAAGAGGGGCAAGACCATGAAGACATTTAAAAACCATGACTAGAACCTTAAAATCTATTCTAAATCTGACAGGTAACCAGTGCAGTGAGTTGAGTGCAGGTGTAATATGATCTCTCTTTCTCCTGCGGGTCAGAACCCTTGCAACAGTGTTCTGAACTCGCTGTAGGTGCGAAATAGAGCTCTTTGGAAGAGCAGATAGAAAAGTGTTACAATAATCTAGCCTTGATGTGATAAATCACATCAGCGCGTCTTCTCCTTGTCGTGTTTTTTTTACTTTGATCTCAGTATTAGATTCATAACAAAGTCAGCCTTTTGCCATCAGAAAGTTATAGTCAAAGTCAGTTTAGTAATTTGTTACACATCAATTCTTGCATTGATGCATTTCAGTCATGATTTTGGCAACCACACCTTACAAAGTAAAGTCTTAGTAAAGTCCTTAAATTAAAGATTCAATTAAAGATTCAAACACAGATTCAGAAGGTCCTGAATCTAGTAAATGATCTAGTGAATATCCGAACTGATATTTTGGAGTTTGTTAAGATCTATCTCCATTTATTAAAAATTACTTTCATAATGACTTTAAACATAAAGCAAGATTTGAGCCTGTAACTTAAAATCGATGTATCCAAGTTTTATTTTTGAAGATTACCGTAATGGTCGTTGCTTGTAGAGATGTGAGGGAAAATGCTTTATAGGTGTGGGTTATTGACTATTTGTTACAGATCAGCTACAACTGAGTTTAAAAGAGTCAATATAAGATGCCAGACCATTTTCTCTAGTGGTATATGGTCTGTTGCATTACGCTGGGTGATTACAATGCTGTCTGATTCTGAGTAATGATACAAATGTCAGCGCTTCATTGCTTGATTGTGAATGATTATTGATTGTAAGTGTAATGTTCCTGGTTTTGGCATTGCAAAAAAATCTAATTCGTTAACGTTTTCTGTAGGGGGAGTTCTGGGGAAAGCACCTGACAGGATGTTAAGGTCCATTATTAAGGCTTAGAGGGAAAATAAAAGAAGACCTGCTTTCTGTCTTCAATCTGAGGGTGGACCTCATGGCAAGATGTTGATGAAAAAGTGAAGGACTGCAGTAGTTTGACCTCAATTATAATCATTCTGATCTTTCAGGAATTAATCAGCTGTGAATCTTGATTAATAAATGTGTACGCAACAGTCACAATACTTGGAAAAGGCAGTGAGGTTATTCAGCACACTGGCTTACTCATGTTAGGCGCAAGGAATGCACAGCACTGAACGGCGGGACCTGTATGCATTTTAGGAGTGAGGTAAATGAGTGACAGGTCTGTAAGATGATCAGTAGGCGGGTGACTGTGCAGGGGAGGTGGAGTGTGTGAGAGTGGATATCTCCCCTGAGGTGGTGGACTGGCCTACCGTGACACACTCATGTATAGATGTAAGCATGAATGTTAAATACAATGAGAAATGGATCAAATAATGCAGAACAAGATAACACAGAAGATGAAATTGTGCTCCAGTGTATATTGTGACCTGACTTTGTATTGTTTTTGATTTAGTATTTTGTCTTTCTGCAAGTGCCTTGAGCACGTAAGTAGCTGGATGGGTCAAAACTTTCTACAGTTGAATGAAGACAAATAAAGATTATTATAATTGGTAATAGCAATGAAAGCCACAGACTAGATTCCTACTTAAGACTCGAAAACACTAAACTCTAAAAAGCTAACTCGTAATAATGGCATAGTAACAGACATTTATTTCAATTTTAGCAGTCACAATGTCAATAATCTAACAGACGCTCGCATATCACTCCTCTGTTAATATCTTTACACTGGCTTCCTGTTGAATACAGGATCCAGTTTAAAATATTAACACTTACTTATAGAGCATTGCATGGCCACGCCCCTAATTATTTGGTTGATCTGCTTCACCCATATGTGCCAGCTCGTTCTCTTAGATCGAGTGATTTGAATTCACTGACTGTTCCACGTTCTCGCTTAAAGACTCGTGGAGATCGAGCTTTTGCGGTCATTGCTCCCAAACTGTGGAATGCACTGCCCCTGTCTTTGAGATTGGCTGTGTCTGTGGAATCTTTTAAAAAGCATTTAAAGACCTACCTGTTTAAACAAGCATTTGGATAAATGGACCAGACAGAAACGCATTATGTCTTCGTGAATTATGTGCTGTTTTGTTTATATATTGTGTGGCGTTTTATATATTTTAGTTGTATTGTGTATATGTAAAGCACTTTGTGGCCTTTGTTTGAGAAAAGTGCTATATAAATAAATTTTACTTACTTACTTTACTTACAATAAATAAGTCAGCGTTTTATAATCTTAAGAACATTAATAAGATCACAAATTTCTTGACTAAACCAGATTTTGAGAAACTCCAAATCTCTAGCCAGGTTGATTTACTGTAATGGCCTCCTAACATATATGGGTGTGTGTGTATATATATTGGGGTTAATGTGTAAGTACATCTGTGGGTGTATATATATGTCCATAAGAGGGTATATGGGTGTGTGTGAATGTGTGTGGGAATGTAGGGGAGGATGTACATGTGCATGTAGGTGTATATGTGCGCTGGGGCCTAGCTGATGGCCCGTGGGGGGGGGGGGGGGGCTCTGTTACCTCTGGTTCCCTGGACCTGCGCTCCTTGGGTGGGGGGGCGCTCCCTCTCCCGCCTGCTGGGATGGACATGCGGGGGTCACTGGGAAGTGCGTCCCTGGGACTCAACTGCTCCTGGGGGGCCGTGGGCGGGTGGGATTCACGGGTCTTTCTCTGCCGGCCTCTGGGGGAATGTTGTTACAGCTTTCTACCCTGGCTGGTACGTACATTCCGTACATTTATCCTATGTTGCACTTTTATGTTGCACATAAACACACACTCACACATACACATACATCACAGTCATTTGTGCTATATGTCTTGGGTACACTTGCTACTCTTCTTTGCAGTGGTCATTTGAGCTGGTTGTCTTTATTTTATTTTTTCCCTGCACTTCTGTCTTTTCTCTTTTTATTTTCTCTTCCCCTCTTTTGTATATCTTCTTATGGTCCACCTAACCCCAATTATTGTTATCACTATTGCACTATATTATACAGAATTGTTATTATCTGATCTGTATATAAAAACAAAGTTGTCCTCCAAAGATGGGGGGGGGGGGGGGGGGGGGGGGAGGAGGTGGGCCACAAAAAATAAATAAATAAATGCAGCTCTTAGATCTTTACAAGAACTGATATTTTGGAAGTGTTAAGATATTTATTTACTTCCATATCCACTGGTATACATTTTTGTTAAAAATCACTTTCACAATGATTTTACACATTCAATGAAGATTTGAAATAGGTCTGTAGTTTCATATGGAACTATGGAAGTCACCTAGACAATTTTGTGTTTTCCCTGAAATCTCATACTTTTATTTATCAAATGAGTTGCAAAATGAATAGAAATATAGTCCAGACATTGACAATGTATAAATAGTGTTTTTTTTTTATTTGAAATAATTTTCTACTTTAAACTTTGCTTTCGTCAAAGAATGCTCCCTTAGCAGCAATTACAGCATTGCAGACCTTTGGCATTCTAGCTGTTAATTTGCTGAGGTAATCTGGAGAAATTTCACCCCATGCTTCCAGAAGCCGCTCCCACAAGTTTGATTGGGTTAATGGGCACTTTTTTCGTACCATACGGTCAAGCTGCTCCCACAACAGCTCAATGGGGTTGAGATCTGGTGACTGCGCTGGCCACTCCATTACCGATAAAACACCAGCTGCCTGCTTCTTCTCTAAATAGTTTGTGCATAATTTGGAGGTGTGCTTTGGGTCATTGTCCAGTTGCAGGATGAAATTGGCTCCAATCAAGCGCTGTCCACAGGGTATGGCATGGTGTTGCAAAATGGAGTGATAGCCTTCCTTATTCAAAATCCCTTTTACCTTGTTCAAATCTCCCACTTTACCAGCACCAAAGCAACCCCAGACCATCACATTACCTCCACCATGTTTGACAGATGGTGTCAGGCACTCTTCCAGCATCTTTTCAGTTGTTCTGCGTCTCACAAATGTTCGTCTGTGTGATCCAAACACCTCAAACTTTGATTCATCTGTCCATAACACTTTTTTCCAATCTTCCTCTGTCCAATGTCTGTTCTTTTGCCCATATTAATCTTTTTCTTTTATTAGCCAGATATGGCTTTTTCTTTGCCACTCTGCCCTGAAGGCCAGCATCCCGGAGTCGCCTCTTCACTGTAGACGTTGACACTGGCGTTTTGCGGGTACTATTTAATGAAGCTGCCAGTTGAGGACCTGTGAGGCGTCGATTTCTCAAACTGGAGACTCTAATGTACTTGTCTTCTTGCTCAGCTGTGCAACGGGGCCTTCCACTTCTCCTTCTACTCTGGTTAGAGCCTGTCTGTGCAGTTTCTTGGCAATGTCTCGCATGGAATAGACTTCATTTCTCAGAACAAGAATAGACTGTCGAGTTTCAATTGAAAGTTGTTTTTTTCTGGCCATTTTGTGATTTAATCAAACCAACAATTGTAATGCTGCAGATTCTCAACTAGCTCAAAGGAAGGTCAGTGTTATAGCTTCTCTAATCAGCAAAACTGTTTTCAGCTGTGCTAACCTACTTGCACAAGGGTATTCAAGGGTTTTCTAAATATCCAATAGCCTCCTTACAGAGTTAGCAAACACAATGTACCATTAGAACACTGGAGTGATGGTTGTTGGAAATGGGTCTCCATACATCTATGTAGATATTGCATTAAAAACCAGATGTTTACAGCTAGAATAGTCATTTACCACATTAATAATGTATAGAGTGTATTTTTGATGCATTTAATGTTAGCTAAATTGAAAAAAAAAACTGCTTTTCTTTCAAAAATAACAACATTTCTAAGTGACCCCAAACTTTTGAACGGTAGTGTACTCTTGAAACAACTCGAGACAATGAACCGGAGGTTCAACTTTCGACTCCTGCTAAATAAATCAGGGACTGACATAAAACATCTGGATAGAAACACAAGAAAAGAACCGGAAACAGGTCTGACAAGCATGCGTGGGCGGGGCCAGGATTGACACACTCACTAGAGTAACCACATTATTGGTCAGAGATATATCAGAAGACCAGTCCTCTGAGTGATGTTGCAATAGTACGTCATATTTGTGTCGTCACTCTAGGTAGTTTTGTATGAATAAATAGGGAAGCATTTCAGCAAGTCTTCCACGGTTGCAACAGGCATTCTGTCTCTCTGAGAAAAGTTTTACTGAGCCGAACGAACACATCACTACTGAAGCACGATGACTTCTGTACCTGGAGGATGGAGCAAATGGGTAGATGCTGATGAAGATGTGAAGGACCTCTGCCGTAAGGTTAGTGACATCATTTATTTTCTTTGCACTATGCTTGTTTAACTGAGTGATTAACCTTGAGTTATCAATTATTTAATTAAAAATATATAATTTTAATGTGCATATTTTAATAGTTACTAAGTTACTGTTATTTATCTATCCCAATGGCCACAAAAAAACACATATTCCAAACTTCCACATCACTGCTGCATTGACTGTAGAAGTAAGATCTGTAGAAGGTGGACATAAAAGTATGAATATTAAGTACACATCAAGAAAGGAATTAAACAATGTAGAATAAGATAATGAATATAAAAGATAAAACATGACAATGCTCCAGTGTAGATTGTGACCTGACTTTATACTGTTTTTGGTTATGTTTGATTTCAGGTAAAGGATGCTGTTGAGGAGAAGACTCAACAGACCTTTACTATTTTTAACCCCCTGACATATCGAACCCAAATTGTAAGAGGACGGAATCTTGATATTGTGGTATGTGTAAATATATTAGTCACAAAATCCATTGCATTGCAAATTTTTCAGGTTTCTAAGATTCAAGATTCATTTTGCTTCTCCAGTTTGTGCAGTAATGAATATACTATTTCTCAGTTTATTGTTCATCTAACAGCCCTTGCCAAGCTATGTTACTGCTGTTATGGTGTTGAAAATGTGCAATAAACACAATGCCATTCCATATCACCATGACAGCCATTTCACACCTAATATACCATATATCATTAGAAAGCTTAGCTACTTCCCTAAGTAAGTATTATAATACCTCCACTTGTGTCCAATAACTGGTTAATGTAATGTGACATGTATCTACACGTTATTGTAGACCAAGCAAGTGAAAACCTTGATTCGAATATGTGTTTGAGCTATCTTTAGAGAGGTTCTGTTGTACAATTAAGGAATAGTGGCCTTTGCCAACTATTCCTATATATTTCCTAGTTTTCTAAACTTAATATTTTTTTAATCTCTCTCTCTCTCTCTCTCTCTCTCTCTCTCTCAGTTGTATATCGGAAAACTGAGATGTCTGGGTCTGCGTGTTTGGGAGGATGTTGCACCAGTTAAACTGAACGTGATTGCAACTGAGTTTTTTCCATTGCCCACTGGCAACTTGGACAAATTGCATTGATCCTGTGTATCTTCACCACAAATTATGAAAATGTATGTGACTTTAACTGTTTTGTCACGGCGGGCCCCCTGCTGGTCGCCCCGTTTACAGTGGCAGTTGTCTTGTTGTTGCGTTGTGTTTGTCCCATAGGTGGGCGGGGCCTATGATCCGCCTCACCTGACGGTCGATATATGTCATTGTCTATATATGTCTTGTCTTTGTACCAGTTGACTGCTGGATATTATATCCTTAATTCGGATCGTGTCACGGGTTTTTGGTTTTGTGCAATGTGTGCATTAAAACCTCCTTATCCTCTGAGACTTGGCATGATCACTTCCATTTTATTTTGCACTCCCTGCCCATCACATATATGTCAAAAACCATATATTACATTTGTTTTACACACAACATGACAACATAACTATCTAGGATAGCAACAATCTGTGTGCCTCGAGGAGACCTCTTCTTGCTTCTACTTACACTGGATTTTCTCTGCAAATCCATAAATCACTCTCATTGACATATGGTACCTGGCACTAAATACTAGCATATCTCTAATCAAACAGAACATGTCTTCAACCTGTAATTACCTTATGGCTTCTACTTTTGCCTTGGCTAAGATTTTGTGGTAACTGCAGAGCCAGACAGATATTACAGGTACTGGCAAACTAGTCAAACATTGTGAAATAAGACAAGGTTCAGAAAAAGCCGAGCTAATAGATATAAATATATTAAATATAAAATAAATATACTCAATATAAAAAAGGTCAAGCAGCTGGTCTGAGATCAGAATGTTTACTGATTACTTGTAATCATTTGTGATTACAACTGATTACTTGTAATGTTTAATAAATAAAGGATTACACAAGCATTTCCCTACCTTGCAATGTAAAATGAATAATGTCAGCTATATCAATCCACTGACTAACAGTGTATCATAATGAAAAATACATCTTAATCATTAAAACAACCCTGTTTTCATGACTAAAATTTAATTAGGAACACAATATGTTATGGGGGAATATTTTATGTCATATTTCATAAAAAACATGTTACTTCTGTTTCTGTTAAGAAAAGAGATTTAGGCCCTGGTTGCCCACTAGATGTCACTGTGGCGTGTGATGATTCGAACGTTTCACAAGATCGAATCATTTTCCGAATCAATTGGTTCATTTGATTCAGTCTCCCAAAAACCCAACTTTTGCCATCACTACAGGGTTGCCAACTCTCACGCATTGAGCGTGAGACACACGCATTTGACCGTTTTCACACGCTCTCACGCCACACTTCCAATATCTCACGCCGAAAAAAAATATCCAGTTTATTTGATTCAACATATATATGATTCACACATATATGATTCAATACGTTACTAGTTCGCTAGCTCTGGCGCCATCCACCGGCGATATAACACTGAATCTGTGTCCATTTTACGTTCAATTCTTTGTTTATAGCTTATGCAGTTTGATCTCTCCCGATGTTTTGCACAAGTTTCAGTAGGATAACTCACACTGACTTGTTTTATTTTACTATGTGTTTCACCCATTTTAGCCACTAGAAGGCACCAAAATTCTATAGATTTTTCCTTAGTGGGAACTTGTTTGTTTGGTTGTTATATGTCTAGTTATGTATTTTTGCCATGAGGCATGTATCTAAGAAGTCAATCTAAGTGTATTGATCTCTGGTAAAAGCTCTGATGAACTTAAACAGGACTACATCTATTTCTATAAGCTACTCAGAATCTGCAATGTCAGCAAATTAAATGATCTTTAAAAAGAAAAACATCACAATCAGTTCTTCTGGATGTCAGTTTGTATCTCAAAAAGTAGATTAGGTAGGAGATGTTGAATGGATAAAAACTTGATGACTCACTTAAAGGGCTCCACAATATGGGCAGAAGACAATATTACGATTATATCATCATAAAATACATTTACATTTACATTTAGGGCATTTAGCAGACATTCATGTCCAGTGTGACTTACAAACTAATATACCTTCCATCATGTTAGAGATTGTTGATTGCTTGAATAAGCAGTAGTCAAAGACTGGCATACAAAACTGTCACTAAATCATGTGAACACCACATACCACTACAAAGGCCATACTGTGATGATGTTTGGAGTGATATAAGGTGTGATGTTTGGAGTGATAGAATGTGCACCCCAGCATGCAAATGTGTGAAGGTAAAGGATCTCCTGCTTCTCCAGGCTCCTGTTTGTATGTGTTTGATGCGCTGAGAGCAGACAGAACTACGGCCGCACACGGGTGAGAGAAGAGCCCTGCACCCCCTCGTAACGCACCCACGCCTGCCACATCTGTGGGCTCTGTAATGTCCAGCTAAATAAAGTCACTGCTCCCCCCCCCTCCGTTTGAGTCCTCTGTTCATGGCTGTCTCTCTGCCATCGTCTCATTAGGCTGGAGCTCAGAGTGCCTTTCCTGGACCACAGGTTCACCGCCTACTTCCTCTCTCTGCCTGAGGAGATGAGGGTGCCTAAGGTGAGAACTTTACTACGTTCAGAAACATTTCCAGAGCAGAGGTGGAACGCTGGGTTATAATCTGTAATAATCTGATGGTTTCTGCTGTGATCTACTCCTAGCTCAGCTCCTTGAATGGGTAACAGAGATCTGTGCCCTGAGGATGTTTTCACTGGTCTCTTTCATTAGTGATCTGGTTTTGAACAAACAAGCAAGTGGATGTTTTAAATATTAGTTTATACCATAAATGCACTCGTAAATATTGGTTATGCAATGTACAAACACAGAGGTCCATCAGTGTAAAGTTTATTTGAAATGGTGTAAAGTCTGTTGAACACATTTGCTGCAAGTGTTCACTTCTTCCTTCTACACGTTTCACCAGCTCTTGTATGAACATGGGATACGCATCCTGGCATGAGCAGAACATTTATTAAGTCTCGAAATTGTGGTTTGAAGACAATCATCTATTTATTATAAACGTATAAACTCGTTTTTTTTTATTTGTGTGACGCTCGGGCTGTCCCGAAGGATGAGACACGGAATCCTCTTGGACTGACGTCACGTTTGTTTTATTTATAACAATAGCGCTGTCTAGCGCACAGGCAACACTCACACTTGCACACAGACGTGTAAACATAGACAACGACGAGCACAGGACACTGCGCGAGCGCGCATTAAATAGACAAACCACATTAGCCCCACGTGATCACGAGACGATTCACAGGTGAGACTTATTAATCACACGACATAACCCCAACCACGAATCTCCACTGACGCAGACAAAGCACGTGGACAACGTTGACACACGCCCAAAAGGGAGGGGCCGGGTCCTCAACATGACAGACGCCCCCTCCAAGGGCACTACACGTCCCGGGGTGCCAACAGGACCGAGTGCCCCGAACCCACGACGATGGGCGGATCCGACGCGCTCAATCCTGCGTCTGGGAGGTGACTGCCCTTGGCGAAGCGTCCGTTACGAATCGCCTAGCACACCCTCCCTGGGAAGACGGGGGAAAAGACGTTAGACACACTCAACGGAACAGACACGAATACACACACCGGTACATTCACACACAGAGGAACAAACGGGATTAGGGGATTCGGCACACATACGGGAAGACTTACAAACACTGGTACACACACACACGACATAGGCGCCAGGCTGCGCGCCAGCAGGAGAGAGATGAGGAGAGAGAGGTCGGGAGCTACTGGTGCAGCAGGTGCTGCGGAGGGCGGTGCTCCTCCTGCCCTTGCTGCAGTCCCTCCACCGGACGCAGCGCGGCTGGCGGACGTGCCTGGCGCAGCGCGGCTGGCGGACGCGCCTGGCGGACGCGCCTGGCGCAGCGCGGCTGGCGGACCCTCCGGAGTCAGCCCTGGGCGCGGTCACTTCCATCTCCTCCGTCTCGCTACCCTGGCTCCAACTCATGGGCTGCTCCGGGCTGCCACCCCGGGAGCAGTCCATCTCCTCTTCTCCAGAGCGATCGGAGGACGACTTCCACCTTCCCTTCACCGTCTCAGCAGAGCATTCAGAGGGGGGCAGACCGTCCTCTTCCTCAGAGTAGAATTCGCTGTCCGTGCACTCTGAGACGCCCGAGTGCACGGACAGAGGACGATCTTCCTCCTCTTCCTCACCGTAATTGGCGGGGTATGCCGATTGCTCCGACTGAGGGTAGTCCCCAACCTCGACCTCCTCCCCCTCCTCTATGACGGAAGAGGAACCAACGGGCGGAGGGAGGTAGTCCTCTTCCTCGGACTCCTCCTCCTCCTCTGACCTGTAGTCGAGTGTGGACGCGTCTTCCAGCGACAGGGGGTAGGCTTCCTCTCCTTCCCCGCCGTAGTCAACGGTGGAAGCATCGCATAGTGACGGAGGGTATGACTCCTCCCCTTCGTCCTGCTCCTCCTCGGAGTCCCCCTCCCCAAACTCGTTCTCCGGGGTGGACTCGATAGCACCGCAGACGCAGGAGTCCACCCTCAGAGAAGAGCGGGCGCGGGACGGAGGGGAGTGTCGTTCCCTCCAAATCCTCACCGCGCCCTGGCGGAAGGTCTCCGCCAGCTCGGGGTCTCTCTCCTCTAGCCCCTGGGCTGTGGCCAGCTGGAGGGCGCACACTGGGTCTTTCTCCAGCTGTTCCTGCGTCGGGGTTCTCTCCTCCTCCCCAAGCTCACCCTCTAGTGGCGCGTCCGTCCCGTAGAATGCCGGGACGCTTACGCGGACAGGCGAGCTCTCCCGGGAAGACGAGGGGTGTCTCTCCTCCCACACCCGCACAGCTGACACTCGTTGTTTTTATCACCACATCCGTAGACCCTAACAAAATCATGACCCGTCTTAGCACTAGGGGTGTATTCAACTAAGGATTTTCATAGTCGAATCTGATTCGTCAGCTTTTCCCTTTAGTTGACTAATAGTCGAATCAGGTTTATTTATATTTTTTTTATTTAGAGCACCTTAAAACGGGATCCCGTTCTCATTCAGGACTTTTTTCCTCTTCAAAGTAAAAATCTAAAACACTCAGATAAATGAATAAACACGGTAGGTTGGCTTTATTCAGCTTTTATTTATTTTTTTTAAATGAAACGTTAGAGAACATTAGCAGTCAGTGCGCATTGCGCATATCGAACTGTCAGACAGGTACTGTGCAAAAATATTTTAAATAAAATATGCCTGCCTGAAAATAAAAAAATTGCCACACAACAGCAAAAAAATACAAGGAAAGGTTCTAGTAACGGGGTTTAAAATCAAACAACAACAAAAAATGTTTATAGGCCTACTTGCTGAGACGCACCACGACAAGACGACTGAAACAACAAACGTTTTTTTCGCCTTACACGTTTTAAATGGTATGCCATGTTGGTTGTTGTCGTGCGAAATGAAAGACGTTGATGACATAACTTGCACTTTAATTTGTTTGATTCATCTTTATGTTTTTCAAAATACTTTTGAAGTTTTTTAGTAGCCATTATAATCTCGGCAGATGCTGCTCGTATTCTGTAGCGTGTTCAGCTCCGCTCGTTTGGATTGTGCAACTGCAGGGTGTGATTTATTAATGTGTAGTAAGGAAGATGCCTATTGTTAATGCGCAAACATCATTTTAAAATATTTATTACCAGAAATTAGGATGATTTTATTTGACAAAAGGCTATATATAATGAAAACAAAGACATTTCATGTAACAACTAATGCTTAGCAGCATCCTTGGGCACCTCCATGCAGTTAGAATGGTACATTCGACTATGACGTTCATAGTCGACTAGGGGGTATAGTCGACTATAGTCGAATCAGCGACTATTGCAGGTCACCCCTACTTAGCACATTTCAGTTCAACGTCTCTGTGGTATCTCCAGCACCTCTCTCCTATACCCCGCCATAATGCAACATGGCACCCATGACCACTTCCTCATAGCCTTCTTCATAATCCTCTCCAGCCTATCCAATAATTTCTGTAATTCACCTCATGAGTCATTAGTGGCCATCTACTAAGTGGGAGCAAGCCAAACTGGAGATGCCACAATTTAAATACATCTTAACAGACAGATTGTCAAATAAACTGGGATACTGTCCCTAATATCCCCCATTTCTTTACGATTGGCTTTTCACAAATACCATGTTGTGTTTGTTAAAGAACTATTAAAGCTTCAAGAGTGCAAGAAAATGGCTCTTGGGATTTCTAAATTGCTCTTGGGATATCACTCTATATTGCTTGGGGACTGCAAATATATTTGCCGAAAGTGATAAATTACCAATTCTTTTAAAATTGAATGATTTCTTTTAAAAATTATTTTCTGGCTTCCATCTTTAAATCTTGTACTTCTATTTGGGAAGTGTGTTTTTCCTGTTGGTATCTTTGTTGGCATGTGCAAGTCTCGCTTTTAACATTTATCATTCTGCTGAACACCTTTGAATGGGAAAATGAGGGATGTGTAATATGTAATTTCCAAACAATTTTTAGAATGCTATGGCATTCTACAGATTTTTCCTGTTGTGGTTTCACACTGTTCATAGGAAATTTAGCAAAAATTCACTATTTATTTTTGTAAATAAACAAGGCAATGTCAAGTTAACTGACTTCTGAATAACTTTGTAATTGTGCATGCATTCCTTCACAATTTCCATAGTCTGTGCCAATGCCTACCATATACTCACCAGCCACTTTATTAGGTACACCCAAACTGCTCATTAACGCAAATGTCAAATCAGCCAATCACATGGCAGCAGAAGAGAATGGCCAGACTGGTTTGAGCTAATAGAACAGCAATAGTAACTCAAATAACCAGTTGTTACAACCGAGACATGCAGAAGAGCATCTCTGAATGCACACCACATCAAAACTTGAGGTGGATGGGCTACAGCAGCAGAAGACCACACCAGGTGCCTCTCCTGTCAGCTAAGAACAGGAAACAGAGGCTATAATTCTCACAGGCGCACCAAAATTAGACAATAGAAGATTGGAAAAACATTGCCTGGTCTGATGAATCTTGATTTCTGCTGCGACATTTGGATGGTAGGGTCAGAATTTGGCGTCAACAACATGAAAACATGGATCCATCCCATCCTGCCTTGTATCAACGGTTCAGGCTGGTGGTGGTGGTGGTGTGGGGGATATTTTCCTGGAACACTTGGGGTCCATTAGTACCAATTGAGCATCATGTCAATGCCACAGCCTACCTGAGTATTGTTGCTGACCCTGCCCATCCCTTTATGACCACCACCTATATGTCAAACTTGAAAAGTGAATTCTGACAAGCTATCTCCTTCTTGGGGTATGAGATCAGACCAGTGTTGAGGCGTCCTAATCCTACAGTGCCCTTTGTGTTGGAGGTGGATGCGTCCCAGGTAGGTGTAGGAGCCATAACGTCACAAAGGGGAGCAGGATCCTGCCTACACCTAGTAAGCTACTAGCACAAACTCCTGCCGAATGGAATCATGGTATCGGAGAACGCAAGTTGTTGGCCGTAAAACTGGCACTGGAGGCGTGGAGGCATTGGTTAGAGGGGGCTAATCCTGATGGACCACTGTAATTTAGAAAACATGCATAATGGGGCTGTCATGGTCGTCCTCTCCTTACACCTGTTTCTCATCACATCATTATTTAAACCGTGTGGACCCTCTACTCCACATGTGTCAAAGTAAGTTGATTACTGGACTGGAAATAGTAGCGCGTTATATTACTCGTTACCGAAAAAAGTGGTAAGATTAGAGTAACGCGTTACTAAGTAACGCGTTACTGACATCACTGACTTTGACATCCCTGCTCTACTCCCTACAAAGTATTGCCTGCATTGTTGGACAGCATACCAAGCTATTCTTTCATCCTGTTTTCCCTTTATGGTTCGACTCGTTTTGTGCATTTTAGCTCTCTTGGATTTGCCCTGCTATACCTTTGCCCGGTTTCTACTGCTACTCTAATCCTGACCTGGACCGTATTGACCGTACTGAGCTTGGATTGTGTATTTCTCCCTGTTCCCCCGGAATTTCCTGGGAGATACTCTCTATCTATTACTAACCATCACCACTTTATAACTAGATAAATATGAATGCACAAATGTTTCTTTTAATTAAATAAATGAATGAAAGTATTTTGGAGCGATTTGGTTGTTAATGGGGGGCTGGATGAAAGCACACATGATAAAAGCTGTTGCTAATTTCTCAAAAATGCTGCCTGCACAAACTCAGGTTTCTCAAGAAGTGTAAAATGTGGCAATCACTATTGATAATGCAGATAAAGACATTCCCCTGGGGGTTTCTTACCATGTTTTTCTTAAGAAATTGCTTTTGTCTATTTTGCAACCCTTTCTGCATTTCTGCATGTTGAATTTCTAACTGACATTCTATCTGACATTTTGTTTACTATTTTGGTGAAATTGACTGTGGAATCACAATCAGCTTGGAGCAATTTGAGGTTTTTTTTACTACCATAAACATAGTATTGTTAACCATGTAAATCCTGTAAAGCTGCTTTGTGACAACATGTGTTGTGAAAGGCGCTATATAAATAAATTTGACTTTGACTTTGACTACCACATACACACAGGACAAAACAAAACAGCTATGACATTTTAACAGAAACATGTGCTTCAGATACAATTCATTTAGAATAGACCAAATGTCCATACATGTGATTTGACCAACACCACCTTGTTTTCAGTATAAAACTCAACCACTTATCTCTCTGTAGTTTGTTTTCAATGTTAAACTTCACATTTCTCTCTGGGTTCTTTTCAGTAAGAAATTGCATCACAGTTCTGTCTGAAAGTTTTAAAGTGTAAAATTCCAAAGATCTCTATGAAGGCTGTTGTCATTGTAAAACTCTCAGGTCACCTCAAGCTCAAAGTATATGCCAAACTGATATTCTGTCTTGGGCATTGGCGTCACATTGACACTATTGTGCCACATTCTGTGTTGTGGAGGTCTTGGGCGTCGCTGCTGTCTTGCAGCTGAAATCCACAAAACCATCTCAGGGTCCCAGAGTACGAGCCACACCGGCCGAGTGTGACTTCTGCATCAAACAGCATAACAGTGTTGTAGCCTACTGTTGTACTGATGTTGCACAGCAAGCTGGAAGTCTCAGTTGCAAACTGCCTGGGATATCATCGGTACTCCACAGAGGAAATGCAGCTTATGGAGAGAGAGGTCACAACAAGGACACCTCTCACCCCGTCCATGGACTTTATTCTTTTACAGGAAGCACTACTTGAGCTTCACTCTAGAAGACAATATCAGCTTCTTACCCTCTGCTCTCAATCTGATGATCTACAATATCATTAACCAGTTCCATCAACCAATCTCTGTACTGCTTTTAATTAATGTATTTAAGTATAGCTAAATATAGATTAAGATAATTCTGAAAAGTCTGCACAGTTGTTGCTCTATAGGTAGGTGGAGCAAAAGCAGCATATAAATTGACATGTCTAAGTAAATACTGAAAACTGAATAATCTCACATAAGATCCAGGAGACGGGTAATCATTTTGTCCTATGCATGATTTTCATATTTATGCATTTTTTTGCTTTACTTTTGAGAAAAATATTAAATATTTCCAAACTTTCTTCTGTATTGTTCTGCCACTGCCACAGCTAAAAATAAGTAAAGAAATAAATGCTTTTTGTGCTTCATATTTAATAGAACTGTACCATCAGGTTACATCAGCTTTTTAAAAGATACAAAAACAATCTAAAGATTTTTTTTTTTGTTAGGAGAAAACTAATTCCCATCTAGCCAGCGCATTCTATCTGTGTGGGAGGAAGAGTTTATATTCTCCTCCTCTTTGTAGTGCAACACCAACAGTTCACAGACTGGTCACATACATATGAACAATCGGGCCGATAGCGGTTTGTGGTTTGAGTAACAGCTCTAAAACAAGATGAAGTGGATTTATCATGCAGAAAGTGTGCATTAACCCTCGCCCCCTCATATCTAATTGGATGGATTGTATGGTAGGGAGACCTAGCTCAACTTGGCACAATAGCCATATATATATATATATATATATATATTTATATATATGCTCAAAAAAATAAAGGGAACACTCAAATAACACATCCTAGATCTGAATGAATGAAATATTCTCATTGAATACTTTGTTCTGTACAAAGTTGAATGTGCTGACAACAAAATCACACAAAAATCATCAATGGAAATCAAATTTATTAACCAATGGAGGCCTGGATTTGGAGCCACACACAAAATTAAAGTGGAAAATCACACTACAGGCTGATCCAACTTTGATGTAATGTCCTTAAAACAAGTCAAAATGAGGCTCAGTATTGTGTGTGGCCTCCACGTGCCTGTATGACCTCCCTACAACGCCTGGGCATGCTCCTGATGAGGTGGCGGATGATCTCCTGAGGGATCTCCTCCCAGACCTGGACTAAAGCATCCGCCAACTCCTGGACAGTCTGTGGTGCAACGTGACATTGGTGGATGGAGCGAGACATGATGTCCCAGATGTGCTCAATCGGACTCAGGTCTGGGGAACGGGCAGGCCAGTCCATAGCTTCAATGCCTTCATCTCGCAGGAACTGCTGACACACTCCAGCTACATGAGGCCTAGCATTGTCCTGCATTAGGAGGGACCCAGGGCCAACCGCACCAGCATATGGTCTCACAATGGGTCTGAGGATCTCATCTCGGTACCTAATGGCAGTCAGGCTACCTCTGGTGAGCACATGGAGGGCTGTGCGGCCCTCCAAAGAAATGCCACCCCACACCATTACTGACCCACTGCCAAACCGGTCATGCTGAAGGATGTTGCAGGCAGCAGATCGCTCTCCACGGCCTCTCCAGACTCTGTCACGTCTGTCACATGTGCTCAGTGTGAACCTGCTTTCATCTGTGAAGAGCACAAGGCGCCAGTGGTGAATTTGCCAATCCTGGTGTTCTCTGGCAAATGCCAAGCGTCCTGCACGGTGTTAGGCACAGGTGTTAGGTGAGCACAACCCCCATCTGTGGACGTCGGGCCCTCATACCATCCTCATGGAGTCGGTTTCTAACTGTTTGGGCAGACACATGCACATTTGTGGCCTGCTGGACATCATTTTGCAGGGCTCTGGCAGTGCTCCTCCTGTTCCTTCTTGCACAAAGGCGGAGGTAGCGGTCCTAATTGACATCATAGGTAGACCTCAACTATGAGAGACAAAATGTGAAAAAAAAATTGAGAAAATCATTTTGTCTGACTTTTAAAAATTTATTTGCAAATAATGGTGGAAAATAAGTATTTGGTCACCTACAAACAAGCAAGATTTCTGGCTGTCACAGACCTGTAACTTCTTCTCATTACCTGTATTAATGGCACCTGTTTGAAGTTGTTAACAGTATAAAAGACACCTGCCCACAACCTCAAACAGTCACACTCCAAACTCCACTATGGTGAAGACGAAAGAGCTGTCGGAGGACACCAGAAACCGAACTGTAGACCTGCACCAGGCTGGGAAGACTGAATCTGCAATAGACTGATCTCAGCCCGTGGGGTCAAAATGATCACAAGAACGGTGAGGAAAAATCCCAGAACCACAAGGGGGGATCTAGTGAATGACCTGCAGAAAGCTGGGACCAATGTTACAAAGGCTACCATCAGCAACACACTACGACGCCAGGGACTCAGATCTTGCAGTGCCAGACGTGTCCCCCTGCTTAAGCCAGTCCATATCCAGGCACGTCTGAAGTTTGCTAGAGAGCATTTGGATGTTCCAGAAGAGTATTGGGAGAATGTCATATGGTCAGATGAAACCAAAGTTGAACTATTTGGTAAAAACACAACTCGTCGTGTTTGGAGGACAGTGAATGCTGAGTTGCATCCAAAGAACACCATACCAACTGTGAAGCATGGGGGTGGCAACATCATGCTTTGGGACTGTTTCTCTGCAAAGGGACCAGGACGACTGGTCTGTGTACATGAAAGAATGAATGGGGCCATGTATTGTGAGATTTTGGGTGCAAACCTCCTTCCATCAGCAAGGGCAATGAAGATGAAACGTGGCTGGGTCTTTCAGCATGACATGATCCCAAGCACACTGCCAGGGCAACAAAGGAGTGGCTTCGTAAGAAACATTTCAAAGTCCTGGAGTGGCCTAGCCAGTCTCCCGATCTCAACCCCATCGAAAACCTTTGGAGGGAGTTAAAAGTCCGTGTTGCCCGCCGACAGCCCCAAAACATCACTGCTCTAGAGGAGATCTGCATAGAGGAATGGGCCAACATACCAGCAACAGTGTGTGCCAACCTTGTGAAGACTTACAGAAAACGTTTGACCTCTGTCATTGCCAACAGAGGATATACAACAAAGTATTGAGATGAACTTTTGTTATTGACCAAATACTTATTTTCCACCATTATTTGCAAATAAATTCTTTAAAAGTCAGACAAAATGATTTTCTCATAGTTGAGGTCTACCTATGATGTCAATTACCGGCCTCTCTCATCTTTTTAAGTGGGAGAACTTGCACAATTGGTGACTGACTAAATACTTATTTTCCCCACTGTATAGGATGAACAGGGCCAAACATCAACAGGTTGACTAAACAAGACTGATAAACCCAACAAACACACAAACCATGAACAGGGGCTAAACAGTAACACGATTGGCTAAATTCAGGAACATAAAGAGTGAAGCTAAACTAACAAACAACATGAACAGAGAGAGAAACTCTATGCGTGATAAACATGAATATATTGAACAGAGTTCAATATGTACAAAAAAGTGTGTACCGCAAAGTGTACCGACATTGACCCGCAAAGGAATACTAGAAAGACAGGGATTAAATAACAAACCAAATGAACCACAGAAACAAAGGACAGCTGAAAATATGCACATAGCCTTGTGACAAAATATATGTGTCTGCCATACCAGATTCTGAAGGATGTGATTCCTGGATATGACATCACTCCTGATGCAGCAATGACTAAAATGATTTATGTACTGAGATTACTGTGACGTTCGGTGCGGCGTGAAGGATGAGACACGGATCCCTCTGTGGCGACAGACGTCACTTTTATTTGAACACACAGATAGCGCATATATCGCACGTAAAACACGTAACAGAACGGCAACGTGTGGACTTTAGACAACGACGAGCACAGGACACTGCGCGAACGCACATTAAGTAGACAAACCACATAAGTCCCACTTGATTACGAGACGAGCCACAGGTGAGACGGATGATCACAAGACATAACCGCACCTACGGAGATCCACAGACGCAGACTAGGAGTCGTAGACGACGTAAACACATGCCCAAAAGGGAGGGGCCGGGGTCCTCAACGTGACAATTACCTTTAGGGCCAACAGAGAAGTGTAAGGTGTGTATTATTTTATTCACTTTTTTAATAAAATTATTTTATTAATTTATTCACTATATTGTCATATGAGGTGAAGGTTTCAGTGTAACGTGAGCACATTAAGAACTGTCACATCAGAACCTGTGGGTTTTTTTTGTTGTTCTTGCCTCTGATGCATTGGTGTTATTACTGTTAATCCTCCACATCACCAGTAGGGACTAACATAGATGAATGATGTGTTGGCACACGGCAAATAAAATAACGCACATGTTGGAGTAGAACTAAATCTAACAAATATGTCCGGTTGTGTTTATCTGATTGTGCAGCATATTGATGCTATCAATGAGTAATTTATATCACAGTTAGACTGTGAAAACATTACATTGCCGACATTGCTAACTCCTCTCCTGTATTCACACCTTGGGGAATATAAGTAAAACAGCTGAGAAATAGCAAATGCTATGTAGCTGGCAATTTTTAATTTCTTATCCTACTCATGGATAACAGCCAAACTCAAATTATTATTTTTGTTAGACTTCTTACTTCATTGGATTATTACTGCAGTTATGTGTCATCTTGCAGCTGCATCTGGATCATATAAGGATCATGTGGACTGATTTGAGTCTTATGAATCATCACGTTAAGAAGATCAAAATTAGGCAGTGACAGTACCTGTTCATTCATGTTACTGTATATGGCAAAACATTGTTTTATTCTTGTTTGTTGGTGTATTTCAGATAATGCCGCACAGTTTGTATGGAGAGTCGTGTGCTCCAGTTCTAAATGTAAGACACTTTCTGTTCAAAAGGAAATTGTTCAGGACCATAATGGTGCTTATTCTGAAGTCCTTTTTTTCTGCACTGTAGTCCGTATTCAGGAGAAATCCGAACATGAAACAATGGAGCCATGAAGGAGCCACACGCAAACAGCTGTGTCCAAATGTCCTGATGACCTGACACATCCTGAATAAAATCTAAAACACAGGATTACATTTTAAAGTTCTACTCTTTCTTTTAAAATACTGCTAAAACAGCATCTTTGAGGTATAAGCAGATCAGTAAATACGTCTTTCCCAATATTATAGTTTCCCCCTTTGGCATCATGGTTTTTTTCTTATTTTGTCTCCACACTCTTGCCCTATTCCCCATCATGTATTGTGAAGATGCCAGTAGCTCTGGCCCATCACAGAGACTCTACAGACATTCCTGTGATGGACTAAATGCTGTACTTAACTCTTCATGTGGGATTCTCAGGGGGACTGGCGGCCCAGCCAGCTCCTTCCTTATAGTGGTCGAAGGGCCCTCGGCCTACTGAAGGAGGGGAGGGGGGTTACAGGTCCTGGGAATACCTGAGGACTGAGATGTACACAATGGATGGACATATTAATTATTATTCTTGTCATAGTGCACTAAACGTAAAATGTTAGGTATATATTGTGTTACTGCAGTAATGTAATGTATGTATGTTATGTTTGTGTTTATAGGTAACCCCTGCTAGTAGTAATGGTATGCCCCAGCTTAATTAAGGGGAGGGGCTACTAGTATAAGAGGGCTTCCTCTCAGAGGCTAAGGGGGGGAGAGGTTGGTTGGTTAATGTTGGTTATTGAATATTGGAAGTAATTGTGTTGAGCCCACGAAAGTCAGGGGCTAGACTGGCTGCTGTTTGCCAGTGCTTGCTTAAAGTGCTGCTTATAAGCCTTTAGATAGATAGATAGATAGATAGAGCTTTATTTATCCCTTGGGACGGATCCCTTCAGGAAATTGTATTTTTCCAGTAGCAGCGTTACAGTACCATAATGTTAACAAGGTAGTATTACAATTTAAAAATATCACTAAAACAAGATTAAGCACACAACATAATAATAATAATAACAGTAATAATAATAAACATAAACTAAGAAAAAACGGCAATGTATAAAAGGATAAGAGGATGCAATTGCACATAGCCCATTATGAGGTATTGTGATTTGGATGAACTGATTGATTAAATTGTGTCATCATATTACACATAGCCCAGTTTATAGGTGATCAGCTCAGCTGATTCCCAAACATTCTCAGTCTACCCATTGGCACATCCACCTATTAACTCCTTCCCCCTCGTTCCCAGAGAGGAGTTGTATAGTTTGATGGCCTGAGGGACAAAAGAGTGTTTGAGTCTATTAGTCCTGCACCTGGGGAGTAGTAGTCTGTCACTAAACAGACTCCTCTGTTGTATGATGACCGTGTGCAATGGGTGACTGGTGTTATCCAGGATGTCCAGTAGTTTGTTCAGTGTCCTTTTTTCTGCTACCGTCACCAGAGAGTCCAGCCTAGTGCCGACAACAGATCCTGCCCGCCTGATCAGTTTTTCTATCCTGGAAGAGTCCTTCTTGGATATACTGCCCCCCCAGCAGACCACGGTGTAGAACAGGACACTGGCCACTACCGTCTGGTAGAAAGTCAGCAGGAGTTTTCTGCATATGTTGAAGGACCGAATCTTCCTGAGAAAATACATCCTGCTCTGTCCCTTTTTGCACAGTTGCTCTGTATTGCAAGACCAGTCCAGTTTATTGTTCAGCCACAACCCCAGGTACTTGTATGATGCAACCATCTCCACCTCATCCCCTCCTACCATGATCGGTCGTGGCTTGGGTCTAGACTTCCCAAAGTCGATGACCAGCTCTTTGGTTTTTGTGGTGTTGAGCTGTAGGTGGTTTGCATTGCACCAGGTTGTAAAATCCTTCACTAGGCTCCTGTACTCCTCCTCCCTGTCATCCCTGATACACCCGACGATGGCTGTGTCATCTGCAAACTTCTGGATGTGACACAGCTCAGAGTTGTACCAGAAGTCAGCAGTGTAGAGGGTGAAGAGAAGAGGGGCCAGCACCGTGCCTTGAGGTGCTCCTATGCTGCTGATCACAGTGTCAGACGTGATGTCCACCATCTTGACATACTGTGGCCTGTTAGTGAGGTAGCTGATGATCCAGACAACCAGGCAGGGGTCCACACACATCCTGTTCAGCTTATCCTGGAGTAAAAGAGGCTGAATGGTGTTAAAAGCACTTGAGAAGTCCAGAAAAAGAATCCTCACTGTGTTCTTATTGTCCAGGTGTGAATGTGCTCTGTGTAGTAGGTAGAGGATGGCGTCATCCACGCCAACACCTGCCCGGTAAGCAAACTGCAGTCCATCCTGAGCATGTTGTATCTGGGGACTGAGGAGGCAGAGGAGGAGCCGCTCAAACGTCTTCATAATGTGCGATGTTAGTGCCACAGGTCTAAAATCATTCAGTTCACTGGGTCTGTTCTTTTTGGGAACAGGAACTATACATGAAGTTTTCCATATGGTGGGCACTTTTCCCAGCTGCAGGCTGAGATTGAAGACACGTTGTAGCGGTTCACACAGTTCATCAGCACAGTTCTTCAGTACACGAGGTAATACCATGTCAGGTCCAGGCGCTTTTTTGGGGTGGAGCTTCCTTAGTTGTTTCCTGACTTGGTCTGAAGTGATGTTTGCTGAGGTCTGTGTTGTGGTTGTGTTGTGTAGGTGTTGTGTTAAGGTCAGAGTTGAAGTTGCTGTGGTGGGAGGATAGTTGGGGGTGGGGTTGCCTGCTGCAGTATCTGGAGGAGGGTGTGATAATGAAGAGAGGGGAGATGGCTGTAGTGAATGGGGGGTTGAGGAGGACGTGGCCTGGTTAAATCTGTTGAAGAAGATGTTCAACTCATTCACTCTATCCACAGTCCCCTCCCCCGCTCTCGTCTTGGTGTTATGGCCTGTGATGTTTTTGAGACCATTCCATACCTCTCTCATGTTGTTATCTGCAAGCTTCTGCTCAATCTTCCTCCTGTAGCTATCTTTGGCTTCCCTCACACAGTGTTTTAGATCCAGATGTGCTGCTCTCATCGCCTCCCGGTTCCCGTTTCTAAAGGCAGCTTTTTTTGTGTTGATTGCAGCCTTAACTTTCTGTGTGACCCATGGCTTGTTGTTGGGGTAGCATCGTACGGTTTTTATGGGGGAGACCACATCTGTACAGAAGTTAATATAATCTGTCAGACAGTGTGTCATCGTCTCGATGTCTTCACAGTGAGAATTGAGAAGAACATCCCAGTCTGTGTTACTGTAACAGTCCCTCAGCTCTTCTTCCATTTCTGGGGTCCACTTCCTGGTGGTTCTGGTAGTTGGAGGCAGCCTTTGAACGAGGGGGGTGTACATAGGCTGTGCATGTAGTAGAACGTGGTCCGACTTCCCCAGGGGGGGCAGGGCTGTGACTCTGTATGCCTCTTTTACATTAGCATATAGGAGGTCTATTGTCCTGTTGTTTCTTGTTGGACAGTCCACGTTCTGATAAAATGCAGGCAGTGTAGAGTCCAGAGTAGCATGATTAAAGTCCCCAGAAATTAAGATAAATGCATCAGGGTGCTGTGTCTGTAATTTTGCAGTCGCTAAGTGAATGTGCTCACATGCTGCGGCTGCGTCCACCCTCGGTGGAATGTAAACACAGAGAGCGATCACATGACTGTATTCTCGTGGAACATAGTAGGGCCGGCAGCTAACAGCTAGTAACTCCAGATCCGAACAGCATAAGACTATCTTTACAGATATATGACCGGGGTGACACCAGCGATTGTTAACATAGATGATCAACCCCCCACCTTTGCTTTTCCCGCATGATTTTTTGTCTCTGTCCGCTCTCACAGCAGTGAAGCCAAGCAGGTCCACGTTAGCATCCGGTATTAGCTCAGTTAGCCATGACTCCGTAAAGATAAGCAAGCTGCACTCACGGTAAATCCGCTGATTGATTAGTGCGGACAGCTCATCAACCTTATTAGGTAGCGAGTTCACATTCCCCATGATAACGGAGGGAATAGGTGGTTTGTAGCGCCTCCGATTGTCGGATAGCCTAGCCCAGTGGTTCCCAAAGTGGGGGGCGCGCCCCCTAGGTGGGGCGCGGAGCTATTGCAGGGGGGGCGCGGAGCTTGAAAGTAAAACGTGCACATGTGTCAATATTAGGGATGCACCGATTCCGATATTAATATCTGAAAAAATTCTAGATCGGGTATCGGGGACAATGTGACCGATCCATAAAAACAGATCTATTCACTCTAATTATATGCTTGTATTGCTTGCTTTTCGGAGTTAGTTCAACCCTAATACTCGCGCTGGTGGTATTCCACTTAGTCCGTTTATTTGCTGGTTGACCAAAATAAACCTGGGCTCCAGCAATACTTCACTGTTCATACATGAACTGGTGAGTTGTCCAAAGCTCATTTAATGCGTTACTTACAGAAATAAATTAAAGAGCAGTGGTCTGACTCGGTCTACGGCGGAAAGCTAAAAAAACAATATTCCATACGCACGCTCAACTCGCTCCCTTAAAGAGACAGTACACATATTTCTGGCCGTTACATGCTTTGTGCTCTGCGTGATGTCTGCGCTTGCAAACTAGCCGCATATGTATTGCTGTTTCTCTTATTTCATCTCCTTATTTATTTTAAATTACATTTAGAATTCTTGAACCATTTAAAATGTTTCTTGCAGTTAATTTTTTTCATGTTTGACCAAAGTTGTGAACCTATTGTTTTTGTAAGTTTTCAACACATCCCTAGTCAATATGGGGGGGGGGGGGGGGGGGTGTAGGGGGGGCGCAAAAATATTCTCATCTACTAAAGGGGGGCACGGCAGAAAAAGTTTGGGAACCACTGGCCTAGCCTTTAGCTTAGCACCGGCCTTGCTTCCTCGGGCTCTCCTCCTTAGCTCCTCCGGAATGGGATGTCGGTTTCCGCATCGCCCCATTGTTCTCAATCCCAGCAGTGGGCTTTGCGGGCTTGAGTACTTTTTATATGTTATATGTACAGTTTTTCTTTACATTTACTAGTGTCAGTAATTTACGCCTTTGCTGGAATCCACCATTAAAACATCTGGAACTGGAACTCCTGTGCCTGTATTCATCTCACTCTCTGTAGTGAACCCACCTCCATATTCACCCACTCGTAGTACCACGTTCACATGTATTGATTACACAATAAGGAGAAAAACAAGAAACAAAGTTTTTATCAGTAAACCAGCTACATTTACATTTACATTTACGGCATTTAGCAGACGCTCTTATCCAGAGCGACTTACAAAGTGCTTTGCTTCTGATCACAGAATACATCCTAGGAAATAGTACAAATAGGCCAGAATTCAAGACACCATTGAGTCAGACTATTACTAAACTACAGGAGTCAGTATCATTACCTAGTGTTTTGCAAGTTAGACATTTGCCTAGAAGCACAAATAACCATAAACAGACATACCACTTGCCGTTGTTCTTAAATTGTATCAGCTGAATTAGTGCTCTGGTAAGAACTCAACAAACAGGTGAGTCTTCAGTCTACGCTTGAAGATAGTAATAGACTCTGCAGTCCTAGCAGCTAATGGAAGATTGTTCCACCATCTTGGAGCCAGGACGGAGAATAGTCTGGAGCTTTGTCTTCCATGAGACTTTAAGCATGGAGTTTCAAGTCGAGCCAAGCTTGAGGTTCTAAGTGTTCGCTGTACAGATCGGCTTTTTACCATGGACATCATGTAGGGAGGGGCCAGTCCATTTTTGGCTTTGTAAGCAAGCATCAAGGTTTTATATCTGATGCGTGCTGCTACTGGAAGCCAGTGAAGAGAACGTAGTAGAGGAGTCACATGTGAGAACTTGGGTAGATTGAAGACCAGTCGTGCTGCAGCATTCTGAATTAGTTGTAGAGGTCTGATGACCCGTAGAGGAAGACCTGCAAGTAGGGAATTGCAGTAGTCCAGCTTAGATATTACTAGAGACTGCACAAGCACTTGAGTAGCTTCCTGTGAAAGGAAGGGTCGTATTCTTCGTATGTTGCAGAGGAGAAATCTGCAGGATCTGGTCAGCTTTGAAACATGTGTTGAGAATGTTACACCCAGGCTTTGAGCAGTTTCTGATGGTGTTAACAAGATGTTCTCAAAGGAAACTGTGAGGTCGTTGTGTGGGTTTGGGGTTCCTGGAATGTACAAAAGCTCAGTTTTGCTAGGGTTGAGCTTCAAGTGGTGAGTAGTCATCCATGCAGCAATATCTGTCAAGCATGCCGAGATACACCTAGAGACCTGGGTGTCAGAATGAGGGAAGGAAAGAATTAGCTGGGTGTCATCAGCATAGCAATGATAACAGAAACCATGAGACAAAATAATGTCACCAAGGGAATGAGTATATAATGAGAAGAGAAGAGGGCCTAGGACTGAGCCTTGGGGGACTCCAGTGGAAAGTTTACATGGATTGGATGTAGATCCTCTCCATGTTACCTGATAGGAACGGTCTTCAAGATATGACTGGAACCATTTCCAAGCAGAGCCAGTCACACCGAGGCTAGAAAGAACAGAGAGGAGGATGTTGTGGTTGACAGTGTCAAAGGCTGCAGAAAGGTCTAGAACAGGGGTACTCAAATAGAAATGATGGTGGACCATATTTTATTTTTTCAATCACTAAAGGGGCGGGTTACGGGGGGGGGGAGTGGCGAACGCATTTGGGCGTCTGCTACGTGTTTGTTGTTGCCATAAAGGCAATCCCCGGCAGCGTCTTGCGATTTCAAAATAAGAGCGGATAGCGCGATTGAAAAAAAAGATTCCAAAAAAAAAAACTTTTCAAAACAGCTCGCGGGCCAGAAATAGATAGCCCGCTATTTGAGTATGGGGGGTCTAGAAGAATTAATACTGATGATAGCTTTTTAGCCTTGGCATCATGGAGCTTCTCGGTCACTGCTTTGAGGGCAGCTACATCCTGCCCTATGCCTTACCTTCATATGTAACATAATGTGTTGCATGAAATGTTATAATATAAAGCTTTACTTCATATCGATTTACGTCTGTAAATTGTGTTTTTGTCTGTTTTAAAGCACATTTGTTTGTTACACTCATTTAAGTATATATGCTGTCTTGACAGAGTAGTTTTTATTAGAAAGTGACAATCATTCTTAGCATGAATTCTTTGGTTAAGGAAGTAATTGTGGTGGAAATTTGGTGATTTCCATTTATGTCAGGCTTTCTTAGTATACATTAAACATATTAGATATAGGGGTTAGAGATCTTTTTACATATACGTGTGTTAATCATGGCACTGAAGTCATTCTCGTGACTTCAGTAGACCTCAGATGTGTGTGTGTGTGTGTTCTCTGGCCTCGGCTGAGGCCTAATCTGATGTTCCTCTGGTGTTCTAAAACTGACCTCGCTGGAAGACGCCTAATCTCTACTTGGAAGGGACTACGGCGACACTCAGGCTGTCATGACATCACAAGGATGCTGAGCGTGGAGGGGGCATGCGTCACATGCATCTGTCAAATCAACGTTAATTATTTCCTGTATTGTCCAATCACATTTGGTTGATCACCTCGTGTTCACCTCGTGGACACCGTGTGTGTTGATGATTAAACGTATAAAAGATGAGAGTTCGGAATGGTGAATTAGCTCTCTTTTGCAGACGCCTTGTGCGTTTGGAACAGGGATCTCTTGGAGAGGGATCTCTGAGCTCTCTCTGTGACAGACACCTGGCATGTTTGTAACGAAGATCTCAGGGGTTTAATCCATGCTTTGTTAAAATAAATCATTGTACTTTATTATCTAACCCAACTGCTTCTGACTTTTATTGTGCTCACCATTTAAGGGTTTCAGAATTTCTAGCACATTTTGGCACCCCAGATGGGACTCCACGACTGAGGACGGCACACCTGAGGGGGAGACTAAGCGCTTAGCTCCTGAAGGCCTTACTTCAGTCAGCCAACGACAAATTCCGTTGAGCGGGACTCGCAGGTGTGTGTGCCTCCTCGGCGTCTGAGTTTTCCCAGGAACAGACAAACAGTTAAAGTAACTAAAACCCGGTGAGTACAAACTGTCAGATAAACTTAGTGCAGAGGTGGTGACTTCTCTCCTGGTGCGTGTATACACTGTTATGGTTATCGGGCGGGGTAACTAAGCGATTGAGTGTTTCACCCTCGGCTGAGAGTCGAGGACCAGAGTATCAGGGAGAGTGAGAGTCAGGTTCTGCGTGAGTGTGTGTGTGGGGGAGCATTGTAATTTGTTTTCAGAAGCAGCAAAATGGGTGGATGTGCCAGTAGCCGTACTGACGGTGGGATCTGCAAGATACTGCGCGCACATCCTAGAGTAAGGTACATGAAAGAACGGTATGGGTCCGAAAGTTTAAAACAATTTCACATGTGGGTTTCAAAGTGTGATTTCCCAGAGGGAGGGAGTTTTAACATGAACCGAATTGCAGCATTAAGACATAGTTTGATAAAGGAACAAAATGATGGGTTTAAGGTAAACTGGGAAGACGGGATTATGAATTGCAAACATAAACTAAACTTGAGGTTCGACAGGAACTTCAGAATCTCCAGTCTGTTAAGTGTGTTGCAGATCCAGACCTGGACGGATGTCCCAGGCGACCCCCAACTGTCCCGACGGCCCCACCCAACCCCACCAACATCAAGACCCAGGAACCAGTCAGACGAAACAAGCCTCCTCCAGCACGTCCAATCAGCTCAGTGGCTCTGCACACGAGATCGCGAGACGGGCAAGACGCAACAGCCGGACCAAGCCAAGGACGGATGGCCCACATCAGCGAGCCGTCCCTGCCCCCACCTCCGGAAACAACCAACGATCAGGTGATGTGCCCAATGGTGGAAGTGGCGGGTCAGGATGGGCCTATGCTTGTTATGAGACCATGGACATTTGCAGATTTACAGGAAGTTGTAAAGCAGCTTAAGTACCCTAGCGACATTGGGGGGCGTAAGTTTGCAGATTAACTGGACATGTTTTGCCGTGAGTTCAGGCCGACGTCACATGAGCTGCACCGACTCCTGGGCCTGAAACTGGGAGTAGAGGTTGCAAGGATCCAGATGGACTGGTCAGTCAAAAACATTCAGCTGGTCAACAGCAAGTGGTCACATGAAGGTAACGAACCGTATCGGACAATGTTACATGACTGTGATGGGGTCAGAGACTTGACCCATCACATGGACTGCACTCTAGAATATACACATATGTATGCAGATTAATAACTCACCAGCTGTCCTGTGTCTTCAGGGGAGGAGGACCGTCTTCCAGGGCTTCCCTGGTGCTGGCCGGTAGAGCCCACGGTCGGCAGTAGAGGGGGGGAGACGGGTCCTACTGATCCTGTAGGAGGAGGACAGGGGAAGACAGATCATAACCATGTAGAATGTGATGTTCAACAAATAATAGCATACCATGTTCACGCATATGATAGATGTTCCAACAGGCGACGCGTGTGGTCCCGCTCCAAGGTGTTGGTACGGTCTAACAAGGTTGGGGGCGGGGCTATCCGTTTAAAAGGCCGAACTGAAGACCTATCGGGAGGACTTCCCGGAGGGGTAGCGAGTGTGCCCCGACATATTGCCAGAGACTTTTTATTGCACAGCATTTTACTGATGTTTTATTGGATCCAAGGGGTTATGTTCACATTTGTTGCACTAATTAAAATCTCGGGTGAAGTCTACTACGGAGTCAAGCCTGATCTTTTCGGGGAGAACCCTGGCCTCTCAGAGTGTAGATCGTGGAGTCGCGTCTACCCCAAGGCACATCCCCACAAATGGTGGCAGCGAAGAAGTCTTGTAAGTTTGTAGAAATAAGGAGCAGGGGACGGCTCGTATAAGTAACAAAGTCAAGACAACCCCGTCATTGAAAGGATGGCTCCAAAGCGACCTCCCGTAGTGCACAGCACAGAACAAAGCGACCCAAGGACGGAAGAAGACGATACGACGAGTCGACAAGTGGAGATAACGCCAAGCGACTCGGGCAAAGACATTGAGCGCGTATGCAGTATGCTACAAAGTTTCATCACGGAGCAGAGGGCTAAAGATGAACACATGCGAAGCGAAACAGCAAAAAATGAACAACGGTGGCGCACAATGCAGCATCAGTTTAACTTAATACAGGAAGAAGTGGAAAGAAGGCATATAGAAAGCGGACATGAAGCCGGGGAAAGTGGTGAGCTATACGAAGCGACACAGTCCCAAATTCTCCGGAGTTCTTATGCTGCTGGTGGAGGACGGAGAGGAGTTTCAGAATTCCCGCACCAGCATCAACCTTGCACGAGCGAGAGATGGCCAACTCCAAGGATGCCAATGCTCAAAGATACAGATGATATAGAACATTTTATGACAACGTTCGAGCGGATGGCTCAGGCAGCCAAATGGCCGATAGGAAGCTGGGCCATACACCTAGTCCCACTGTTAGACGGCAAAGCCCGAGCAGCCTACGTCGCCATGGACGCTGACGACACAGGCGACTATAGTAAAATCAAACAGGCAATCCTAAAGAAGTACGAAATAAACAAGGAGACCTACCGCCAAAGGTTCAGAGATTGTACGGTCCAGGATGACGAAACTCCGAGAGAACTATTCACCAGGCTTAAATCGCTATACGAAAAGTGGATGACACCAAGTGAAAAAACGAAAGGAGAGATCGGAGAAACGATTATCTTGGAACAATACCTGAGCATGGTGAGTCCCGAGTTAAGACGCTGGATTGTCGAGAGGAGCCCATCGTCTGCAGAAGACGCGGTGGAAATGGCGGAAGCATTCGCGGCGGCGAGACTGGCTGACGGAGATTTCAAGCTGGGGAATCCCAACAAACAACGCCACCGCTTCGAGCCAGGTAGGCCTGAAGGTATGGCTAGGGGTGGTCCTAATGGGCAGAGTAGCAAAGCTGCTGTGCACAGGCATTGGCGTGATACCAATAGGAAGCCAGAGAGGGACAGAAACGCGATTGTAAACCGTACGGACAGAGTTTTTAAATGTTTCAATTGCAATCAGCTCGGACATAAGATAAACGTATGCCCGTTATTGCAGAGTTCAGCTCGGTTGTGTTATTCCCCTAGAAGAGAGCATAGCTTTAAACCGGTAACGGATACGAAGGAGAGTCTGATAGACGTAAAAATAAACAACAAAACGGTTAAAGCCCTGATAGATACAGGCGCTAGTCAGACATTAGTGTCGGCGAAATGTGTGCCAAACCTTCACATAAAACGAGAGCTTAAGCTCAGAGTGAAATGTATACACGGGGAAGAACAAACCTACCCGACAGCGGAGGTTGACATTGAAATAAACGGGCAAATGTACCGATTAAATGTCGGCATCCTAGATCAAATACCGTATACTGTGGTTCTGGGGAGAGATTTACCAATTCTGATAGACTTATTAACATCGAGTCAAAAAACGGCAGAAGCGTTTGTGGTTACCAGAAGACAAGCAAAACAAAACGAGGCAGATAACATTAAGTTAATGCAGGAAATGCCATTTAATGTAGCTCCTAAAATTAAGAAGTCTCGCAGAGAACGTCGATATGACAAGGTGAAGGGCACAGTCATTTCAGAACCGTTAACAGTTCCAGGCACTAGTACAGGAGAATTACCAGGAAATATACGGGAACTTCAAAAGCAGGATGTGTCTCTTAAACCCCTATATCAGAAATGTAATCAGGGGAACAGTCTGGGTAGGAATGAGCTCCAGTTTAAACTACGAGATAACATTTTGTATAGAGTAAAGGGCGAGGTTGAGCAGTTGGTGGTACCCACATGTATGAGACAAACAGTACTTAAAATGGCACATTCTGAGCCATGGGCAGGCCACTTAGGACAGGCTAAGACACTGTCTAGAATTGCAAGTCGGTTTTTTTGGCCTAGGGTACATTTGGATGTGGCAGAGTGGTGTAAAACATGTCCTGAGTGTCAGTTGTCAGCGCCTCAACAGAGAACAGATAGAGTTCCTATGATCAATATGCCCATCATAGAGGAACCATTTGCCCGCATAGCCATGGACGTGGTCGGACCCCTGCCGAAAAGTCGGGGGGGGAACCGTTACATTTTGGTGGTTTGTGATTATGCAACACGGTATCCTGAGTGTTTTGCACTCAGGAAAGTTAAAACACGCCAAATAGTTAACGCATTGATCCAGTTAATATCTAGGGTGGGTATCCCAAGAGAGGTCTTAACAGACCAGGGAACAAACTTTACATCTAAACTGCTCAGAGACGTTTTCACACTGTTAGGCATTAAGGGTATAACGACCACCCCATACCATCCTCAGACCGACGGGCTCGTTGAGCGCTTTAATAAAACACTTAAAAGCATGCTCAAGAAGTTTGTTTCAGAGACTGGTGCAGATTGGGACCAGTGGCTGCCATATCTCCTCTTCGCCTATAGAGAGGTACCCCAAGCCTCTACAGGATTTTCACCATTCCAGCTTTTATATTCCAGAGAAGTGAGGGGCCCAATGGATGTCCTGAAAGAAGCTTGGGAAGGACACGATGGAGAGCAGAAGATCAATGTGCTCTCGCACGTGCTTAAGATGAGAGACAAGATGGTTCAGCTGACTGAGATGGCCAGAGACAACATGGAGGGAGCCCAGCGACACCAAAAACAGTGGTATGATATGGTCGCAAAGGACAGAGAATTGCAACCAGGCAATAAAGCACTTGTCCTTCTCCCCACATCTGACACAGGTCTGTTGGCTAAATGGCAGGGACCATACGAAGTACTGCGGAGGATAGGTAAGACTACCTATGAACTACTTCTCCCTGAGAGGAAGAAATCAAGACAAACCTTTCACATTAACATGCTAAGAGTGTGGCGAGAGGGCCAGCTGAATCCAGCGGAACAGTTATGGGTGAGAGCAGTTGGAGAGGAGGAAGAGCATGAAGAGCAGTATTTTCCTAGTATAGGAGTGGCCAGTACCCCTCTTGATCTGTCACACCTCAACACTCAACAACAAGAACAGCTTACGAGCATAATTCCACCAAACCTCTTTAAAGACGAGCCGGGCAGAACAAGCATCATGCAACACAACATCCGTCTGCTGAAACCGGATCCACTCAGACAGACGAACTGCAGAGTGCCAGCACGCCTGATTCCAGACTTAATGAGGGAAGTACAAAGTATGCTAGAGTTGGGAGTGATAGAACCGTCAAAGAGCGAATGGTGTAGTCCTGTGGTGCTGGTACCCAAGAAAGACGGGGGCCTGCGATTCTGCATAGACCTCTCTAAGCTCAACGCCGTGTCTGCTTTTGATCCGTACCCAATGCCAAGAGCAGATGAACTGATTGAAAGGCTAGGGAGAGCAAAATTCCTTACAACACTGGACTTGTGCAAGGGATACTGGCAAGTGCCACTCAGCGATGCAGCCCGTGAACTGACTGCCTTTCGAGTGCCATCTGGTCTGTACCACTTCGTGGTGATGCCATTCGGTCTGCATGGGGCGGGCGCTACGTTTCAACGCCTCATGGATGAAGTGCTGAAGGGCACCGAAGGGTTTGCGGCTGCCTACATTGATGATGTTGTGATATACAGTACTAGCTGGGACGAGCATGTGCAACATATGCAGGTGGTCCTACAGAAGATTGCAGAGGCAGGTCTGACAGTCAATCCATCTAAGTGCTGTCTAGCAAGAGACACTGTTTCATACCTGGGTTATGTCCTAGGGGGTGGTGTAATACGTCCACAGGTTGACAAGGTGGAGGCGGTCAGGAGTACGCCGGTTCCAACCACAAAGAGGCGGGTGAGATCCTTTTTAGGTCTGGTGGGCTGGTACCGGAGATTCATCCCGGATTTCTCCACTAGGGCGGCGCCACTGACCAACTTGACCAAGAAGGACATGCCTCAGAAGGTAAAATGGACAAAGGAATGTGATATTGCTTTTAACAATCTCAAACAGTGTTTGTGTGCAGAACCAGTTCTGTGCAGCCCCGACTTCGAGAAGCAGTTCGTGGTCCAGACAGATGCATCGGGTCATGGCCTGGGGGCAGTGCTGCTTCAAGGCGATGCTGATGCACGGAGACCAATTCTGTTCATTAGTAGGAAGCTGTTTCCGAGGGAGATGAACTACTCGACAGTGGAGAAAGAGGCTCTAGCCGTGAAGTGGGCCCTCGATTCTCTGAAATACTACCTGATGGGGTCTGATTTCATCTTAGAGACTGATCATCGTGCACTGCAGTGGATGCAGAGGATGAAAGACACCAATGCACGGATTACCCGATGGTATTTGTCTCTACAACCTTTTAAATTTCAGGTGCGGTACCGGAAGGGGACTCAAAATGTGCCTGCAGACTTCCTCTCACGTCCCTCTACCGAGTGACTAGCTGAAGGGGGGGGGTGTGTGATGGGGTCAGAGACTTGACCCATCACATGGACTGCACTCTAGAATATACACATATGTATGCAGATTAATAACTCACCAGCTGTCCTGTGTCTTCAGGGGAGGAGGACCGTCTTCCAGGGCTTCCCTGGTGCTGGCCGGTAGAGCCCACGGTCGGCAGTAGAGGGGGGGAGACGGGTCCTACTGATCCTGTAGGAGGAGGACAGGGGAAGACAGATCATAACCATGTAGAATGTGATGTTCAACAAATAATAGCATACCATGTTCACGCATATGATAGATGTTCCAACAGGCGACGCGTGTGGTCCCGCTCCAAGGTGTTGGTACGGTCTAACAAGGTTGGGGGCGGGGCTATCCGTTTAAAAGGCCGAACTGAAGACCTATCGGGAGGACTTCCCGGAGGGGTAGCGAGTGTGCCCCGACATATTGCCAGAGACTTTTTATTGCACAGCATTTTACTGATGTTTTATTGGATCCAAGGGGTTATGTTCACATTTGTTGCACTAATTAAAATCTCGGGTGAAGTCTACTACGGAGTCAAGCCTGATCTTTTCGGGGAGAACCCTGGCCTCTCAGAGTGTAGATCGTGGAGTCGCGTCTACCCCAAGGCACATCCCCACAATGACTTGTGCTCAGCAATACGGGATGCCTTTCCCCTTATTATGGATTTAACCAAGATAGCCAACTGCAAGCAGGATGACAGAGAGACTGTGCAGGAGTACCTGTGTCGGCTCACCCAGGTGCACGACGCTCACTGCGGCATGGACAAGCCCGACAGGATGGACAACGGGCCAGTCACATCCTATGAGGCTCATTTGCGGAATGCTTTCATCAATGGTCTGAAGCCGGAGATATCCGAGAAGCTGAAGGACACCTGCATCACGTGGGAGACAGCCAAGATGGAGGTGATTGTGCAACATGCTATCCACGCGGAAAAGCGACGGAAAAAGGTGAGTGCCTGGAAGCAAGACAAAGAACCGAGACAAACACAACTTTCCATGGTTCGAGTGGTGAGGGGCGATGGAAAAGGCAAAGACTGGAAAGGGCAGAAGAGGATTAAAAAGGTGAAGAACCGCAGAAGAGATGATGACGACAACGCTTGTTACATCTGTGGAGAAGAAGGGCACTGGTCAAGGGAGTGTCCACGAAGACAGGATAAGCGGGAGAAGCAAGGTCAGCAAAGTCAAGGTGGGGACTAACGGTCGGAGGGGTCGACTGGTGACGTTCCGGAAGGGTCAGGTAAGACAAAAACTTTTCCTATGCTTTGCAACGAAGAAATGCTTCCGCTAACTCATACTGAGACTGTTTTTATTCTATTATCTTAAAAAAAAAAAAAAAAAAAAAAAGTATGCCCTGCAATGGAGAAATGCTTTTGCCTTTAAACGCAAATTAATGGGGAACTGTCATCTGGGAGACATATGCTGTTTTATGAGACAAATGTTGCTGCTGATTGGTTCAGCTAGACAGCGCAGGGTGAAATGTTGGTGGAGAAACGGATGTTTGTGTGTGCGCATGACTGGCGAGTGGGTGTGACGGTGTGCGGTACAGTCGATCAATGGACGTTTTTTCTAAACCACTGAATTGGGTAGTCAGGGTAGGGAGAGGAGTACAGCTGTATCTGGGCATGTTGCCAACATTCCATTGTCCAAAGATAAGGGTGTGTGTGTGGGACTGGAGGGAGTCCCGCAGACTCTGTGGTCCAAGGGAAAGGGTGACGTAGGCTTAATCAGGGAGTGTGAGCTGGTGTGCAGCACACCTAAGTCTGACTTCAGGCCTTGTAAACCACAGTATCCCTTGAAGCGGTCAAGGGGATACGACCAGTCTTTGAGACATTGGTGAGGGGGTGGGGGGGTGGGGGGGGGGGGGGGGGGGGTAATTGTTTCATGTGCTAATTCCAATTTTTCCTGAGGGAGATTTAGGAGGCCTGGTGTACCGGAGGAGTCGAGATTGATAAGAGGTCTCCAGGCGGTAAAGTTAGCTGTGGTAGCGAGAGCCCCGTTGGTATCAAATCCCTATACAACTCTGTCACAAGGCCCACCTGACAGGAAGTGGTTTCCGGGTGTTGATTTGGCTAATGCCTTGTTTTTTTTTTTGTACCGGCACATACAGACTCACAGGTTTTGGGTTGATTTTAAGTTTTCCTGCATTAAAATACAAGCGCTGCAGACATCCCTAACATTGGGCTCGCCTAACTCTGTACTTTCATTTGTCCAAACAGTAGATGAGAAGCGGTTACTGAGATCTATTCCCCAAGGCCAGGCCTGAGGGGGGTCTGGAGCTATTTGTGGATGGATCGGCATCACGTAACCCAGCAACAGGAAAGAACTGTGTGGGTTATGCAGTGGTTTCACAACACAACACTGTTAAGTCTGGACCACTGCCAGAGCACGGTTCGGCGCAGGCAGCTGGATTGGTGACTCTGGCTGAGGCATGCTGAGTGGTTCTAGGTGAAGCAGTGGCGATTCGCACGGTCAACGGGTATGCCGTTGAAGTAGTGCACGACTTCGGGGCTATCTGGACACACAGGGGGGTTCTCACTTCCTCGGGGAAGTTGATCACACATTGTAAATTACTTGCTGAACTTCGTGATTCCATCCTCCTCCCGAAACAAATAGCTGTGTGTAAATATGATGCGCATACTAACGATAAAGATTCTGTTTTGTTCTGGGTAATGAATGGGCAGGTGTGGCTGCAAAGCAGGCGGCTGGGCAGTCATTTAAGTAGAACTTGAACACCATGTACACTCTGTGTGCTGATAACACCAGTGTTTCCCCAACAGCTGAGATTAGCGAGCTCCAGGACGAAGCAGCCGCCTCTGAGTTGTCTGCAGGGCAGCGCAAGCGGGTGCGGTGGAACGGGGGGGGCCTTTGGGTTGGGCCCAATGACGAACCGTTTCTTCCTGGGAGCATGTTTCCCATGTATGCACAATTGACACACGGTGAAGATCATGTGTCAACAGGGGGGATGTATGATAGCATTGCACAACACTGGTTTACGAAGGGTTTCACAAATTATTCCCAGAAATACTGTGAAAGATGTATGATATGTGTGACTAACAACATAGGGAGAGGAGTGAAGGCGCTTCAGAGCGCTCACCCAGCATCTGATCTCCCTTTCCAGCACTTACAGATGGACTTTATTGAGTTAAGCCCAGCTGAGGGGAAGAAGTATTGTCTGATGATAGTGGATATGTTCTCCAAGTGGGTTGAAGCCTTCCCCTCGTCAAAGCAAGATGCATCAGCTGTGGCAAAGGCACTCCTCACTGAGATTATCCCCAGGTGGGGAATCCCTGAGAGGATAGGTAGTGACAACGGCACCCCTTTTGTAAATAAAGCTCTAACACAAGTAAGCGAACATCTGGGTTTTCATTTGAAACAACACTGTGCCTATCACCCGGCGAGTGGTGGGGCAGTAGAAAAGGAGAACAGTACATTAAAGAATAAGCTGATGAAGTGTTGTGCTGACACAGGTTTGTCGTGGGTAAAAGCATTACCCTTGGTGTTATTCTACATGAGGACGAGGACGAGGGGGAGAACGGGCCTGAGTCCGTTTGAGATCTTATTTGGCAGGCCGCCAAATACAGGCATCGGGAGAGGACAACCCTCTGCACCTCAGAACCTCAGATTCCAGTAAACCTCACTAGTCATGTATTTATTTGTACTAGATTCGGTTCCCTCAAAATTATTAAAATAGGTATTACCAGTTGTGAATGAACCTCTTCTAACAGTAGTTAACTCATCCATTACCATAGGTCACATGTCCAAATCCTGTAAATTAGTGGTTATTAAACCTCTGATTAAGAAACCAAATCTTGATCCGACTGTACCTGTATATCAAAGATCATAGAAAATGCTGTAGTCCAGCAATTATGCTTATATCTGCATAGGAATCACATATTTGAAAAGTTCCGATCTGGATTTAGGCCCCACCACCAGTGATGTCAGTAACGCGTTACTTAGTAACGCGTTACTCTAATCTTACCACTTTTTTCGGTAACGAGTAATATAACGCGCTACTATTTCCAGTCCAGTAATCAGATTAAAGTTACTTATCCAAATAACTGTGCGTTACTATTTTTATTTTCCCTAGTAAAATATATATTTTATCTTTCTTCTTGGTCAGTTCTACTTTTGCGTCTGACCGTCGTGCTCGACTTCGCACGCTGCGCGCGACCTTGTGAAAGCGCGAGCACGTTTTCCAAGTCATTTTTTGCAGTGTCCTCCCGTAACGATATGTGGTAGTATAAAGAAACACCCCTCAAAAACAGAGGAATGATGAATTTTAATGTTGCTTTGTGTTCCACGTTTGAAAAGTGCTGGAATTTTGACTAACGTAGCCTACTTTAAAATGCTTGAAATTGTAATGGTATTTCCTTTCACAAGCTGTTTGACTGAACAGTTTGCTTGTATTATGTTTACAAATAAATTTACAAATAATACCGCACAGCTACACAAACGTAATGTCAGGAGATACTATAGCGACTACTACTCCTCACGGCGAGTCTTGCCCTTTAAGTGACACTGGGGGGCGGCGACGTCGCGCGCCAGGGTTGCGTTATCAATAAAGTTTCCCTCCTCTGGATTTTTGGATTAAGCAGTTTCTGCCTCGGTTACCGAACCTGCTTCAATACATTGTTACTGTTAAAAATGCACTTCCAATAAAGTGAGTATTGGAAATATTTATTTTGCTGCTGAATGTAACTATTAAAGTAACTTGTAATCTAACGTAGTTACTTTTAAAATCAAGTAATCAGTAACGTAACTAAGTTACTTTTAAAAGGAGTAATCTGTAATCAGTAATCAGATTACTTTTTCAAAGTAACTTAGCCATCACTGCCCACCACAGTACTGAAACAGCATTAGTTAAAGTAACAAATGATCTCCTCCTTGCCTCAGATCAAGGCTATGCATCTCTATTAGTGTTTCTGGATCTTAGTGCAGCTTTCGACACAACAGATCACAGGATCCTTGTAGAACGGTTAAAAAGCTGGGTTGGAATCTCAGGCACAGCCCTTTCATGGTTTAATTCTTACTTAACTAATCAGTTTGTAGAGCTCAAAAATATTCCATTCAAACGTACAAAAGTAAGTCCATCTTAGGACCACTATTATTTACATTATATATGCTACCATTGGGCATAGTTATAAACAAACATGGTGTCAACTTTCACTGCTATGCAGATGACACTCAACTTTATACAGTGGGATGCGAAAGTTTGGGCACCTTTGTTAATTTTCCTGATTTACCTTTATAAATTATTGAATGTTTGGATTAAAAAATTCAGTTAAATATATTATATAGGGGTCAAACACAATGATATTTGAGAGGTAAAATTAAGTTTATATGATTTACAGAAAGTGTGCAATAATTGTCTAAACAAAAATAGGCAGGTGCATAAGTTTGGGCACTGTTGTCATTTTATTGATTTCAAAACCTTTAGAACTAATTATTTGAACTCAAATTTGGTTTGGTAAGTTCAGTGACCCTTGACCTCCATACACAGGTGACTCCAATTATGAGAAAGGGTAGTTAAGGGTGGCAATTGTAAGTTTTTCTCCTCTTTGCATCTTCTCTGAAGAGTTGCAGCATAGGAGTTTGTTCACCGTCATGGTTTAGGGGAAGGATACAGAAAGCTATGTCAGAGATTTCAGCTTTCAGTCTCCACTGTGAGAAAATGGAAGAAGACAGGTACAGTTAAAGTCAAGGCTCGAAGTGGCAGACCAAGCAAAATCTCGAATAAACAGAAGTGTTGGATGTTGACAACAGTCAGAGTTAACCCATAGACCAGTACCAAAGACCTACAACATCATCCTGCTACTGATGGAGTCACTGTGAATCGTTCAACTATCCGGCGCACTTTACACAAGATGCTGCTGTATGGAAGAGTGATGCAGAGGAAGCCTTTTCTCCACCCACATCACAAACAGAGCCGCTTGAGGTATGCTAAAGCACATTTGGACGAGCCAGCTTCATTTTGGAGGAAGGTGCTGTGGACTGATGAAACTAAAATGGAGTTATTTGGCCATAACAAGGGCCGTTATGCGTGGAGGAAAAAGAACACATCACTCCAAGAAAAACACCAGCTACCTACAGTAAAATTTGGTGGTGGTTCCATCATGCTGTGGGGCCAAACTTTCGCATCCCACTGTATATCAGCCAAACCTGATGACAAAACAGTTTAGGAAAAATTGAGGCCTGCGTGAGAGATGTTAAATGCTGGATGTCTGTAAACTTCCCCAAAGGCTGCAAGACAGAAAATACCAAATCTCATGCTTAATCTCGTAGACTACCCCATTACACCTGGCACAGAAGCCAAAACTCTCGGCGTCATACTCGACTCCGACCTATCATTTGATAAATACATAGATAATACTACTAGGATAGCTTCTCTACATCAACATTGCCAAGTTAAGAAATGCATTATCACAGCATAATGCAGAAAAATTGGTGCACACCTTTCTTAGGTCCAGATTAGACTACTGTAACTCATTGCTGTCAGGATGCTCATATAGGATTCTCAATAAACTTCAAATAGTTCAAAATGCAGCAGCCAGAGTTCTGAATAGAACTATTAAATTCGATCATATCAGACCAGTCCTATCAGCCCTGCATTGGCACCAAGTTAAATTCCCTATTGATTTTAAAATTCTTCTATTTATTTATAGAGCACTTACTCCTGATTACCTCCAGGAACTTATTTCCTACTATGAACCCCCACGTCCACTAAGATCACAGGGTGCTGGTCTTTTATTAGTTCCAACAAATTAATAAGGTAACAGCAGGGGGAAGAGCCTTTTCTTATAAGGCCCCCCAGCTTTGGAACAACCTTCCAGAATGTGTCCAGGACTCTGACACAGTCTCAATCTTTAAGTCTAGGTTGAAAACCTACTTATTTAGTTTAGCTGTCAGGAACAGCACATGATCGCCACGAGATGCGTTTCACCTGCCGCTCATCGCCCCTCCCCTTTCACGCTATATAAGCTTCCTCCTCTATCTTCCGGGTTGCGAAGTATTGTTGGCATGCCATCTACCAAGCGTTATCTCCTGATTGCTCTCCTGTGTTTTGACCTCTGCTCTCGTTCCAGACCTCGTCTCCAGCCTAGCCCCTTTGTACCTCCAGCCATCTGTCTACCCGGCGTGAACTCGGACCGTCCTGACCACGACAACCGCACTCACACACTGCACACACCACACGGAGTTATTCACCTGTGCGAGTACTCCGTATTCACTCAAGAAATCAAAACATCAGTAATCCGCATTTGGATCCGTGTCTTCCTGGCTGAAACGTTACATTAGCGTTTGATAATTAATATCCCCCCTTAGATAAAGGTACAGATCTAGGGGTTCATAGGTGAAGGGTTTTATGGTAAACTGGGGATGTCACCATCTGTGGCACAATGTGGTAATAAAAGGTTCTGGACATTGTTTTTATTGTTTACTCAGAACATACATACACTCTCATCAGACTGTGTTAACACACACTAACATTATAGCCTGGGGAGTATTTTTAGGTCAATTTGTTTAATTTTGGAATTTAGCAATAGATACATCGTACACAAAATATTAACACTCTGTCACCATCTCATCAAACTTTCACACTTATAAGTTTCCTCAATTCCTTTCTCTCTTATTCCATCTTATCCTTCTCCACTCTCTCTTCTTCCACCACCGCTCAGTTGTTTGTCTCTCGCTTTTCTCTTTGGTGAAATAAAACTATATATACTACCTTTCCTCTTAATTTCTTTAAGATTCAAAGTAACTTAATAGTATACAGTGAGGAGAACAAGTACTTGATACACTGCCGATTTTGCTGGTTTTCACACTTGCAATGCATGTAGAAATCTGTAATTTTTATCATAGGTGCTCTTCAAGTGTGAGTGATGGAATCTAAAAACAAAATCCAGAAAATCATACTGAATGACTTTTAAATTATTAATTTGCATTTTATTGCAGGAAATAAGTATTTGATTCCTTACCAAACAGTACAAATTCTGGCTCTCACAGACCTGTTAGTTGCTCTTTAAGAGGCCCTCCTGTTCTCCACTCTTTACCTGTATTACCTGCACCTATTTGAACTAAATAGAATAAAAAGACACCTGTCCACACTCACACACAAACAAACTCCAACCTCACCACAATGGCCAAGACCAGAGAGCTGTGCAAGGACATCAGGGAAAAAATTATAGCCCTGCACAAGGTCGGAATGGGCCACAGGAAGATAGGCTACAGGTTTATGAGAAGACAACACCTGTAGGCACAATAATTAGAAAATGGAAGAAGACAAAGAACAGTCAACCTCCCTCGGTCTGGAGCTCCCTGCAAGATCTCACCTCGTGGGGTTGCACTGATAGTGAGGAAGGTAAGGAAAGAGCCCAAAACTACTCTGCAGGACCTGGTCAATGACCTGCAGCAAGCTGGAACCACTGTTTCCAAAAAAACTATTAGTAATACATTGCGCCGTCATGGCTTAAAATCCTCCAGTGCACGCAAGGTCCCCCTGCTTAAGCCAGCACATGTCCAGGCCCGTCTGAAGTTTGCCTATGACCATATAGATGATCCAGATGAGGTGTGGGAGAAGGTAATGTGGTCAGATGAGACGAAAATAGAGCTTTATGGTCTAAACTCCACTCGCCGTGTTTGGAGGAAAAAGAAGGAAGAGTACAAACCCAAGAACACCGCCCGGGCAACTAAGGAGTGGCTACATAAGAAGCATCTCCAGGTCCTGGAGTGGCCTAGCTAGTCTCCAGATCTGAACCCAATCGAAAATCTCTGAAGACACCTGAAACTCTGTGTTGCCCACCGACAGCCTAGAAACCTCAAGGATCTGGAGAAGATCTGTATGGAGGAGTGGGCCAAAATCCCTGCTGTAGTGTGTGCAAACCTTGTAAAGAACTACAGGAAACGTCTTACTTCTGTAATCGCAAACAAAGATTTCTCTACCAAGTATTAAGTTTTGTTTTTCTGATGTATCAAATACTTATTTCCTGCAATAAAATGCAAATGAATAATTTAAAAGTCATTCAGTGTGATTTTCTGGATTTTGTTTTTGTCACGCTACGGTTCCCGAACCCTTCCTTTGGGGCGTGTGTTAACGTTGTCTGCGTCTACTCGTCTGCGTCAGTGTATCTCCGTGGGTGCGGGTGTGTCTTGTAATCATCCGTCTCACCTGTGGCTCGTCTCGTCATCACGTGGGGTTGATGTGGTCTGTCTATTTAATGTGCGTTCGCGCAGTATCTTGTGCTCGTCGTTGTCTATAGTCTGCACGTTGTGTGCTTTGTGTTTGTTCTTCGTGCACTATTGCGCAATATACGTCAAATAAAACGTGTCGTTCGGACCAGAGACCTGGACTCGTGTCTCGTCCTTTCTCCAGCACCCCAGCGTCACAGTTTTTAGATTCCATCACTCACACTTAAAGAGCACCTATGATAAAAATGACAGATTTCTACATGCATTGCAAGTGTGAAAACCAGCAAAATTGGCAGCATATCAAATACTTGTTCTCCTCACTGTATATAATAATAATATTTAGTATAATATTTAGTAACTAAATATTATCTTAACCTGCTTTACACAGAACTAACGCCAGATCTAGCTAAGATTACATGTATGTTTAGTGAATTTTTTATCATCTCATAATTAGCATCGCAACTTTCCCAGCACCATGCTTTCACTATAATTTCATATCTTAATAGATGATTAATCCGTTTTTACGTATTTCCTCCCACGTCTCACACACAGGTTAGTGCAGGTTCACTGGAAAGGGTGTGCACCGTTTGATTACAGGAATGCTTTTCTTCCTCAGAAATGTCTTATCTCTGCTATTCATAGTTAAATAATAATAATAATCTTTATTTGTATAGCACCTTTCGTACGTACATGCAACTCAAAGTGCTTTACAGTATAAATAAAAAAAAATTAAAAGGAGATAAGACAAAAAGACAAAAAGAAAATGTTAAAAGAAATAAAAGATAAAAATATTAAAATAACATAAAAAGTAAAAAAGTTAAGTAAATAAGATAAAACTATTAAGATAATTAGATTTAGATAATAATAGACAACATAATGTAATAAAGTAAATAAGATTGAGGGTTTCTTAACTAAAAGCAGATCTAAACAGGAATGTTTTGAGACTCTTCTTAAAGCTGTGCAGGGATGAAATGCCTCTGAGCTCTTCAGGAAGAGAATTCCAGAGCTTTGGGCCATAGTGGCTAAAAGCCCCCTCGCCAATCTTTAACCTTATACTGCAGATTCGCACACCCGGTGGCCATTTTTAACATTTTTGACATAGTTCACATTAAAACTAGATATCTCAAGTTGTACATATAGGAAAATTATCATTCATGGCTCAAACTGAAGTAGGCAGTTGGGGGAACATATTAATACACTTCAGTATCATATTCACATAATTTGGTTTATTTTAGAGCCTCTATTGCAGATGCTAATATGCCAGGAATGTCACAAATGCTGACTTGAACTTGAACATGACTGGAATGTATATTCACATAGTTATTCAAATTAGGTATCAGAAATTACAATAAATTTCGCTAGGGTCTTTTCTAACAACACAGAAAAAATGGAGCAAATACATGCAAGCATTGAAAAGTTATTCAGCTTTATCCAAGGTATGTCAAGTGCACCACACCCATGTCTAAATATGCCACACCCAACACACACCATTAGCCAACTAAGCTAACATGCCAACAAATTCCTTACACGAAACCGAGGAGCTACGACAAACAACAATGCTGCACATATTACAGCAAGACCAGAAAATTCCAATGACTAAATTTCATGTCCAAATATGAACGTTATGATATCATATTTATGTCCAATATAGTCCGACAGCATAAGCTAGGTTACCGTAGCCAACTCCGGTAGCATCCGACACGATACAGAGTGCTGCAGCACTCAAACGCTCTAAAACTGTTTATAATCTAACGCTTAGTTAATGTTTAGTATTAGAATATATATTTTGTACAATATCGCTTATGAAAAATTATCCATTGTTACTCACAGTACGTAGAATCGCGTCGTAGCCGGTGTACCGTCTTACTTCCGGGTTGGCGAAAATTCCGAAAATTGCTCATATATTCCACACAAAGTAATCCGTTTATGTTCAAAAGTATCCACAATCCGCATAAAAACGAACAAAATAATCCATGGCTGCTTCAGTTTCGCCGAACAGTGTGTTCTGGGGAGCTTAGCTTAGGTTAGCAAAGGGTTAGCTTATGTTGCTATGCTAGCGGCCGAAATTGGAAATGAAGCGCCAGTTTCCGAGGGCTCAATTTAAAAATATACTTGACCAATCATGTCATATGAGGGCTGGCTAGCTTCGGAAGGATGTACACTATTGGTTAGAACAGCTTTCAATCACTTCTGAGGCGCCAGCTTGTCTCTGTGGGCTTATTGGTTCACCCTCCCCCCCTCCCCTTCGCACCTCGCCGTGGGAGAGGTTGTAAAACCTGTCACTCAAAGTCACTACCCCACTTTAGACCAATAAAAACCACTCAAATCAAAGCAGAACCGCTGCAGCTTTGTAATGAGGGGTCAAATCAGCGTTAAGAATGCTTCTGTGACGCTTAGGGGGCAGATTTGTCGGAGTGTCTCATTCAGGAAGCGGATTTTGGAAAATTTTGCAGTGAGGTGAGCAAGCTTTTTAAGGTACTTAACCACAACGGATCTACGCTGTTAAGGTCTTAAATTAAAGCCTTATTAGTAAACGATTTTTAGGTGACAAAACATTAAGACATTTCACAACATAAATATGTTTTGTAAACGGATATGTCGGGAGACCCCCCCGCGGGGTGCACTTTTGTGGTCAACTTCAAAGCCGGATATCTCGCGATCGGCTGCACGTAGACGGCTGAAACTCGGTAGGCATGTAGATGGGATAGGAAATTTTGATTTAAGCGCTTTTGTTCGGAGATTCATTAATGTTTAATATGTTTTATATCGCCGTAAAGGAGCTGGGCCCGCCGGCGGGCCCACTAGGGGGCGCTTCTGCATAATAGGTTAATCAGCTTTTAGGAATCACCAGTAGATTACTGTTGAGAGACCTGAGAGACCTGACTGCATGGACGTAATTTTGATTTCAAAAGTGGGGGGGACATGGATTCGTCGCTATTTAAATATTTGGTTTTAACCGTAAAAACTGGGGGGACCAAAACCGGCTTTTGAAAAAGTGGGGGGGACATGTCCCCCCCGCCCCCCCCCCCCCCCCCAAAATTACGTCCGTGCCTGACTGGAACATATCTAACCATCATTTCACTGAGGTAAAGAGGGGCAAGACCATGAAGACATTTAAAAACCATGACTAGAACCTTAAAATCTATTCTAAATCTGACAGGTAACCAGTGCAGTGAGTTGAGTGCAGGTGTAATATGATCTCTCTTTCTCCTGCGGGTCAGAACCCTTGCAACAGTGTTCTGAACTCGCTGTAGGTGCGAAATAGAGCTCTTTGGAAGAGCAGATAGAAAAGTGTTACAATAATCTAGCCTTGATGTGATAAATCACATCAGCGCGTCTTCTCCTTGTCGTGTTTTTTTTACTTTGATCTCAGTATTAGATTCATAACAAAGTCAGCCTTTTGCCATCAGAAAGTTATAGTCAAAGTCAGTTTAGTAATTTGTTACACATCAATTCTTGCATTGATGCATTTCAGTCATGATTTTGGCAACCACACCTTACAAAGTAAAGTCTTAGTAAAGTCCTTAAATTAAAGATTCAATTAAAGATTCAAACACAGATTCAGAAGGTCCTGAATCTAGTAAATGATCTAGTGAATATCCGAACTGATATTTTGGAGTTTGTTAAGATCTATCTCCATTTATTAAAAATTACTTTCATAATGACTTTAAACATAAAGCAAGATTTGAGCCTGTAACTTAAAATCGATGTATCCAAGTTTTATTTTTGAAGATTACCGTAATGGTCGTTGCTTGTAGAGATGTGAGGGAAAATGCTTTATAGGTGTGGGTTATTGACTATTTGTTACAGATCAGCTACAACTGAGTTTAAAAGAGTCAATATAAGATGCCAGACCATTTTCTCTAGTGGTATATGGTCTGTTGCATTACGCTGGGTGATTACAATGCTGTCTGATTCTGAGTAATGATACAAATGTCAGCGCTTCATTGCTTGATTGTGAATGATTATTGATTGTAAGTGTAATGTTCCTGGTTTTGGCATTGCAAAAAAATCTAATTCGTTAACGTTTTCTGTAGGGGGAGTTCTGGGGAAAGCACCTGACAGGATGTTAAGGTCCATTATTAAGGCTTAGAGGGAAAATAAAAGAAGACCTGCTTTCTGTCTTCAATCTGAGGGTGGACCTCATGGCAAGATGTTGATGAAAAAGTGAAGGACTGCAGTAGTTTGACCTCAATTATAATCATTCTGATCTTTCAGGAATTAATCAGCTGTGAATCTTGATTAATAAATGTGTACGCAACAGTCACAATACTTGGAAAAGGCAGTGAGGTTATTCAGCACACTGGCTTACTCATGTTAGGCGCAAGGAATGCACAGCACTGAACGGCGGGACCTGTATGCATTTTAGGAGTGAGGTAAATGAGTGACAGGTCTGTAAGATGATCAGTAGGCGGGTGACTGTGCAGGGGAGGTGGAGTGTGTGAGAGTGGATATCTCCCCTGAGGTGGTGGACTGGCCTACCGTGACACACTCATGTATAGATGTAAGCATGAATGTTAAATACAATGAGAAATGGATCAAATAATGCAGAACAAGATAACACAGAAGATGAAATTGTGCTCCAGTGTATATTGTGACCTGACTTTGTATTGTTTTTGATTTAGTATTTTGTCTTTCTGCAAGTGCCTTGAGCACGTAAGTAGCTGGATGGGTCAAAACTTTCTACAGTTGAATGAAGACAAATAAAGATTATTATAATTGGTAATAGCAATGAAAGCAACAGACTAGATTCCTACTTAAGACTCGAAAACACTAAACTCTAAAAAGCTAACTCGTAATAATGGCATAGTAATAGACATTTATCTCAATTTTAGCAGTCACGATGTCAATAATCTAACAGACGCTCGCATATCACTCCTCTGTTAATATCTTTACACTGGCTTCCTGTTGAATACAGGATCCAGTTTAAAATATTAACACTTACTTATAGAGCATTGCATGGCCAGGCCCCTAATTATTTGGTTGATCTGCTTCACCCATATGTGCCAGCTCGTTCTCTTAGATCGAGTGATTTGAATTCACTGACTGTTCCACGTTCTCGCTTAAAGACTCGTGGAGATCGAGCTTTTGCAGTTATTGCTCCCAAACTGTGGAATGCACTCCCCCTGTCTTTGAGATTGGCTGTGTCTGTGGAATCTTTTAAAAAGCATTTAAAGACCTACCTGTTTAAACAAGCATTTGGATAAATGGACCAGACAGAAACGCATTATGTCTTCGTGAATTATGTGCTGTTTTGTTTATATATTGTGTGGCGTTTTATATATTTTAGTTGTATTGTGTATATGTAAAGCACTTTGTGGCCTTTGTTTGAGAAAAGTGCTATATAAATAAATTTTACTTACTTACTTTACTTACAATAAATAAGTCAGCGTTTTATAATCTTAAGAACATTAATAAGATCACAAATTTCTTGACTAAACCAGATTTTGAGAAACTCCAAATCTCTAGCCAGGTTGATTTATTGTAATGGCCTCCTAACATATATGGGTGTGTGTGTATATATATTGGGGTTAATGTGTAAGTACATCTGTGGGTGTATATATATGTCCATAAGAGGGTATATGGGTGTGTGTGTATATATATTGGGGTTAATGTGTAAGTACATCTGTGGGTGTATATATATGTCCATAAGAGGGTATATGGGTGTGTGTGAATGTGTGTGGGAATGTAGGGGAGGATGTACATGTGCATGTAGGTGTATATGTGCGCTGGGGCCTAGCTGATGGCCCGTGGTGGGGGGCTCTGTTACCTCTGGTTCCCTGGACCTGCGCTCCTTGGGTGGGGGGGCGCTCCCTCTCCCGCCTGCTGGGATGGACATGCGGGGGTCACTGGGAAGTGCGTCCCTGGGACTCAACTGCTCCTGGGGGGCCGTGGGCGGGTGGGATTCACGGGTCTTTCTCTGCCGGCCTCTGGGGGAATGTTGTTACAGCTTTCTACCCTTGCTGGGAAGTACATTCCGTACATTTATCTATGTTGCACTTTTATGTTGCACATAAACTCACACTCACACATACACATACATCACAGTCATTTGTGCTATATGTCTTGGGTACACTTGCTACTCTTCTTTGCAGTGGTCATTTGAGCTGGTTGTCTTTATTTTATTTTTTCCCTGCCCTTCTGTCTTTTCTCTTTTTATTTTCTCTTCCCCTCTTTTGTATATCTTCTTATGGTCCACCTAACCCCAATTATTGTTATCGCTATTGCACTATATTAAACAGAATTGTTATCATCTGATCTGTATATAAAAACAAAGTTGTCCTCCAAAGATGGGGGGGGGGGGGGGGGGGGGGGGAGGAGGTCGGCCACAAAAAATAAATAAATAAATGCAGCTCTTAGATCTTTACAAGAACTGATATTTTGGAAGTGTTAAGATATTTATTTACTTCCATATCCACTGGTATACATTTTTGTTAAAAATCACTTTCACAATGATTTTACACATTCAATGAAGATTTGAAATAGGTCTGTAGTTTCATATGGAACTATGGAAGTCACCTAGACAATTTTGTGTTTTCCTTGAAATCTCATACTTTTATTTATCAAATGAGTTGCAAAATGAATAGAAATATAGTCCAGACATTGACAATGTATAAATAGTGTTTTTTTTTTTATTTTTAATAATTTTCTACTTTCTACTTTGCTTTCGTCAAAGAATGCTCCCTTAGCAGCAATTACAGCATTGCAGACCTTTGGCATTCTAGCTGTTAATTTGCTGAGGTAATCTGGAGAAATTTCACCCCATGCTTCCAGAAGCCGCTCCCACAAGTTTGATTGGGTTAATGGGCACTTTTTTCGTACCATACGGTCAAGCTGCTCCCACAACAGCTCAATGGGGTTGAGATCTGGTGACTGCGCTGGCCACTCCATTACCGATAAAACACCAGCTGCCTGCTTCTTCTCTAAATAGTTTGTGCATAATTTGGAGGTGTGCTTTGGGTCATTGTCCAGTTGCAGGATGAAATTGGCTCCAATCAAGCGCTGTCCACAGGGTATGGCATGGTGTTGCAAAATGGAGTGATAGCCTTCCTTATTCAAAATCCCTTTTACCTTGTTCAAATCTCCCACTTTACCAGCACCAAAGCAACCCCAGACCATCACATTACCTCCACCATGTTTGACAGATGGTGTCAGGCACTCTTCCAGCATCTTTTCAGTTGTTCTGCGTCTCACAAATGTTCGTCTGTGTGATCCAAACACCTCAAACTTTGATTCATCTGTCCATAACACTTTTTTCCAATCTTCCTCTGTCCAATGTCTGTTCTTTTGCCCATATTAATCTTTTTCTTTTATTAGCCAGATATGGCTTTTTCTTTGCCACTCTGCCCTGAAGGCCAGCATCCCGGAGTCGCCTCTTCACTGTAGACGTTGACACTGGCGTTTTGCGGGTACTATTTAATGAAGCTGCCAGTTGAGGACCTGTGAGGCGTCGATTTCTCAAACTGGAGACTCTAATGTACTTGTCTTCTTGCTCAGCTGTGCAACGGGGCCTTCCACTTCTCCTTCTACTCTGGTTAGAGCCTGTCTGTGCAGTTTCTTGGCAATGTCTCGCATGGAATAGACTTCATTTCTCAGAACAAGAATAGACTGTCGAGTTTCAATTGAAAGTTGTTTTTTTCTGGCCATTTTGTGATTTAATCAAACCAACAATTGTAATGCTGCAGATTCTCAACTAGCTCAAAGGAAGGTCAGTGTTATAGCTTCTCTAATCAGCAAAACTGTTTTCAGCTGTGCTAACCTACTTGCACAAGGGTATTCAAGGGTTTTCTAAATATCCAATAGCCTCCTTACAGAGTTAGCAAACACAATGTACCATTAGAACACTGGAGTGATGGTTGTTGGAAATGGGTCTCCATACATCTATGTAGATATTGCATTAAAAACCAGATGTTTACAGCTAGAATAGTCATTTACCACATTAATAATGTATAGAGTGTATTTTTGATGCATTTAATGTTAGCTAAATTGAAAAAAAAACTGCTTTTCTTTCAAAAATAACAACATTTCTAAGTGACCCCAAACTTTTGAACGGTAGTGTACTCTTGAAACAACTCGAGACAATGAACCGGAGGTTCAACTTTCGACTCCTGCTAAATAAATCAGGGACTGACATAAAACATCTGGATAGAAACACAAGAAAAGAACCCGAAACAGGTCTGACAAGCATGCGTGGGCGGGGCCAGGATTGACACACTCACTAGAGTAACCACATTATTGGTCAGAGATATATCAGAAGACCAGTCCTCTGAGTGATGTTGCAATAGTACGTCATATTTGTGTCGTCACTCTAGGTAGTTTTGTATGAATAAATAGGGAAGCATTTCAGCAAGTCTTCCACGGTTGCAACAGGCATTCTGTCTCTCTGAGAAAAGTTTTACTGAGCCGAACGAACACATCACTACTGAAGCACGATGACTTCTGTACCTGGAGGATGGAGCAAATGGGTAGATGCTGATGAAGATGTGAAGGACCTCTGCCGTAAGGTTAGTGACATCATTTATTTTCTTTGCACTATGCTTGTTTAACTGAGTGATTAACCTTGAGTTATCAATTATTTAATTAAATATATATAATTTTAATGTGCATATTTTAATAGTTACTAAGTTACTGTTATTTATCTATCCCAATGGCCACAAAAAAACACATATTCCAAACTTCCACATCACTGCTGCATTGACTGTAGAAGTAAGATCTGTAGAAGGTGGACATAAAAGTATGAATATTAAGTACACATCAAGAAAGGAATTAAACAATGTAGAATAAGATAATGAATATAAAAGATAAAACATGACAATGCTCCAGTGTAGATTGTGACCTGACTTTATACTGTTTTTGGTTATGTTTGATTTCAGGTAAAGCATGCTGTTGAGGAGAAGACTAAACAGACCTTTACTATTTTTAACCCCCTGACATATCGAACCCAAATTGTAAGCGGACGGAATCTTGATATTGTGGTATGTGTAAATATATTAGTCACAAAATCCATTGCATTGCAAATTTTTCAGGTTTCTAAGATGTCAAGATTCATTTTGCTTCTCCAGTTTGTGCAGTAATGAATATACTATTTCTCAGTTTATTGTTCATCTAACAGCACTTGCCAAGCTATGTTACTGCTGTTATGGTGTTGAAAATGTGCAATAAACACAATGCCATTCCATATCACCGTGACAGCCATTTCACACCTAATATACCATATATCATTAGAAAGCTTAGCTACTTCCCTAAGTAAGTATTATAATACCTCCACTTGTGTCCAATAACTGGTTAATGTAATGTGACATGTATCTACACGTTATTGTAGACCAAGCAAGTGAAAACCTTGATTCGAATATGTGTTTGAGCTATCTTTAGAGAGGTTCTGTTGTACAATTAAGGAATAGTGGCCTTTGCCAACTATTCCTATATATTTCCTAGTTTTCTAAACTTAATATTTTTTTAATATCTATCTCTCTCTCTCTCTCTCTCTCTCTCAGTTGTATATCGGAAAACAGACATGTCTGGGTCTGCGTGTTTGGGAAGATGTTGCACCAGTTAAACTGAACGTGATTGCAACTGAGTTTTTTCCATTGCCCACTGTCAACTTGGACAAATTGCATTGATCCTGTGTATCTTCACCACAAATTATGAAAATGTATGTGACTTTAACTGTTTTGTCACGGCGGGCCCCCTGCTGGTCGCCCCGTTTACAGTGGCAGTTGTCTTGTTGTTGCGTTGTGTTTGTCCCATAGGTGGGCGGGGCCTATGATCCGCCTCACCTGATGGTCGATATATGTCATTGTCTATATATGTCTTGTCTTTGTACCAGTTGACTGCTGGATATTAATTCGGATCGTGTCACGGGTTTTTGGTTTTGTGCAATGTGTGCATTAAAACCTCCTTATCCTCTGAGACTTGGCATGATCACTTCCATTTTATTTTGCACTCCCTGCCCGTCACATATATGTCAAAAACCATATATTACATTTGTTTTACACACAACATGACAACATAACTATCTAGGATAGCAACAATCTGTGTGCCTCGAGGAGACCTCTTCTTGCTTCTACTTACACTGGATTTTCTCTGCAAATCCATAAATCACTCTCATTGACATATGGTACCTGGCACTAAATACTAGCATATCTCTAATCAAACAGAATATGTCTTCAACCTGTAATTACCTTATGGCTTCTACTTTTGCCTTGGCTAAGATTTTGTGGTAACTGCAGAGCCAGACAGATATTACAGGTACTGGCAAACGAGTCAAACATTGTGAAATAAGACAAGGTTCAGAAAAAGCCAAGCTAATAGATATAAATATATTAAATATAAAATAAATATACTCAATATAAAAAAGGTCAAGCAGCTGGTCTGAGATCAGAATGTTTACTGATTACTTGTAATCAGTTGTGATTACAACTGATTACTTGTAATGTTTAATAAATAAAGGATTACACAAGCATTTCCCTACCTTGCAATGTAAAATGAATAATGTCAGCTATATCAATCCACTGACTAACAGTGTATCATAATGAAAAATACATCTTAATCATTAAAACAACCCTGTTCTCTGCAAAATTATATGTTTTCATGACTAAAATTTAATTAGGAACACAATATGGTATGGGGGAATATTTTATGTCATATTTCATAAAAAACATGTTCTGTTTCTGTTAAGAAAAGAGATTTAGGCCCTGGTTGCCCACTAGATGTCACTGTGGCGTGTGATGATTCGAACGTTTCACAAGATCGAATCATTTTCCGAATCAATTGGTTCATTTGATTCAGTCTCCCAAAAGCCCAACTTTTGCCATCACTACAGGGTTGCCAACTCTCACGCATTGAGCGTGAGACACACGCATTTGACCGTTTTCACACGCTCTCACGCCACACTTCCGATATCTCACGCCGAAAAAAAAATCCAGTTTATTTGATTCAACATATATATGATTCACACATATATGATTCAATACGTTACTAGTTCGCTAGCTCTGGCGCCATCCACCGGCGATATAACACTGAATCTGTGTCCATTTTACGTTCGACACCCCCCCCCCCCACAAGTGAACACACACACACACACACACAACCACACCCCTACACACGGACGTGGACTACGTGGACAAGGGGAGGGGTCCGGGGCTGTAGCGTGACACTCTCCCTAAAATAAATACAAGTAAAAAAACATACTCAACTTCACTTGATGTCTAGTTATTTAATTTACCTCTCTAATGACAGAACAATTCTTTGTTTATAGCTTATGCAGTTTGATTTCTCCCGATGTTTTGCACAAGTTTCAGTAGGATAACTCACACTGACTTGTTTTATTTTACTATGTGTTTCACTCATTTTAGCCACTAGAAGGCACCAAAATTCTATAGATTTTTCCTTAGTGGGAACTTGTTTGTTTGGTTGTTATATGTCTAGTCAGGGGCGATTTTAGGATCTGGTCTTTAGGGGTGCCCAGCCCCCAGTGCTCACAGAGGCACAATACCAAAGTATTGCGCAGGTGCAGAGCAAGTTTTTTGCATAATATAATATTTTTAAAATGTGTTGAGCCAGGGGGTGCTAAGCAAGTTCACGGTGGTGCTCTAGCACCACTAAAAATACCCTAGCCTCGCCCCTGTGTCTAGTTATGTATTTTTGTCATGAGGCATGTATCTAAGAAGTCAATCTAAGTGTATTGATTTCTGGTAAAAGCTCTGATGAACTTAAACAGGACTACATCTATTTCTATAAGCTACTCAGAATCTGCAATGTCAGCAAATTAAATGATCTTTAAAAAGAAAAACATACACAATCAGTTCTTCTGGATGTCAGTTTGTATCTCAAAAAGTAGATTAGGTAGGAGATGTTGAATGGATAAAAACTTGATGACTCACTTAAAGGGCTCCACAATATGGGCAGAAGACAATATTACGATTATATCATCATAAAATACATTTACATTTACATTTAGGGCATTTAGCAGACATTCATGTCCAGTGTGACTTACAAACTAATATACCTTCCATCATGTTAGAGATTGTTGATTGCTTGAATAAGCAGTAGTCAAAGACTGGCATACAAAACTGTCACTAAATCATGTGAACACCACATACCACTACAAAGGCCATACTGTGATGATGTTTGGAGTGATATAAGGTGTGATGTTTGGAGTGATAGAATGTGCACCCCAGCATGCAAATGTGTGAAGGTAAAGGATCTCCTGCTTCTCCAGGCTCCTGTTTGTATGTGTTTGATGCGCTGAGAGCAGACAGAACTACGGCCGCACACGGGTGAGAGAAGAGCCCTGCACCCCCTCGTAACGCACCCACGCCTGCCACATCTGTGGGCTCTGTAATGTCCAGCTAAATAAAGTCACTGCTCCCCCCCCCCTCCGTTTGAGTCCTCTGTTCATGGCTGTCTCTCTGCCATCGTCTCATTAGGCTGGAGCTCAGAGTGCCTTTCCTGGACCACAGGTTCACCGCCTACTTCCTCTCTCTGCCTGAGGAGATGAGGGTGCCTAAGGTGAGGAGAACTTTACTACGTTCAGAAACATTTCCAGAGCAGAGGTGGAACGCTGGGTTATAATCTGTAATAATCTGATGGTTTCTGCTGTGATCTACTCCTAGCTCAGCTCCTTGAATGGGTAACAGAGATCTGTGCCCTGAGGATGTTTTCACTGGTCTCTTTCATTAGTGATCTGGTTTTGAACAAACAAGCAAGTGGATGTTTTAAATATTAGTTTATACCATAAATGCACTCGTAAATATTGGTTATGCAATGTACAAACACAGAGGTCCATCAGTGTAAAGTTTATTTGAAATGGTGTAAAGTCTGTTGAACACATTTGCTGCAAGTGTTCACTTCTTCCTTCTACACGTTCCACCAGCTCTTGTATGAACATGGGATACGCATCCTGGCATGAGCAGAACATTTATTAAGTCTCGAAATTGTGGTTTGAAGACAATCATCTATTTATTATAAACGTATAAACTCGTTTTTTTTTATTTGTGTGACGCTCGGGCTGTCCCGAAGGATGAGACACGGAATCCTCTTGGACTGACGTCACGTTTGTTTTATTTATAACAATAGCGCTGTCTAGCGCACAGGCAACACTCACACTTGCACACAGACGTGTAAACATAGACAACGACGAGCACAGGACACTGCGCGAGCGCGCATTAAATAGACAAACCACATTAGCCCCACGTGATCACGAGACGATTCACAGGTGAGACTTATTAATCACACGACATAACCCCAACCACGAATCTCCACTGACGCAGACAAAGCACGTGGACAACGTTGACACACGCCCAAAAGGGAGGGGCCGGGTCCTCAACATGACAGACGCCCCCTCCAAGGGCACTACACGTCCCGGGGTGCCAACAGGACCGAGTGCCCCGAACCCACGACGATGGGCGGATCCGACGCGCTCAATCCTGCGTCTGGGAGGTGACTGCCCTTGGCGAAGCGTCCGTTACGAATCGCCTAGCACACCCTCCCTGGGAAGACGGGGGAAAAGACGTTAGACACACTCAACGGAACAGACACGAATACACACACCGGTACATTCACACACAGAGGAACAAACGGGATTAGGGGATTCGGCACACATACGGGAAGACTTACAAACACTGGTACACACACACACGACATAGGCGCCAGGCTGCGCGCCAGCAGGAGAGAGATGAGGAGAGAGAGGTCGGGAGCTACTGGTGCAGCAGGCGCTGCGGAGGGCGGTGCTCCTCCTGCCCTTGCTGCAGTCCCTCCACCGGACGCAGCGCGGCTGGCGGACGTGCCTGGCGCAGCGCGGCTGGCGGACGCGCCTGGCGGACGCGCCTGGCGCAGCGCGGCTGGCGGACCCTCCGGAGTCAGCCCTGGGCGCGGTCACTTCCATCTCCTCCGTCTCGCTACCCTGGCTCCAACTCATGGGCTGCTCCGGGCTGCCACCCCGGGAGCAGTCCATCTCCTCTTCTCCAGAGCGATCGGAGGACGACTTCCACCTTCCCTTCACCGTCTCAGCAGAGCATTCAGAGGGGGGCAGACCGTCCTCTTCCTCAGAGTAGAATTCGCTGTCCGTGCACTCTGAGACGCCCGAGTGCACGGACAGAGGACGATCTTCCTCCTCTTCCTCACCGTAATTGGCGGGGTATGCCGATTGCTCCGACTGAGGGTAGTCCCCAACCTCGACCTCCTCCCCCTCCTCTATGACGGAAGAGGAACCAACGGGCGGAGGGAGGTAGTCCTCTTCCTCGGACTCCTCCTCCTCCTCTGACCTGTAGTCGAGTGTGGACGCGTCTTCCAGCGACAGGGGGTAGGCTTCCTCTCCTTCCCCGCCGTAGTCAACGGTGGAAGCATCGCATAGTGACGGAGGGTATGACTCCTCCCCTTCGTCCTGCTCCTCCTCGGAGTCCCCCTCCCCAAACTCGTTCTCCGGGGTGGACTCGATAGCACCGCAGACGCAGGAGTCCACCCTCAGAGAAGAGCGGGCGCGGGACGGAGGGGAGTGTCGTTCCCTCCAAATCCTCACCGCGCCCTGGCGGAAGGTCTCCGCCAGCTCGGGGTCTCTCTCCTCTAGCCCCTGGGCTGTGGCCAGCTGGAGGGCGCACACTGGGTCTTTCTCCAGCTGTTCCTGCGTCGGGGTTCTCTCCTCCTCCCCAAGCTCACCCTCTAGTGGCGCGTCCGTCCCGTAGAATGCCGGGACGCTTACGCGGACAGGCGAGCTCTCCCGGGAAGACGAGGGGTGTCTCTCCTCCCACACCCGCACAGCTGACACTCGTTGTTTTTATCACCACATCCGTAGACCCTAACAAAATCATGACCCGTCTTAGCACTAGGGGTGTATTCAACTAAGGATTTTCATAGTCGAATCTGATTCGTCAGCTTTTCCCTTTAGTTGACTAATAGTCGAATCAGGTTTATTTATATTTTTTTTATTTAGAGCACCTTAAAACGGGATCCCGTTCTCATTCAGGACTTTTTTCCTCTTCAAAGTAAAAATCTAAAACACTCAGATAAATGAATAAACACGGTAGGTTGGCTTTATTCAGCTTTTATTTATTTTTTTTAAATGAAACGTTAGAGAACATTAGCAGTCAGTGCGCATTGCGCATATCGAACTGTCAGACAGGTACTGTGCAAAAATATTTTAAATAAAATATGCCTGCCTGAAAATAAAAAAATTGCCACACAACAGCAAAAAAATACAAGGAAAGGTTCTAGTAACGGGGTTTAAAATCAAACAACAACAAAAAATGTTTATAGGCCTACTTGCTGAGACGCACCACGACAAGACGACTGAAACAACAAACGTTTTTTTCGCCTTACACGTTTTAAATGGTATGCCATGTTGGTTGTTGTCGTGCGAAATGAAAGATGTTGATGACATAACTTGCACTTTAATTTGTTTGATTCATCTTTATGTTTTTCAAAATACTTTTGAAGTTTTTTAGTAGCCATTATAATCTCGGCAGATGCTGCTCGTATTCTGTAGCGTGTTCAGCTCCGCTCGTTTGGATTGTGCAACTGCAGGGTGTGATTTATTAATGTGTAGTAAGGAAGATGCCTATTGTTAATGCGCAAACATCATTTTAAAATATTTATTACCAGAAATTAGGATGATTTTATTTGACAAAAGGCTATATATAATGAAAACAAAGACATTTCATGTAACAACTAATGCTTAGCAGCATCCTTGGGCACCTCCATGCAGTTAGAATGGTACATTCGACTATGACGTTCATAGTCGACTAGGGGGTATAGTCGACTATAGTCGAATCAGCGACTATTGCAGGTCACCCCTACTTAGCACATTTCAGTTCAACGTCTCTGTGGTATCTCCAGCACCTCTCTCCTATACCCCGCCATAATGCAACATGGCACCCATGACCACTTCCTCATAGCCTTCTTCATAATCCTCTCCAGCCTATCCAATAATTTCTGTAATTCACCTCATGAGTCATTAGTGGCCATCTACTAAGTGGGAGCAAGCCAAACTGGAGATGCCACAATTTAAATACATCTTAACAGACAGATTGTCAAATAAACTGGGATACTGTCCCTAATATCCCCCATTTCTTTACGATTGGCTTTTCACAAATACCATGTTGTGTTTGTTAAAGAACTATTAAACCTTCAAGAGTGCAAGAAAATGGCTCTTGGGATTTCTAAATTGCTCTTGGGATATCACTCTATATTGCTTGGGGACTGCAAATATATTTGCCGAAAGTGATAAATTACCAATTCTTTTAAAATTGAATGATTTCTTTTAAAAATTATTTTCTGGCTTCCATCTTGAAATCTTGTACTTCTATTTGGGAAGTGTGTTTTTCCTGTTGGTATCTTTGTTGGCATGTGCAAGTCTCGCTTTTAACATTTATCATTCTGCTGAACACCTTTGAATGGGAAAATGAGGGATGTGTAATATGTAATTTCCAAACAATTTTTAGAATGCTATGGCATTCTACAGATTTTTCCTGTTGTGGTTTCACACTGTTCATAGGAAATTTAGCAAAAATTCACTATTTATTTTTGTAAATAAACAAGGCAATGTCAAGTTAACTGACTTCTGAATAACTTTGTAATTGTGCATGCATTCCTTCACAATTTCCATAGTCTGTGCCAATGCCTACCATATACTCACCAGCCACTTTATTAGGTACACCCAAACTGCTCATTAACGCAAATGTCAAATCAGCCAATCACATGGCAGCAGAAGAGAATGGCCAGACTGGTTTGAGCTAATAGAACAGCAATAGTAACTCAAATAACCAGTTGTTACAACCGAGACATGCAGAAGAGCATCTCTGAATGCACACCACATCAAAACTTGAGGTGGATGGGCTACAGCAGCAGAAGACCACACCAGGTGCCTCTCCTGTCAGCTAAGAACAGGAAACAGAGGCTATAATTCTCACAGGCGCACCAAAATTAGACAATAGAAGATTGGAAAAACATTGCCTGGTCTGATGAATCTTGATTTCTGCTGCGACATTTGGATGGTAGGGTCAGAATTTGGCGTCAACAACATGAAAACATGGATCCATCCCATCCTGCCTTGTATCAACGGTTCAGGCTGGTGGTGGTGGTGGTGTGGGGGATATTTTCCTGGAACACTTGGGGTCCATTAGTACCAATTGAGCATCGTGTCAATGCCACAGCCTACCTGAGTATTGTTGCTGACCCTGCCCATCCCTTTATGACCACCACCTATATGTCAAACTTGAAAAGTGAATTCTGACAAGCTATCTCCTTCTTGGGGTATGAGATCAGACCAGTGTTGAGGCGTCCTGATCCTACAGTGCCCTTTGTGTTGGAGGTGGATGCGTCCCAGGTAGGTGTAGGAGCCATAACGTCACAAAGGGGAGCAGGATCCTGCCTACACCTAGTCAGCTACTAGCACAAACTCCTGCCGAATGGAATCATGGTATCGGAGAACGCAAGTTGTTGGCCGTAAAACTGGCACTGGAGGCGTGGAGGCATTGGTTAGAGGGGGCTAATCCTGATGGACCACTGTAATTTAGAAAACATGCATAATGGGGCTGTCATGGTCGTCCTCTCCTTACACCTGTTTCTCATCACATCATTATTTAAACCGTGTGGACCCTCTACTCCCTACAAAGTATTGCCTGCATTGTTGGACAGCATACCAAGCTATTCTTTCATCCTGTTTTCCCTTTATGGTTCGACTCGTTTTGTGCATTTTAGCTCTATTGGATTTGCCCTGCTATACCTTTGCCCGGTTTCTACTGCTACTCTAATCCTGACCTGGACCGTATTGACACTGAGCTTGGATTGTGTATTTCTCCCTGTTCCCCCGAAATTTCCTGGGAGATACTCTCTATCTATTACTAACCATCACCACTTTATAACTAGATAAATATGAATGCACAAATGTTTCTTTTAATTAAATAAATGAATGAAAGTATTTTGGAGCGATTTGGTTGTTAATGGGGGGCTGGATGAAAGCACACATGATAAAAGCTGTTGCTAATTTCTCAAAAATGCTGCCTGCACAAACTCAGGTTTCTCAAGAAGTGTAAAATGTGGCAATCACTATTGATAATGCAGATAAAGACATTCCCCTGGGGGTTTCTTACCATGTTTTTCTTAAGAAATTGCTTTTGTCTATTTTGCAACCCTTTCTGCATTTCTGCATGTTGAATTTCTAACTGACATTCTATCTGACATTTTGTTTACTATTTTGGTGAAATTGACTGTGGAATCACAATCAGCTTGGAGCAATTTGAGGTTTTTTTTACTACCATAAACATAGTATTGTTAACCATGTAAATCCTGTAAAGCTGCTTTGTGACAACATGTGTTGTGAAAAGCGCTATATAAATAAATTTGACTTTGACTTTGACTACCACATACACACAGGACAAAACAAAACAGCTATGACATTTTAACAGAAACATGTGCTTCAGATACAATTCATTTAGAATAGACCAAATGTCCATACATGTGATTTGACCAACACCACCTTGTTTTCAGTATAAAACTCAACCACTTATCTCTCTGTAGTTTGTTTTCAATGTTAAACTTCACATTTCTCTCTGGGTTCTTTTCAGTAAGAAATTGCATCACAGTTCTGTCTGAAAGTTTTAAAGTGTAAAATTCCAAAGATCTCTATGAAGGCTGTTGTCATTGTAAAACTCTCAGGTCACCTCAAGCTCAAAGTATATGCCAAACTGATATTCTGTCTTGGGCATTGGCGTCACATTGACACTATTGTGCCACATTCTGTGTTGTGGAGGTCTTGGGCGTCGCTGCTGTCTTGCAGCTGAAATCCACAAAACCATCTCAGGGTCCCAGAGTACGAGCCACACCGGCCGAGTGTGACTTCTGCATCAAACAGCATAACAGTGTTGTAGCCTACTGTTGTACTGATGTTGCACAGCAAGCTGGAAGTCTCAGTTGCAAACTGCCTGGGATATCATCGGTACTCCACAGAGGAAATGCAGCTTATGGAGAGAGAGGTCACAACAAGGACACCTCTCACCCCGTCCATGGACTTTATTCTTTTACAGGAAGCACTACTTGAGCTTCACTCTAGAAGACAATATCAGCTTCTTACCCTCTGCTCTCAATCTGATGATCTACAATATCATTAACCAGTTCCATCAACCAATCTCTGTACTGCTTTTAATTAATGTATTTAAGTATAGCTAAATATAGATTAAGATAATTCTGAAAAGTCTGCACAGTTGTTGCTCTATAGGTAGGTGGAGCAAAAGCAGCATATAAATTGACATGTCTAAGTAAATACTGAAAACTGAATAATCTCACATAAGATCCAGGAGACGGGTAATCATTTTGTCCTATGCATGATTTTCATATTTATGCATTTTTTTGCTTTACTTTTGAGAAAAATATTAAATATTTCCAAACTTTCTTCTGTATTGTTCTGCCACTGCCACAGCTAAAAATAAGTAAAGAAATAAATGCTTTTTGTGCTTCATATTTAATAGAACTGTACCATCAGGTTACATCAGCTTTTTAAAAGATACAAAAACAATCTAAAGATTTTTTTTTTTGTTAGGAGAAAACTAATTCCCATCTAGCCAGCGCATTCTATCTGTGTGGGAGGAAGAGTTTATATTCTCCTCCTCTTTGTAGTGCAACACCAACAGTTCACAGACTGGTCACATACATATGAACAATCGGGCCGATAGCGGTTTGTGGTTTGAGTAACAGCTCTAAAACAAGATGAAGTGGATTTATCATGCAGAAAGTGTGCATTAACCCTCGCCCCCTCATATCTAATTGTATGGATTGTATGGTAGGGAGACCTAGCTCAACTTGGCACAATAGCCATATATATATATATATATATATATATATATATATATATATATATATATATATATATATTTATATATATGCTCAAAAAAATAAAGGGAACACTCAAATAACACATCCTAGATCTGAATGAATGAAATATTCTCATTGAATACTTTGTTCTGTACAAAGTTGAATGTGCTGACAACAAAATCACACAAAAATCATCAATGGAAATCAAATTTATTAACCAATGGAGGCCTGGATTTGGAGCCACACACAAAATTAAAGTGGAAAATCACACTACAGGCTGATCCAACTTTGATGTAATGTCCTTAAAACAAGTCAAAATGAGGCTCAGTATTGTGTGTGGCCTCCACGTGCCTGTATGACCTCCCTACAACGCCTGGGCATGCTCCTGATGAGGTGGCGGATGATCTCCTGAGGGATCTCCTCCCAGACCTGGACTAAAGCATCCGCCAACTCCTGGACAGTCTGTGGTGCAACGTGACATTGGTGGATGGAGCGAGACATGATGTCCCAGATGTGCTCAATCGGACTCAGGTCTGGGGAACGGGCAGGCCAGTCCATAGCTTCAATGCCTTCATCTCGCAGGAACTGCTGACACACTCCAGCTACATGAGGCCTAGCATTGTCCTGCATTAGGAGGGACCCAGGGCCAACCGCACCAGCATATGGTCTCACAATGGGTCTGAGGATCTCATCTCGGTACCTAATGGCAGTCAGGCTACCTCTGGTGAGCACATGGAGGGCTGTGCGGCCCTCCAAAGAAATGCCACCCCACACCATTACTGACCCACTGCCAAACCGGTCATGCTGAAGGATGTTGCAGGCAGCAGATCGCTCTCCACGGCCTCTCCAGACTCTGTCACGTCTGTCACATGTGCTCAGTGTGAACCTGCTTTCATCTGTGAACAGCACAAGGCGCCAGTGGTGAATTTGCCAATCCTGGTGTTCTCTGGCAAATGCCAAGCGTCCTGCACGGTGTTAGGCACAGGTGTTAGGTGAGCACAACCCCCATCTGTGGACGTCGGGCCCTCATACCATCCTCATGGAGTCGGTTTCTAACTGTTTGGGCAGACACATGCACATTTGTGGCCTGCTGGACATCATTTTGCAGGGCTCTGGCAGTGCTCCTCCTGTTCCTTCTTGCACAAAGGCGGAGGTAGCGGTCCTAATTGACATCATAGGTAGACCTCAACTATGAGAGACAAAATGTGAAAAAAAAATTGAGAAAATCATTTTGTCTGACTTTTAAAGAATTTATTTGCAAATAATGGTGGAAAATAAGTATTTGGTCACCTACAAACAAGCAAGATTTCTGGCTGTCACAGACCTGTAACTTCTTCTCATTACCTGTATTAATGGCACCTGTTTGAAGTTGTTAACAGTATAAAAGACACCTGCCCACAACCTCAAACAGTCACACTCCAAACTCCACTATGGTGAAGACGAAAGAGCTGTCGGAGGACACCAGAAACCGAACTGTAGACCTGCACCAGGCTGGGAAGACTGAATCTGCAATAGACTGATCTCAGCCCGTGGGGTCAAAATGATCACAAGAACGGTGAGGAAAAATCCCAGAACCACAAGGGGGGATCTAGTGAATGACCTGCAGAAAGCTGGGACCAATGTTACAAAGGCTACCATCAGCAACACACTACGACGCCAGGGACTCAGATCTTGCAGTGCCAGACGTGTCCCCCTGCTTAAGCCAGTCCATATCCAGGCACGTCTGAAGTTTGCTAGAGAGCATTTGGATGTTCCAGAAGAGTATTGGGAGAATGTCATATGGTCAGATGAAACCAAAGTTGAACTATTTGGTAAAAACACAACTCGTCGTGTTTGGAGGACAGTGAATGCTGAGTTGCATCCAAAGAACACCATACCAACTGTGAAGCATGGGGGTGGCAACATCATGCTTTGGGACTGTTTCTCTGCAAAGGGACCAGGACGACTGGTCTGTGTACATGAAAGAATGAATGGGGCCATGTATTGTGAGATTTTGGGTGCAAACCTCCTTCCATCAGCAAGGGCAATGAAGATGAAACGTGGCTGGGTCTTTCAGCATGACATGATCCCAAGCACACTGCCAGGGCAACAAAGGAGTGGCTTCGTAAGAAACATTTCAAAGTCCTGGAGTGGCCTAGCCAGTCTCCCGATCTCAACCCCATCGAAAACCTTTGGAGGGAGTTAAAAGTCCGTGTTGCCCGCCGACAGCCCCAAAACATCACTGCTCTAGAGGAGATCTGCATAGAGGAATGGGCCAACATACCAGCAACAGTGTGTGCCAACCTTGTGAAGACTTACAGAAAACGTTTGACCTCTGTCATTGCCAACAGAGGATATACAACAAAGTATTGAGATGAACTTTTGTTATTGACCAAATACTTATTTTCCACCATTATTTGCAAATAAATTCTTTAAAAGTCAGACAAAATGATTTTCTCATAGTTGAGGTCTACCTATGATGTCAATTACCGGCCTCTCTCATCTTTTTAAGTGGGAGAACTTGCACAATTGGTGACTGACTAAATACTTATTTTCCCCACTGTATAGGATGAACAGGGCCAAACATCAACAGGTTGACTAAACAAGACTGATAAACCCAACAAACACACAAACCATGAACAGGGGCTAAACAGTAACACGATTGGCTAAATTCAGGAACATAAAGAGTGAAGCTAAACTAACAAACAACATGAACAGAGAGAGAAACTCTATGCGTGATAAACATGAATATATTGAACAGAGTTCAATATGTACAAAAAAGTGTGTACCGCAAAGTGTACCGACATTGACCCGCAAAGGAATACTAGAAAGACAGGGATTAAATAACAAACCAAATGAACCACAGAAACAAAGGACAGCTGAAAATATGCACATAGCCTTGTGACAAATATATGTGTCTGCCATACCAGATTCTGAAGGATGTGATTCCTGGATATGACATCACTCCTGATGCAGCAATGACTAAAATGATTTATGTACTGAGATTACTGTGACGTTCGGTGCGGCGTGAAGGATGAGACACGGATCCCTCTGTGGCGACAGACGTCACTTTTATTTGAACACACAGATAGCGCATATATCGCACGTAAAACACGTAACAGAACGGCAACGTGTGGACTTTAGACAACGACGAGCACAGGACACTGCGCGAACGCACATTAAGTAGACAAACCACATAAGTCCCACTTGATTACGAGACGAGCCACAGGTGAGACGGATGATCACAAGACATAACCGCACCTACGGAGATCCACAGACGCAGACTAGGAGTCGTAGACGACGTAAACACATGCCCAAAAGGGAGGGGCCGGGGTCCTCAACGTGACAATTACCTTTAGGGCCAACAGAGAAGTGTAAGGTGTGTATTATTTTATTCACTTTTTAAATAAAATTATTTTATTAATTTATTCACTATATTGTCATATGAGGTGAAGGTTTCAGTGTAACGTGAGCACATTAAGAACTGTCACATCAGAACCTGTGGGTTTTTTTTGTTGTTCTTGCCTCTGATGCATTGGTGTTATTACTGTTAATCCTCCACATCACCAGTAGGGACTAACATAGATGAATGATGTGTTGGCACACGGCAAATAAAATAACGCACATGTTGGAGTAGAACTAAATCTAACAAATATGTCCGGTTGTGTTTATCTGATTGTGCAGCATATTGATGCTATCAATGAGTAATTTATATCACAGTTAGACTGTGAAAACATTACATTGCCGACATTGCTAACTCCTCTCCTGTATTCACACCTTGGGGAATATAAGTAAAACAGCTGAGAAATAGCAAATGCTATGTAGCTGGCAATTTTTAATTTCTTATCCTACTCATGGATAACAGCCAAACTCAAATTATTATTTTTGTTAGACTTCTTTGTTCATTGGATTATTACTGCAGTTATGTGTCATCTTGCAGCTGCATCTGGATCATATAAGGATCATGTGGACTGATTTGAGTCTTATGAATCATCACGTTAAGAAGATCAAAATTAGGCAGTGACAGTACCTGTTCATTCATGTTACTGTATATGGCAAAACATTGTTTTATTCTTGTTTGTTGGTGTATTTCAGATAATGCCGCACAGTTTGTATGGAGAGTCGTGTGCTCCAGTTCTAAATGTAAGACACTTTCTGTTCAAAAGGAAATTGTTCAGGACCATAATGGTGCTTATTCTGAAGTCCTTTTTTTCTGCACTGTAGTCCGTATTCAGGAGAAATCCGAACATGAAACAATGGAGCCATGAAGGAGCCACACGCAAACAGCTGTGTCCAAATGTCCTGATGACCTGACACATCCTGAATAAAATCTAAAACACAGGATTACATTTTAAAGTTCTACTCTTTCTTTTAAAATACTGCTAAAACAGCATATTTGAGGTATAAGCAGATCAGTAAATATGTCTTTCCCAATATTATAGTTTCCCCCTTTGGCATCATGGTTTTTTTCTTATTTTGTCTCCACACTCTTGCCCTATTCCCCATCATGTATTGTGATGATGCCAGTAGCTCTGGCCCATCACCAAGACTCTACAGACATTCCTGTGATGGACTAAATGCTGTACTTAACTCTTCATGTGGGATTCTCAGGGGGACTGGCGGCCCAGCCAGCTCCTTCCTTATAGTGGTCGAAGGGCCCTCGGCCTACTGAAGGAGGGGAGGGGGGTTACAGGTCCTGGGATTACCTGAGGACTGAGATGTACACAATGGATGGACATATTAATTATTATTCTTGTCATAGTGCACTAAACGTAAAATGTTAGGTATATATTGTGTTACTGCAGTAATGTAATGTATGTATGTTATGTTTGTGTTTATAGGTAACCCCTGCTAGTAGTAATGGTATGCCCCAGCTTAATTAAGGGGAGGGGCTACTAGTATAAGAGGGCTTCCTCTCAGAGGCTAAGGGGGGGAGAGGTTGGTTGGTTAATGTTGGTTATTGAATATTGGAAGTAATTGTGTTGAGCCCACGAAAGTCAGGGGCTAGACTGGCTGCTGTTTGCCAGTGCTTGCTTAAAGTGCTGCTTATAAGCCTTTAGATAGATAGATAGATAGATAGATAGATAGATAGAGCTTTATTTATCCCTTGGGACGGATCCCTTCAGGAAATTGTATTTTTCCAGTAGCAGCGTTACAGTACCATAATGTTAACAAGGTAGTATTACAATTTAAAAATATCACTAAAACAAGATTAAGCACACAACATAATAATAATAATAACAGTAATAATAATAAACATAAACTAAGAAAAAACGGCAATGTATAAAAGGATAAGAGGATGCAATTGCACATAGCCCATTATGAGGTATTGTGATTTGGATGAACTGATTGATTAAATTGTGTCATCATATTACACATAGCCCAGTTTATAGGTGATCAGCTCAGCTGATTCCCAAACATTCTCAGTCTACCCATTGGCACATCCACCTATTAACTCCTTCTCCCTCGTTCCCAGAGAGGAGTTGTATAGTTTGATGGCCTGAGGGACAAAAGAGTGTTTGAGTCTATTAGTCCTGCACCTGGGGAGTAGTAGTCTGTCACTAAACAGACTCCTCTGTTGTATGATGACCGTGTGCAATGGGTGACTGGTGTTATCCAGGATGTCCAGTAGTTTGTTCAGTGTCCTTTTTTCTGCTACCGTCACCAGAGAGTCCAGCCTAGTGCCGACAACAGATCCTGCCCGCCTGATCAGTTTTTCTATCCTGGAAGAGTCCTTCTTGGATATACTGCCCCCCCAGCAGACCACGGTGTAGAACAGGACACTGGCCACTACCGTCTGGTAGAAAGTCAGCAGGAGTTTTCTGCATATGTTGAAGGACCGAATCTTCCTGAGAAAATACATCCTGCTCTGTCCCTTTTTGCACAGTTGCTCTGTATTGCAAGACCAGTCCAGTTTATTGTTCAGCCACAACCCCAGGTACTTGTATGATGCAACCATCTCCACCTCATCCCCTCCTACCATGATCGGTCGTGGCTTGGGTCTAGACTTCCCAAAGTCGATGACCAGCTCTTTGGTTTTTGTGGTGTTGAGCTGTAGGTGGTTTGCATTGCACCAGGTTGTAAAATCCTTCACTAGGCTCCTGTACTCCTCCTCCCTGTCATCCCTGATACACCCGACGATGGCTGTGTCATCTGCAAACTTCTGGATGTGACACAGCTCAGAGTTGTACCAGAAGTCAGCAGTGTAGAGGGTGAAGAGAAGAGGGGCCAGCACCGTGCCTTGAGGTGCTCCTATGCTGCTGATCACAGTGTCAGACGTGATGTCCACCATCTTGACATACTGTGGCCTGTTAGTGAGGTAGCTGATGATCTAGACAACCAGGCAGGGGTCCACACACATCCTGTTCAGCTTATCCTGGAGTAAAAGAGGCTGAATGGTGTTAAAAGCACTTGAGAAGTCCAGAAAAAGAATCCTCACTGTGTTCTTATTGTCCAGGTGTGAATGTGCTCTGTGTAGTAGGTAGAGGATGGCGTCATCCACGCCAACACCTGCCCGGTAAGCAAACTGCAGTCCATCCTGAGCATGTTGTATCTGGGGACTGAGGAGGCAGAGGAGGAGCCGCTCAAACGTCTTCATAATGTGCGATGTTAGTGCCACAGGTCTAAAATCATTCAGTTCACTGGGTCTGTTCTTTTTGGGAACAGGAACTATACATGAAGTTTTCCATATGGTGGGCACTTTTCCCAGCTGCAGGCTGAGATTGAAGACACGTTGTAGCGGTTCACACAGTTCATCAGCACAGTTCTTCAGTACACGAGGTAATACCATGTCAGGTCCAGGCGCTTTTTTGGGGTGGAGCTTCCTTAGTTGTTTCCTGACTTGGTCTGAAGTGATGTTTGCTGAGGTCTGTGTTGTGGTTGTGTTGTGTAGGTGTTGTGTTAAGGTCAGAGTTGAAGTTGCTGTGGTGGGAGGATAGTTGGGGGTGGGGTTGCCTGCTGCAGTATCTGGAGGAGGGTGTGATAATGAAGAGAGGGGAGATGGCTGTAGTGAATGGGGGGTTGAGGAGGACGTGGCCTGGTTAAATCTGTTGAAGAAGATGTTCAACTCATTCACTCTATCCACAGTCCCCTCCCCCGCTCTCGTCTTGGTGTTATGGCCTGTGATGTTTTTGAGACCATTCCATACCTCTCTCATGTTGTTATCTGCAAGCTTCTGCTCAATCTTCCTCCTGTAGCTATCTTTGGCTTCCCTCACACAGTGTTTTAGATCCAGATGTGCTGCTCTCATCGCCTCCCGGTTCCCGTTTCTAAAGGCAGCTTTTTTTGTGTTGATTGCAGCCTTAACTTTCTGTGTGACCCATGGCTTGTTGTTGGGGTAGCATCGTACGGTTTTTATGGGGGAGACCACATCTGTACAGAAGTTAATATAATCTGTCAGACAGTGTGTCATCGTCTCGATGTCTTCACAGTGAGAATTGAGAAGAACATCCCAGTCTGTGTTACTGTAACAGTCCCTCAGCTCTTCTTCCATTTCTGGGGTCCACTTCCTGGTGGTTCTGGTAGTTGGAGGCAGCCTTTGAACGAGGGGGGTGTACATAGGCTGTGCATGTAGTAGAACGTGGTCCGACTTCCCCAGGGGGGGCAGGGCTGTGACTCTGTATGCCTCTTTTACATTAGCATATAGGAGGTCTATTGTCCTGTTGTTTCTTGTTGGACAGTCCACGTTCTGATAAAATGCAGGCAGTGTAGAGTCCAGAGTAGCATGATTAAAGTCCCCAGAAATTAAGATAAATGCATCAGGGTGCTGTGTCTGTAATTTTGCAGTCGCTAAGTGAATGTGCTCACATGCTGCGGCTGCGTCCACCCTCAGTGGAATGTAAACACAGAGAGCGATCACATGACTGTATTCTCGTGGAACATAGTAGGGCCGGCAGCTAACAGCTAGTAACTCCAGATCCGAACAGCATAAGACTATCTTTACAGATATATGACCGGGGTGACACCAGCGATTGTTAACATAGATGATCAACCCCCCACCTTTGCTTTTCCCGCATGATTTTTTGTCTCTGTCCGCTCTCACAGCAGTGAAGCCAAGCAGGTCCACGTTAGCATCCGGTATTAGCTCAGTTAGCCATGACTCCGTAAAGATAAGCAAGCTGCACTCACGGTAAATCCGCTGATTGATTAGTGCGGACAGCTCATCAACCTTATTAGGTAGCGAGTTCACATTCCCCATGATAACGGAGGGAATAGGTGGTTTGTAGCGCCTCCGATTGTCGGATAGCCTAGCCCAGTGGTTCCCAAAGTGGGGGGCGCGCCCCCTAGGTGGGGCGCGGAGCTATTGCAGGGGGGGCGCGGAGCTTGAAAGTAAAACGTGCACATGTGTCAATATTAGGGATGCACCGATTCCGATATTAATATCTGAAAAAATTCTAGATCGGGTATCGGGGACAATGTGACCGATCCATAAAAACAGATCTATTCACTCTAATTATATGCTTGTATTGCTTGCTTTTCGGAGTTAGTTCAACCCTAATACTCGCGCTGGTGGTATTCCACTTAGTCCGTTTATTTGCTGGTTGACCAAAATAAACCTGGGCTCCAGCAATACTTCACTGTTCATACATGAACTGGTGAGTTGTCCAAAGCTCATTTAATGCGTTACTTACAGAAATAAATTAAAGAGCAGTGGTCTGACTCGGTCTACGGCGGAAAGCTAAAAAAACAATATTCCATACGCACGCTCAACTCGCTCCCTTAAAGAGACAGTACACATATTTCTGGCCGTTACATGCTTTGTGCTCTGCGTGATGTCTGCGCTTGCAAACTAGCAGCATATGTATTGCTGTTTCTCTTATTTCATCTCCTTATTTATTTTAAATTACATTTAGAATTCTTGAACCATTTAAAATGTTTCTTGCAGTTAATTTTTTTCATGTTTGACCAAAGTTGTGAACCTATTGTTTTTGTAAGTTTTCAACACATCCCTAGTCAATATGGGGGGGGGGGGGGGGGGTGTAGGGGGGGCGCAAAAATATTCTCATCTACTAAAGGGGGGCACGGCAGAAAAAGTTTGGGAACCACTGGCCTAGCCTTTAGCTTAGCACCGGCCTTGCTTCCTCGGGCTCTCCTCCTTAGCTCCTCCGGAATGGGATGTCGGTTTCCGCATCGCCCCATTGTTCTCAATCCCAGCAGTGGGCTTTGCGGGCTTGAGTACTTTTTATATGTTATATGTACAGTTTTTCTTTACATTTACTAGTGTCAGTAATTTACGCCTTTGCTGGAATCCACCATTAAAACATCTGGAACTGGAACTCCTGTGCCTGTATTCATCTCACTCTCTGTAGTGAACCCACCTCCATATTCACCCACTCGTAGTACCACGTTCACATGTATTGATTACACAATAAGGAGAAAAACAAGAAACAAAGTTTTTATCAGTAAACCAGCTACATTTACATTTACATTTACGGCATTTAGCAGACGCTCTTATCCAGAGCGACTTACAAAGTGCTTTGCTTCTGATCACAGAATACATCCTAGGAAATAGTACAAATAGGCCAGAATTCAAGACACCATTGAGTCAGACTACTACTAAACTACAGGAGTCAGTATCATTACCTAGTGTTTTGCAAGTTAGACATTTGCCTAGAAGCACAAATAACCATAAACAGACATACCACTTGCCGTTGTTCTTAAATTGTATCAGCTGAATTAGTGCTCTGGTAAGAACTCAACAAACAGGTGAGTCTTCAGTCTACGCTTGAAGATAGTAATAGACTCTGCAGTCCTAGCAGCTAATGGAAGATTGTTCCACCATCTTGGAGCCAGGACGGAGAATAGTCTGGAGCTTTGTCTTCCATGAGACTTTAAGCATGGAGTTTCAAGTCGAGCCAAGCTTGAGGTTCTAAGTGTTCGCTGTACAGATCGGCTTTTTACCATGGACATCATGTAGGGAGGGGCCAGTCCATTTTTGGCTTTGTAAGCAAGCATCAAGGTTTTATATCTGATGCGTGCTGCTACTGGAAGCCAGTGAAGAGAACGTAGTAGAGGAGTCACATGTGAGAACTTGGGTAGATTGAAGACCAGTCGTGCTGCAGCATTCTGAATTAGTTGTAGAGGTCTGATGACCCGTAGAGGAAGACCTGCAAGTAGGGAATTGCAGTAGTCCAGCTTAGATATTACTAGAGACTGCACAAGCACTTGAGTAGCTTCCTGTGAAAGGAAGGGTCGTATTCTTCGTATGTTGCAGAGGAGAAATCTGCAGGATCTGGTCAGCTTTGAAACATGTGTTGAGAATGTTACACCCAGGCTTTGAGCAGTTTCTGATGGTGTTAACAAGATGTTCTCAAAGGAAACTGTGAGGTCGTTGTGTGGGTTTGGGGTTCCTGGAATGTACAAAAGCTCAGTTTTGCTAGGGTTGAGCTTCAAGTGGTGAGTAGTCATCCATGCAGCAATATCTGTCAAGCATGCCGAGATACACCTAGAGACCTGGGTGTCAGAATGAGGGAAGGAAAGAATTAGCTGGGTGTCATCAGCATAGCAATGATAACAGAAACCATGAGACAAAATAATGTCACCAAGGGAATGAGTATATAATGAGAAGAGAAGAGGGCCTAGGACTGAGCCTTGGGGGACTCCAGTGGAAAGTTTACATGGATTGGATGTAGATCCTCTCCATGTTACCTGATAGGAACGGTCTTCAAGATATGACTGGAACCATTTCCAAGCAGAGCCAGTCACACCGAGGCTAGAAAGAACAGAGAGGAGGATGTTGTGGTTGACAGTGTCAAAGGCTGCAGAAAGGTCTAGAACAGGGGTACTCAAATAGAAATGATGGCGGACCATATTTTATTTTTTCAATCACTAAAGGGGCGGGTTACGGGGGGGGGGAGTGGCGAACGCATTTGGGCGTCTGCTACGTGTTTGTTGTTGCCATAAAGGCAATCCCCGGCAGCGTCTTGCGATTTCAAAATAAGAGCGGATAGCGCGATTGAAAAAAAAGATTCCAAAAAAAAAAAAAAAAAAACTTTTCAAAACAGCTCGCGGGCCAGAAATAGATAGCCCGCTATTTGAGTATGGGGGGTCTAGAAGAATTAATACTGATGATAGCTTTTTAGCCTTGGCATCATGGAGCTTCTCGGTCACTGCTTTGAGGGCAGCTACATCCTGCCCTATGCCTTACCTTCATATGTAACATAATGTGTTGCATGAAATGTTATAATATAAAGCTTTACTTCATATCGATTTACGTCTGTAAATTGTGTTTTTGTCTGTTTTAAAGCACATTTGTTTGTTACACTCATTTAAGTATATATGCTGTCTTGACAGAGTAGTTTTTATTAGAAAGTGACAATCATTCTTAGCATGAATTCTTTGGTTAAGGAAGTAATTGTGGTGGAAATTTGGTGATTTCCATTTATGTCAGGCTTTCTTAGTATACATTAAACATATTAGATATAGGGGTTAGAGATCTTTTTACATATACGTGTGTTAATCATGGCACTGAAGTCATTCTCGTGACTTCAGTAGACCTCAGATGTGTGTGTGTGTGTGTTCTCTGGCCTCGGCTGAGGCCTAATCTGATGTTCCTCTGGTGTTCTAAAACTGACCTCGCTGGAAGACTCCTAATCTCCACTTGGAAGGGACTACGGCGACACTCAGGCTGTCATGACATCACAAGGATGCTGAGCGTGGAGGGGGCATGCGTCACATGCATCTGTCAAATCAACGTTAATTATTTCCTGTATTGTCCAATCACATTTGGTTGATCACCTCGTGTTCACCTCGTGGACACCGTGTGTGTTGATGATTAAACGTATAAAAGATGAGAGTTCGGAATGGTGAATTAGCTCTCTTTTGCAGACGCCTTGTGCGTTTGGAACAGGGATCTCTTGGAGAGGGATCTCTGAGCTCTCTCTGTGACAGACACCTGGCATGTTTGTAACGGAGATCTCAGGGGTTTAATCCATGCTTTGTTAAAATAAATCATTGTACTTTATTATCTAACCCAACTGCTTCTGACTTTTATTGTGCTCACCATTTAAGGGTTTCAGAATTTCTAGCACATTTTGGCACCCCAGATGGGACTCCACGACTGAGGACGGCACACCTGAGGGGGAGACTAAGCGCTTAGCTCCTGAAGGCCTTACTTCAGTCAGCCAACGACAAATTCCGTTGAGCGGGACTCGCAGGTGTGTGTGCCTCCTCGGCGTCGGAGTTTTCCCAGGAACAGACAAACAGTTAAAGTAACTAAAACCCGGTGAGTACAAACTGTCAGATAAACTTAGTGCAGAGGTGGTGACTTCTCTCCTGGTGCGTGTATACACTGTTATGGTTATCGGGCGGGGTAACTAAGCGATTGAGTGTTTCACCCTCGGCTGAGAGTCGAGGACCAGAGTATCAGGGAGAGTGAGAGTCAGGTTCTGCGTGAGTGTGTGTGTGGGGGAGCATTGTAATTTGTTTTCAGAAGCAGCAAAATGGGTGGATGTGCCAGTAGCCGTACTGACGGTGGGATCTGCAAGATACTGCGCGCACATCCTAGAGTAAGGTACATGAAAGAACGGTATGGGTCCGAAAGTTTAAAACAATTTCACATGTGGGTTTCAAAGTGTGATTTCCCAGAGGGAGGGAGTTTTAACATGAACCGAATTGCAGCATTAAGACATAGTTTGATAAAGGAACAAAATGATGGGTTTAAAGTAAACTGGGAAGACGGGATTATGAATTGCAAACATAAACTAAACTTGAGGTTCGACAGGAACTTCAGAATCTCCAGTCTGTTAAGTGTGTTGCAGATCCAGACCTGGACGGATGTCCCAGGCGACCCCCAACCGTCCCGACGGCCCCACCCAACCCCACCAACATCAAGACCCAGGAACCAGTCAGACGAAACAAGCCTCCTCCAGCACGTCCAATCAGCTCAGTGGCTCTGCACACGAGATCGCGAGACGGGCAAGACGCAACAGCCGGACCAAGCCAAGGACGGATGGCCCACATCAGCGAGCCGTCCCTGCCCCCACCTCCGGAAACAACCAACGATCAGGTGATGTGCCCAATGGTGGAAGTGGCGGGTCAGGATGGGCCTATGCTTGTTATGAGACCATGGACATTTGCAGATTTACAGGAAGTTGTAAAGCAGCTTAAGTACCCTAGCGACATTGGGGGGCGTAAGTTTGCAGATTAACTGGACATGTTTTGCCGTGAGTTCAGGCCGACGTCACATGAGCTGCACCGACTCCTGGGCCTGAAACTGGGAGTAGAGGTTGCAAGGATCCAGATGGACTGGTCAGTCAAAAACATTCAGCTGGTCAACAGCAAGTGGTCACATGAAGGTAACGAACCATATCGGACAATGTTACATGACTTGTGCTCAGCAATACGGGATGCCTTTCCCCTTATTATGGATTTAACCAAGATAGCCAACTGCAAGCAGGATGACAGAGAGACTGTGCAGGAGTACCTGTGTCGGCTCACCCAGGTGCACGACGCTCACTGCGGCATGGACAAGCCCGACAGGATGGACAACGGGCCAGTCACATCCTATGAGGCTCATTTGCGGAATGCTTTCATCAATGGTCTGAAGCCGGAGATATCCGAGAAGCTGAAGGACACCTGCATCACGTGGGAGACAGCCAAGATGGAGGTGATTGTGCAACATGCTATCCACGCGGAAAAGCGACGGAAAAAGGTGAGTGCCTGGAAGCAAGACAAAGAACTGCGACAAACACAACTTTCCATGGTTCGAGTGGTGAGGGGCGATGGAAAAGGCAAAGACTGGAAAGGGCAGAAGAGGATTAAAAAGGTGAAGAACCGCAGAAGAGATGATGACGACAACGCTTGTTACATCTGTGGAGAAGAAGGGCACTGGTCAAGGGAGTGTCCACGAAGACAGGATAAGCGGGAGAAGCAAGGTCAGCAAAGTCAAGGTGGGGACTAACGGTCGGAGGGGTCGACTGGTGACGTTCCGGAAGGGTCAGGTAAGACAAAAACTTTTCCTATGCTTTGCAACGAAGAAATGCTTCCGCTAACTCATACTGAGACTGTTTTTATTCTATTATCTTAAAAAAAAAAAAAAAAAAAAAAAGTATGCCCTGCAATGGAGAAATGCTTTTGCCTTTAAACGCAAATTAATGGGGAACTGTCATCTGGGAGACATATGCTGTTTTATGAGACAAATGTTGCTGCTGATTGGTTCAGCTAGACAGCGCAGGGTGAAATGTTGGTGGAGAAACGGATGTTTGTGTGTGCGCATGACTGGCGAGTGGGTGTGACGGTGTGCGGTACAGTCGATCAATGGACGTTTTTTCTAAACCACTGAATTGGGTAGTCAGGGTAGGGAGAGGAGTACAGCTGTATCTGGGCATGTTGCCAACATTCCATTGTCCAAAGATAAGGGTGTGTGTGTGGGACTGGAGGGAGTCCCGCAGACTCTGTGGTCCAAGGGAAAGGGTGACGTAGGCTTAATTAGGGAGTGTGAGCTGGTGTGCAGCACACCTAAGTCTGACTTCAGGCCTTGTAAACCACAGTATCCCTTGAAGCGGTCAAGGGGATACGACCAGTCTTTGAGACATTGGTGAGGGGGTGGGGGGGTGGGGGGGGGGGGGGGGGGGGGGGTAATTGTTTCATGTGCTAATTCCAATTTTTCCTGAGGGAGATTTAGGAGGCCTGGTGTACCGGAGGAGTCGAGATTGATAAGAGGTCTCCAGGCGGTAAAGTTAGCTGTGGTAGCGAGAGCCCCGTTGGTATCAAATCCCTATACAACTCTGTCACAAGGCCCACCTGACAGGAAGTGGTTTCCGGGTGTTGATTTGGCTAATGCCTTGTTTTTTTTTTTTGTACCGGCACATACAGACTCACAGGTTTTGGGTTGATTTTAAGTTTTCCTGCATTAAAATACAAGCGCTGCAGACATCCCTAACATTGGGCTCGCCTAACTCTGTACTTTCATTTGTCCAAACAGTAGATGAGAAGCGGTTACTGAGATCTATTCCCCAAGGCCAGGCCTGAGGGGGGTCTGGAGCTATTTGTGGATGGATCGGCATCACGTAACCCAGCAACAGGAAAGAACTGTGTGGGTTATGCAGTGGTTTCACAACACAACACTGTTAAGTCTGGACCACTGCCAGAGCACGGTTCGGCGCAGGCAGCTGGATTGGTGACTCTGGCTGAGGCATGCTGAGTGGTTCTAGGTGAAGCAGTGGCGATTCGCACGGTCAACGGGTATGCCGTTGAAGTAGTGCACGACTTCGGGGCTATCTGGACACACAGGGGGGTTCTCACTTCCTCGGGGAAGTTGATCACACATTGTAAATTACTTGCTGAACTTCGTGATTCCATCCTCCTCCCGAAACAAATAGCTGTGTGTAAATATGATGCGCATACTAACGATAAAGATTCTGTTTTGTTCTGGGTAATGAATGGGCAGGTGTGGCTGCAAAGCAGGCGGCTGGGCAGTCATTTAAGTAGAACTTGAACACCATGTACACTCTGTGTGCTGATAACACCAGTGTTTCCCCAACAGCTGAGATTAGCGAGCTCCAGGACGAAGCAGCCGCCTCTGAGTTGTCTGCAGGGCAGCGCAAGCGGGTGCGGTGGAACGGGGGGGGCCTTTGGGTTGGGCCCAATGACGAACCGTTTCTTCCTGGGAGCATGTTTCCCATGTATGCACAATTGACACACGGTGAAGATCATGTGTCAACAGGGGGGATGTATGATAGCATTGCACAACACTGGTTTACGAAGGGTTTCACAAATTATTCCCAGAAATACTGTGAAAGATGTATGATATGTGTGACTAACAACATAGGGAGAGGAGTGAAGGCGCTTCAGAGCGCTCACCCAGCATCTGATCTCCCTTTCCAGCACTTACAGATGGACTTTATTGAGTTAAGCCCAGCTGAGGGGAAGAAGTATTGTCTGATGATAGTGGATATGTTCTCCAAGTGGGTTGAAGCCTTCCCCTCGTCAAAGCAAGATGCATCAGCTGTGGCAAAGGCACTCCTCACTGAGATTATCCCCAGGTGGGGAATCCCTGAGAGGATAGGTAGTGACAACGGCACCCCTTTTGTAAATAAAGCTCTAACACAAGTAAGCGAACATCTGGGTTTTCATTTGAAACAACACTGTGCCTATCACCCGGCGAGTGGTGGGGCAGTAGAAAAGGAGAACAGTACATTAAAGAATAAGCTGATGAAGTGTTGTGCTGACACAGGTTTGTCGTGGGTAAAAGCATTACTCTTGGTGTTATTCTACATGAGGACGAGGACGAGGGGGAGAACGGGCCTGAGTCCGTTTGAGATCTTATTTGGCAGGCCGCCAAATACAGGCATCGGGAGAGGACAACCCTCTGCACCTCAGAACCTCAGATTCCAGTAAACCTCACTAGTCATGTATTTATTTGTACTAGATTCGGTTCCCTCAAAATTATTAAAATAGGTATTACCAGTTGTGAATGAACCTCTTCTAACAGTAGTTAACTCATCCATTACCATAGGTCACATGTCCAAATCCTGTAAATTAGTGGTTATTAAACCTCTGATTAAGAAACCAAATCTTGATCCGACTGTACCTGTATATCAAAGATCATAGAAAATGCTGTAGTCCAGCAATTATGCTTATATCTGCATAGGAATCACATATTTGAAAAGTTCCGATCTGGATTTAGGCCCCACCACCAGTGATGTCAGTAACGCGTTACTTAGTAACGCGTTACTCTAATCTTACCACTTTTTTCGGTAACGAGTAATATAACGCGCTACTATTTCCAGTCCAGTAATCAGATTAAAGTTACTTATCCAAATAACTGTGCGTTACTATTTTTATTTTCCCTAGTAAAATATATATTTTATCTTTCTTCTTGGTCAGTTCTACTTTTGCGTCTGACCGTCGTGCTCGACTTCGCACGCTGCGCGCGACCTTGTGAAAGCGCGAGCACGTTTTCCAAGTCATTTTTTGCAGTGTCCTCCCGTAACGATATGTGGTAGTATAAAGAAACACCCCTCAAAAACAGAGGAATGATGAATTTTAATGTTGCTTTGTGTTCCACGTTTGAAAAGTGCTGGAATTTTGACTAACGTAGCCTACTTTAAAATGCTTGAAATTGTAATGGTATTTCCTTTCACAAGCTGTTTGACTGAACAGTTTGCTTGTATTATGTTTACAAATAAATTTACAAATAATACCGCACAGCTACACAAACGTAATGTCAGGAGATACTATAGCGACTACTACTCCTCACGGCGAGTCTTGCCCTTTAAGTGACACTGGGGGGCGGCGACGTCGCGCGCCAGGGTTGCGTTATCAATAAAGTTTCCCTCCTCTGGATTTTTGGATTAAGCAGTTCTGCCTCGGTTACCGAACCTGCTTCAATACATTGTTACTGTTAAAAATGCACTTCCAATAAAGTGAGTATTGGAAATATTTATTTTGCTGCTGAATGTAACTATTAAAGTAACTTGTAATCTAACGTAGTTACTTTTAAAATCAAGTAATCAGTAACGTAACTAAGTTACTTTTAAAAGGAGTAATCTGTAATCAGTAATCAGATTACTTTTTCAAAGTAACTTAGCCATCACTGCCCACCACAGTACTGAAACAGCATTAGTTAAAGTAACAAATGATCTCCTCCTTGCCTCAGATCAAGGCTATGCATCTCTATTAGTGTTTCTGGATCTTAGTGCAGCTTTCGACACAACAGATCACAGGATCCTTGTAGAACGGTTAAAAAGCTGGGTTGGAATCTCAGGCACAGCCCTTTCATGGTTTAATTCTTACTTAACTAATCAGTTTGTAGCAGAGGTGGGACCAAGTCAGTGTTTTGCAAGTCTCAAGTAAGTCCAAGTCTTTATACCTCAAGTCCCGAGTCAAGTCTCAAGCAAAGACACTCAAGTCAAGTCAAGTCTCGAGTCAAGACAGGCAACAGTCAAGTCAAGTCCCAAGTCTGAAACTTGGAATTTCAAGTCCTTTCGAGTCTTTTTTTTTTTTTTTACCAATGTTGCAGGTATATTTTAAATGTAAATAATAGACATGCGTTCTTTTTTAAATCTGTATTCTCCTCAAATCTTGATAAAACGTGCAACTGAAAACACGAAGTATAAAAAAAATTAAAATTACACCTCTTTATTGCACAGTTCAATTTGTTAAACTTAGCTGCAAAAATATTCAATTTTCCAGAAATAAATATTATGTGAAAAAGTCATAAGTAGAACTCCATGTTCAAATAAAAAGTGCTGATATTTTCACAGTACAATACAACGAACCATAACAGCATTTTCCCTCTCTTCTCTTATCTGGTTTCTTGGAGAACATGTGTGAGTGACACAAGACAAACAAATATAAGAACTGAACAATTAACAGGAATCTGCAACTTTAGACATTTCAGTAAACTATTCTGCATTGCATTTGCTGGCCAAAAGTCTGTATGTCATTTGTGCACGATGAATGATGTCCCCATAGCTGAAAACTCGCTCCACTTTTGTCAATATATTTTTTTCTCGACGTAGATGTCTTCAAATACACAATCCATGCTGAGATAGAACTGGATATTATGATGGTGACAGAGAGAGGCTCTCTTCCCCGAGTTCAGATACAGAACCCAGGGTTGCCAACTCTCACGCATTGAGCGTGAGACACACGCATTTGACCGTCTTCACACGCTCTCACGCCACACATCCGATATCTCACGCCGGAAAAAAATCTAGTTTATTTACCTCTGATCCACATCTATGATTCAATGAGTTACTAGTTCGCTCTGGCACCAACCACTGGCGATCGATCGATCGCGATATAATACTTAATTTGTGTCCATTTTACACCCCGCCCGGTAAAAATTTACGTTCGCCAACCCCCCCCCCCCCCCCATTTGATTGGTTGTGCTGCAGCTCATGCACACACACACGTACAGAGTGTGGAAAAGCAGAGGACTGGTCTGCGTCAGAAGGACGGAAATGAAATTAATGGGGCGCACTTTATAAATATTAATATGCGTTTTAAAATTTAGATTTGGGGTAAAAAAAATGAAGTCTTTGCAAGTAAACAGGTTCAAGTCCAATTCAAGTCCCAAGTTATTGGTGTAAAAGTCCAAGTCAAGTCTAAGTCTCTGAATATTTTTTCAAGTCAAGTCAAAAGTCTTAATATTAATGACTCGAGTCTGACTCGAGTCCAAGTCATGTGACTCGAGTCCCCACCTCTGGTTTGTAGAGCTCAAAAATATTCCATTCAAACGTACAAAAGTAAGTCCATCTTAGGACCACTATTATTTACATTATATATGCTACCATTGGGCATAGTTATAAACAAACATGGTGTCAACTTTCACTGCTATGCAGATGACACTCAACTTTATACAGTGGGATGCGAAAGTTTGGGCACCTTTGTTAATTTTCCTGATTTACCTTTATAAATTATTGAATGTTTGGATTAAAAAATTCAGTTAAATATATTATATAGGGGTCAAACACAATGATATTTGAGAGGTAAAATTAAGTTTATATGATTTACAGAAAGTGTGCAATAATTGTCTAAACAAAAATAGGCAGGTGCATAAGTTTGGGCACTGTTGTCATTTTATTGATTTCAAAACCTTTAGAACTAATTATTTGAACTCAAATTTGGTTTGGTAAGTTCAGTGACCCTTGACCTCCATACACAGGTGACTCCAATTATGAGAAAGGGTAGTTAAGGGTGGCAATTGTAAGTTTTTCTCCTCTTTGCATCTTCTCTGAAGAGTTGCAGCATAGGAGTTTGTTCACCGTCATGGTTTAGGGGAAGGATACAGAAAGCTATGTCAGAGATTTCAGCTTTCAGTCTCCACTGTGAGAAAATGGAAGAAGACAGGTACAGTTAAAGTCAAGGCTCGAAGTGGCAGACCAAGCAAAATCTCGAATAAACAGAAGTGTTGGATGTTGACAACAGTCAGAGTTAACCCATAGACCAGTACCAAAGACCTACAACATCATCCTGCTACTGATGGAGTCACTGTGAATCGTTCAACTATCCGGCGCACTTTACACAAGATGCTGCTGTATGGAAGAGTGATGCAGAGGAAGCCTTTTCTCCACCCACATCACAAACAGAGCCGCTTGAGGTATGCTAAAGCACATTTGGACGAGCCAGCTTCATTTTGGAGGAAGGTGCTGTGGACTGATGAAACTAAAATTGAGTTATTTGGCCATAACAAGGGCCGTTATGCGTGGAGGAAAAAGAACACATCACTCCAAGAAAAACACCAGCTACCTACAGTAAAATTTGGTGGTGGTTCCATCATGCTGTGGGGCCAAACTTTCGCATCCCACTGTATATCAGCCAAACCTGATGACAAAACAGTTTAGGAAAAATTGAGGCCTGCGTGAGAGATGTTAAATGCTGGATGTCTGTAAACTTCCCCAAAGGCTGCAAGACAGAAAATACCAAATCTCATGCTTAATCTCGTAGACTACCCCATTACACCTGGCACAGAAGCCAAAACTCTCGGCGTCATACTCGACTCCGACCTATCATTTGATAAATACATAGATAATACTACTAGGATAGCTTCTCTACATCAACATTGCCAAGTTAAGAAATGCATTATCACAGCATAATGCAGAAAAATTGGTGCACACCTTTCTTAGGTCCAGATTAGACTACTGTAACTCATTGCTGTCAGGATGCTCATATAGGATTCTCAATAAACTTCAAATAGTTCAAAATGCAGCAGCCAGAGTTCTGAATAGAACTATTAAATTCGATCATATCAGACCAGTCCTATCAGCCCTGCATTGGTGTGAGGAGTGACAATGTTTTAATCAGTGCAATTCTGGTTGTAATTGATTGGATTGTTACCTGGTGTGGACTGTTAGGAGGGGAGGAGTCTGGACGTTGTCCCTATAAATGGGGACAGAAGATAACTGGAGAGCAGCGCGCTTTTTAAAGGACATGGAGCAGTTTCGTCCGGGGTTGGTTTAACTGGAAAAACCGCGACAAGAGTGATTACTAACACACGTCGGTTTGACTGTGGAACGGCAGACGGCGGGCATCAGGTTACGCCATAGTGACATCGCCTGAGCGAGGAGTCCGTGGGTGATGCCGCTGGCTGAGACTGCCGGAGTGAGTTCTACCTGCGCTGTGTACCGCTTCACTGGGAGTAGGCGTTGCTTGCTCCCGGGCAAAGCGTGAGTATAGTTGCTGCGAATTAAAGCCGCGATTAGAGATTTACTGCTTCCACAGCTCTTGTGGGCTGTGGTTTTTGCGATCGAGTACTGCTCCAGTTCTCCTGTGTTTCAGCGCGACGTGGCCGAAACGGTGACGCGGGACCAATTGGATTGGTGGTGGACTCCTCGTCGACTCCTCCCCTGGACTTTTATCATTTTATTATTTTTCCCGTATAGTGTTGTGTGGACAGTCCCCTCCGGTGGTTGCCGGTAGACTCCGTGTGTGATTTGTGGTGGATTATATTTTAGTGGCAACGTGTTTGTGTACTTTTTGGTTATTTTAGTTTGCTGTGTGGGTTTTACTTTGGTGGGTTTTATTTTTGGTAGGTTGTCTGGCGGCATCTTCTGTGAGGGCAGATCCAATTGTGTTTTATGCTATATTGTAATAAATTTGTGGAATATATCCTTTAGTGTTTTGATTGCTCACCACCTGATCTGGAACCTGTGGGTGAAATACAACTATTTTATTAAGAGTTCCTAGGACTCTCTTCCTCCTAGGTGGCGTAGTCGGGGTTAAAGTAGTCCGTCCAGCTTGGACAGGTTACATTTTCTGGCGCAGTCGGCAGGATCAGGTATTGTGAGCAATCTTAGTAGGTTTATTTTTTTATTATTTAATACATTTTCTTTTAAAATGATGATGCCTATATTTGCAGGTGCACCCTGGCTTCCAAAATTCAATGGGGGAAAAGGGGAACTTAATTATTCAGAATGGAAAGAGCAGATCCAAGGGGTATTGGCTGTTACACAATATACGGAGGCTCAACAAGTTAGTTTAATTATTGGCGCATTAACTGGCGATGCCAAACGGGAAGTAAATGTTTTAGAACCAGGGGAGCGGGATAGAACTGGCAAAATTTTGCAGTTTTTAGATGGGCTATATGGGGATCAGATGAGCCTTGCAGTTTTGCGTTCCAGATTTTTTGGTTGTATGCAGAAAGATGGTGAACCACTGAGAGCTTTTATTTTACGTTTAAGGGAGTTGTTTGTTAGACTACGGGGACGCGATGAGGCTGAGGCCCCCTCCGACTCTCAATTACGTGATCAATTATTATTGGGTCTCCATAATGGAAGCCTGCGACAAGCCCTTAAGACATATGTACGGCGGAACCCTGAGGAGTCCTTTTCGGCAGTGTGCCGGGAGGCTGAATTATTGGATGGGGAACACCATGGACCTGAGCTCCCAGGTACAGGGGATTATATTAGGGGGGCATGTTCAAGTGTTAAGTCTTACCCACAGGAAGAGGATTGGAGACAAACACTGAAGCGTGAGATTCTGGGAGAAGTGAATGGACAGATGAAAGAATTGACACGTGAGTTACTTAGAGAGATAAAATCAGCTACAAGTCCCATGCCTTTTAGATCTAGGTCGGATAGGCCAGCTGTAGGGAAACGGCGTCTTCCCTTGGCTACCGATTCATGGGATCCAGAGGGGAGGCCAATTTGTCGTCGGTGTAATCAACCAGGTCATTTGGGCCGAAATTGTAGGAATGGTGTTGAAATTAGACCACCTTTAAACTAAATGTTCCTGCTGCTGAGGTCCAAGCTGCAGGAATAGGGGGGCACATCGGGACCACTGATAGGATAATTGGGGAGTGTCCATGGGTGCAAGTTTATGTGGGGGGTGTTCAACTCACTGGGCTTGTGGACACAGGTTCGCAAGTGACACTAATGCGACAAGGTGTGTATGATGAAACATTTGGAGGCATGGGCCTTCAGGAAGTTCCGACAGTGTTAACCCTTAGAGCAGCTAATGGACTTAAGATCCCATACACAGGGTATGCAGTAATGGATTTTGAGGTAGAAGGAGTGAAAATTCCCTCATGTGGAGTAGTGATCGTACATGATGAGCATTTGTCTAGCCCTTTTATTATTGGTATGAACGTTGTTGCTGACTGCTGGGAAGCCCTTTTTCAGAAGCAGCCGACTGCTTCTTTAACTGGCTGCTCTCAACAGGGTTGGACTCAGGCTTTTGCCCTGTGCCAGTCCAGTTCGGCATCAAAAGATGGGTTTGTGGGGTATGTGTGGCCTGCCAGTCGCCATGGGATTAAAATACCTGCCAGGAGTGAAGTTGTGGTGTTGGGCTGTGTGCGGACTGGACCTCATGGAGCAGAGTATTGTGGGTTGGTGGAGGCAATGCCAGGACCCCTTCCAATTGAGGTAGCTCGAACAATCACCACAGTAAGGCATGGTCAAGTTTCAGTACGAATACGTAATGTCAATCCTTACGTTGTGTCGGTTGGGCGATATCAGAAGTTGGGCCGGTTATTCAGAGTAGATGAGGCTGAAGTATGTGGGGAACGAGATCTTCATTTGATCTCTGAACCTGATGGGGCTGTACAGGTTCAGATTGTCGAGGTTGCTACCACTGTCCCTGAGGATAGAAGTCAGATGATGGATCTCCTAGTTGGGGATGCCGATCTAACTTCACAACAACAATGTGAGTTCAAGATTTTTTTGCAGAAATGGCGCAAGGTGTTTGCTACCGGCGATGAGGATTTTGGAAGAACTGAAGTGGTCCAGCATCAGATTTTGACTGGTGACGCTGCGCCAATTCGAGAGAGGCACCGCCCTTTACCTCCTAAGATGTATAAGGAGATGAAGGTTTTGCTGGCTGAGATGCTGAATAAAGGTATTATTCGGGAGAGCGTTAGTCCGTGGGCCGCACCGATTGTGATGGTTAGGAAGAAAGATGGGAGTTGGCGATTTTGTGTGGACTATCGGAAGCTTAATGCTGTTACACATAAGGATGCTTTCCCTTTGCCTAGGATTGAGGAAACTTTGACAACATTGACTCAATCTAGGTGGTTTTCTACCTTGGATTTGGCTAGTGGATATTGGCAGGTGGGTATGGACCCCCGAGATCGGGAAAAGACGGCATTTGTTACTCCGCTAGGCCTATATGAATTTGAGCGGATGCCATTCGGATTGTGCAATGCGCCGGCTACCTTCCAGCGATTGATGCAGCAGTGTCTGAGTGGGTTGCTTACTGAATCATCATTGGTTTATTTGGATGACATTATTGTGTATTCCTCTGATTTTTCAACTCATTTGCAGCACCTAGATGCAGTTTTCATGCGGCTGTGGGAACATGGGCTGAAGTTGCGGCCTGATAAATGTAAGCTGTTACAGAGGGAAGTCAAGTTCTTGGGACATGTGGTGGACAGCCGAGGGGTGAGGCCCGATCCTGAGAAGGTTACAGCAGTTCAGGATTGTATTGCCCCAGTTACTGTGAGGCAGGTACGAGCCTTTTTGGGCCTTGCTGGATATTATCGGCGGTTCATTCCAGGGTTTGCCCGGATGGCTTTGCCATTGACACGGCTCCTCTCTGGTACTTCGGCTGCTAGCTCACGACCACAGAAGGTTGAGTGGACGGCAGCATGTCAAGATGCATTTGATCAGTTGAAGGTGGCGCTGACGCAGGCCCCTATTTTAGCCTATGCAGATTTTTCCCTACCCTTCATGGTGTATACTGATGCAAGCAATCAAGGGTTGGGTGCCATCTTGGCTCAGGTTCAGGATGGTAGAGAGCGAGTAATCGCTTATGCCAGTCGAACTCTTCACCCTACCGAACGCAATGACTCTAATTATAGTTCCTTCAAGTTGGAGCTGTTGGCACTGAAGTGGGCGGTTACGGAGAAGTTTAAAGATTACTTAATGGGTACAAAGTTTACTGTGTTCACAGATAACAACCCTGTGGCCCATTTGCAGACTGCCCGGCTGGGAGCAACCGAGCAGCGGTGGGTGGCCCAACTGTCATCATTTGATTTTGAGGTGAAGTACCGCCCTGGTAAGGAAAATGTCGGCGCAGATGCGCTTTCCAGATTATTCCGACCCACAGTTTCTGTGGATAAGGCTGATGTGCAAGTGGTAGAGGCATCTCTAGACCAACTCGAAGAGGCTGTGGGATATAAGGAGTGGCAAACTTATCAAGAGGGTGACCCTGATATTGAGAAGGTTAAGGGTTATATCAAGGCTGGGCACGTACCCAGTAGAGATGAGCGTAGAGCATTGCCCCTTCGTGCTAATCGCCTTCTGCAGCAGAGGAGGAAGTTACTGATTCAAGACAATGTGCTGTGGAGAAAGGTTATAGATCCTAATACTCATGAGCTGTTTTTGCAGGTCGTCTGCCCTGCCTCCAAGTGCCAAGAGGTATGGAGGAAACATCATGAAGCTGCAGGGCATGCAGGGGTTGAGCGTACTTTGCCAAATATTCGCAGGCACTATTTCTGGCCAAGGATGGAAGAGGAGGTGCGTGGCTTTCAGGCAAGGTGTGCAACCTGCAGTCTGCAGAAAGACAGAGCCGAGGTTCGGGCCCCTTTGAACCCAATAGAGGTATCTTTTCCCATGGAGGTTATAGCATTGGATTTCCTTTCTTTAAGTAGACCTAGCGATGTTTATCAGAACATTCTGGTGATCACAGATATGTTCACACGTTATGCATGGGCCATCCCAACACGAGATCAAACAGCCCTCACCACTGTGAAAGTGCTTTGGTCCCATGTGATTAGTACTTTTGGGTGCCCCATGCGGTTCCATTCTGATCAAGGTCCAAATTTCGAGTCTGCCTTGATGAAGGAGCTGTGTACTTTGTATGGGACAGTCAAAAGTCGGACTACCCCATATCATCCCAGTGGAAATGGTAGAACAGAGAGGTTGAATCAGACTCTGTTAAACATGTTGCGGACCTTGGAGGAAGAAAAACAGAACCATTGGCCTGAATACCTCCCAGAGTTGCTTTTAGCCTATAATAATACTGTGCATGGTGCTACTAATTTCTCCCCTGCCTTCTTGATGTTTGGACGACACTGTCGTCTGCCTGTCCACATTACACTGGGTATAGATTCCCCTGTAGATAGGCTAACCCACGGAGAGTGGGTACGGGTGCATAATGGAAAAATGTCATATGCTTTCCAGCTAGCCAGACGGAGAGCCAGTGTGGCTGCTGCCCAGGGTAAGCGTCAGTATGATCGTAGAGCTGATGCTGCCCCACTACTGCCTGGAGAGAGGGTGTGGATTCGAGATCGGGGAAGACAAGGTAGAGGCAAGATGGGGGGGTTTTGGAATCCAGAAGTCTATGTGGTTATAGGCTTAGTGGGGGAGACAGGGGTGGTCTACCATTTAAGATCAGAGCAGGGTGGGAAAGAAAAAGTTTTACATCGGAATGCTTTGAAGCCATGCGTGTCGAGCCCAGAAGGTGCACCTGCAGAGGTAAGGGATGAAGTGATTGTTTGTGAACCCCCTGTACCAATATGTGGGTTGTATGTGAATGTTGCCCCAGAAGGAGGAAATGGACTGGATGTTCCCCGACGTTCAGTGCGGACAAACTTTGGACAACCTCCTGCCCGTTATAGGGAGTGACTCATCCCTATTCTGTGTGTTTGTCAGGGACTGACAAGATTAAAGAATGGGGGGGTGTGAGGAGTGACAATGTTTTAATCAGTGCAATTCTGGTTGTAATTGATTGGATTGTTACCTGGTGTGGACTGTTAGGAGGGGAGGAGTCTGGACGTTGTCCCTATAAATGGGGACAGAAGATAACTGGAGAGCAGCGCGCTTTTTAAAGGACATGGAGCAGTTTCGTCCGGGGTTGGTTTAACTGGAAAAACCGCGACAAGAGTGATTACTAACACACGTCGGTTTGACTGTGGAACGGCAGACGGCGGGCATCAGGTTACGCCATAGTGACATCGCCTGAGCGAGGAGTCCGTGGGTGATGCCGCTGGCTGAGACTGCCGGAGTGAGTTCTACCTGCGCTGTGTACCGCTTCACTGGGAGTAGGCGTTGCTTGCTCCCGGGCAAAGCGTGAGTATAGTTGCTGCGAATTAAAGCCGCGATTAGAGATTTACTGCTTCCACAGCTCTTGTGGGCTGTGGTTTTTGCGATCGAGTACTGCTCCAGTTCTCCTGTGTTTCAGCGCGACGTGGCCGAAACGGTGACGCGGGACCAATTGGATTGGTGGTGGACTCCTCGTCGACTCCTCCCCTGGACTTTTATCATTTTATTATTTTTCCCGTATAGTGTTGTGTGGACAGTCCCCTCCGGTGGTTGCCGGTAGACTCCGTGTGTGATTTGTGGTGGATTATATTTTAGTGGCAACGTGTTTGTGTACTTTTTGGTTATTTTAGTTTGCTGTGTGGGTTTTACTTTGGTGGGTTTTATTTTTGGTAGGTTGTCTGGCGGCATCTTCTGTGAGGGCAGATCCAATTGTGTTTTATGCTATATTGTAATAAATTTGTGGAATATATCCTTTAGTGTTTTGATTGCTCACCACCTGATCTGGAACCTGTGGGTGAAATACAACTATTTTATTAAGAGTTCCTAGGACTCTCTTCCTCCTAGGTGGCGTAGTCGGGGTTAAAGTAGTCCGTCCAGCTTGGACAGGTTACATTGGCACCAAGTTAAATTCCCTATTGATTTTAAAATTCTTCTATTTATTTATAGAGCACTTACTCCTGATTACCTCCAGGAACTTATTTCCTACTATGAACCCCCACGTCCACTAAGATCACAGGGTGCTGGTCTTTTATTAGTTCCAACAAATTAATAAGGTAACAGCAGGGGGAAGAGCCTTTTCTTATAAGGCCCCCCAGCTTTGGAACAACCTTCCAGAATGTGTCCAGGACTCTGACACAGTCTCAATCTTTAAGTCTAGGTTGAAAACCTACTTATTTAGTTTAGCTGTCAGGAACAGCACATGATTGCCACGAGATGCGTTTCACCTGCCGCTCATCGCCCCTCCCCTTTCACGCTATATAAGCTTCCTCCTCTATCTTCCGGGTTGCGAAGTATTGTTGGCATGCCATCTACCAAGCGTTATCTCCTGATTGCTCTCCTGTGTTTTGACCTCTGCTCTCGTTCCAGACCTCGTCTCCAGCCTAGCCCCTTTGTACCTCCAGCCATCTGTCTACCCGGCGTGAACTCGGACCGTCCTGACCACGACAACCGCACTCACACACTGCACACACCACACGGAGTTATTCACCTGTGCGAGTACTCCGTATTCACTCAAGAAATCAAAACATCAGTAATCCGCATTTGGATCCGTGTCTTCCTGGCTGAAACGTTACATTAGCGTTTGATAATTAATATCCCCCCTTAGATAAAGGTACAGATCTAGGGGTTCATAGGTGAAGGGTTTTATGGTAAACTGGGGATGTCACCATCTGTGGCACAATGTGGTAATAAAAGGTTCTGGACATTGTTTTTATTGTTTACTCAGAACATACATACACTCTCATCAGACTGTGTTAACACACACTAACATTATAGCCTGGGGAGTATTTTTAGGTCAATTTGTTTAATTTTGGAATTTAGCAATAGATACATTGTACACAAAATATTAACACTCTGTCACCATCTCATCAAACTTTCACACTTATAAGTTTCCTCAATTCCTTTCTCTCTTATTCCATCTTATCCTTCTCCACTCTCTCTTCTTCCACCACCGCTCAGTTGTTTGTCTCTCGCTTTTCTCTTTGGTGAAATAAAACTATATATACTACCTTTCCTCTTAATTTCTTTAAGATTCAAAGTAACTTAATAGTATACAGTGAGGAGAACAAGTACTTGATACACTGCCGATTTTGCTGGTTTTCACACTTGCAATGCATGTAGAAATCTGTAATTTTTATCATAGGTGCTCTTCAAGTGTGAGTGATGGAATCTAAAAACAAAATCCAGAAAATCATACTGAATGACTTTTAAATTATTAATTTGCATTTTATTGCAGGAAATAAGTATTTGATTCCTTACCAAACAGTACAAATTCTGGCTCTCACAGACCTGTTAGTTGCTCTTTAAGAGGCCCTCCTGTTCTCCACTCTTTACCTGTATTACCTGCACCTATTTGAACTAAATAGAATAAAAAGACACCTGTCCACACTCACACACAAACAAACTCCAACCTCACCACAATGGCCAAGACCAGAGAGCTGTGCAAGGACATCAGGGAAAAAATTATAGCCCTGCACAAGGTCGGAATGGGCCACAGGAAGATAGGCTACAGGTTTATGAGAAGACAACACCTGTAGGCACAATAATTAGAAAATGGAAGAAGACAAAGAACAGTCAACCTCCCTCGGTCTGGAGCTCCCTGCAAGATCTCACCTCGTGGGGTTGCACTGATAGTGAGGAAGGTAAGGAAAGAGCCCAAAACTACTCTGCAGGACCTGGTCAATGACCTGCAGCAAGCTGGAACCACTGTTTCCAAAAAAACTATTAGTAATACATTGCGCCGTCATGGCTTAAAATCCTCCAGTGCACGCAAGGTCCCCCTGCTTAAGCCAGCACATGTCCAGGCCCGTCTGAAGTTTGCCTATGACCATATAGATGATCCAGATGAGGTGTGGGAGAAGGTAATGTGGTCAGATGAGACGAAAATAGAGCTTTATGGTCTAAACTCCACTCGCCGTGTTTGGAGGAAAAAGAAGGAAGAGTACAAACCCAAGAACACCGCCCGGGCAACTAAGGAGTGGCTACATAAGAAGCATCTCCAGGTCCTGGAGTGGCCTAGCTAGTCTCCAGATCTGAACCCAATCGAAAATCTCTGAAGACACCTGAAACTCTGTGTTGCCCACCGACAGCCTAGAAACCTCAAGGATCTGGAGAAGATCTGTATGGAGGAGTGGGCCAAAATCCCTGCTGTAGTGTGTGCAAACCTTGTAAAGATCTACAGGAAACGTCTTACTTCTGTAATCGCAAACAAAGATTTCTCTACCAAGTATTAAGTTTTGTTTTTCTGATGTATCAAATACTTATTTCCTGCAATAAAATGCAAATGAATAATTTAAAAGTCATTCAGTGTGATTTTCTGGATTTTGTTTTTGTCACGCTACGGTTCCCGAACCCTTCCTTTGGGGCGTGTGTTAACGTTGTCTGCGTCTACTCGTCTGCGTCAGTGTATCTCCGTGGGTGCGGGTGTGTCTTGTAATCATCCGTCTCACCTGTGGCTCGTCTCGTCATCACGTGGGGTTGATGTGGTCTGTCTATTTAATGTGCGTTCGCGCAGTATCTTGTGCTCGTCGTTGTCTATAGTCTGCACGTTGTGTGCTTTGTGTTTGTTCTTCGTGCACTATTGCGCAATATACGTCAAATAAAACGTGTCGTTCGGACCAGAGACCTGGACTCGTGTCTCGTCCTTTCTCCAGCGCCCCAGCGTCACAGTTTTTAGATTCCATCACTCACACTTAAAGAGCACCTATGATAAAAATGACAGATTTCTACATGCATTGCAAGTGTGAAAACCAGCAAAATTGGCAGCATATCAAATACTTGTTCTCCTCACTGTATATAATAATAATATTTAGTATAATATTTAGTAACTAAATATTATCTTAACCTGCTTTACACAGAACTAACGCCAGATCTAGCTAAGATTACATGTATGTTTAGTGAATTTTTTATCATCTCATAATTAGCATCGCAACTTTCCCAGCACCATGCTTTCACTATAATTTCATATCTTAATAGATGATTAATCCGTTTTTACGTATTTCCTCCCACGTCTCACACACAGGTTAGTGCAGGTTCACTGGAAAGGGTGTGCACCGTTTGATTACAGGAATGCTTTTCTTCCTCAGAAATGTCTTATCTCTGCTATTCATAGTTAAATAATAATAATAATCTTTATTTGTATAGCACCTTTCGTACGTACATGCAACTCAAAGTGCTTTACAGTATAAATAAAAAAAAATTAAAAGGAGATAAGACAAAAAGACAAAAAGAAAATGTTAAAAGAAATAAAAGATAAAAATATTAAAATAACATAAAAAGTAAAAAAGTTAAGTAAATAAGATAAAACTATTAAGATAATTAGATTTAGATAATAATAGACAACATAATGTAATAAAGTAAATAAGATTGAGGGTTTCTTAACTAAAAGCAGATCTAAACAGGAATGTTTTGAGACTCTTCTTAAAGCTGTGCAGGGATGAAATGCCTCTGAGCTCTTCAGGAAGAGAATTCCAGAGCTTTGGGCCATAGTGGCTAAAAGCCCCCTCGCCAATCTTTAATCAGCTTTTAGGAATCACCAGTAGATTACTGTTGAGAGACCTGAGAGACCTGACTGCATGGACGTAATTTTGATTTCAAAAGTGGGGGGGACATGGATTCGTCGCTATTTAAATATTTGGTTTTAACCGTAAAAACTGGGGGGACCAAAACCGGCTTTTGAAAAAGTGGGGGGGACATGTCCCCCCCGCCCCCCCCCCCCCCCCAAAATTACGTCCGTGCCTGACTGGAACATATCTAACCATCATTTCACTGAGGTAAAGAGGGGCAAGACCATGAAGACATTTAAAAACCATGACTAGAACCTTAAAATCTATTCTAAATCTGACAGGTAACCAGTGCAGTGAGTTGAGTGCAGGTGTAATATGATCTCTCTTTCTCCTGCGGGTCAGAACCCTTGCAACAGTGTTCTGAACTCGCTGTAGGTGCGAAATAGAGCTCTTTGGAAGAGCAGATAGAAAAGTGTTACAATAATCTAGCCTTGATGTGATAAATCACATCAGCGCGTCTTCTCCTTGTCGTGTTTTTTTTACTTTGATCTCAGTATTAGATTCATAACAAAGTCAGCCTTTTGCCATCAGAAAGTTATAGTCAAAGTCAGTTTAGTAATTTGTTACACATCAATTCTTGCATTGATGCATTTCAGTCATGATTTTGGCAACCACACCTTACAAAGTAAAGTCTTAGTAAAGTCCTTAAATTAAAGATTCAATTAAAGATTCAAACACAGATTCAGAAGGTCCTGAATCTAGTAAATGATCTAGTGAATATCCGAACTGATATTTTGGAGTTTGTTAAGATCTATCTCCATTTATTAAAAATTACTTTCATAATGACTTTAAACATAAAGCAAGATTTGAGCCTGTAACTTAAAATCGATGTATCCAAGTTTTATTTTTGAAGATTACCGTAATGGTCGTTGCTTGTAGAGATGTGAGGGAAAATGCTTTATAGGTGTGGGTTATTGACTATTTGTTACAGATCAGCTACAACTGAGTTTAAAAGAGTCAATATAAGATGCCAGACCATTTTCTCTAGTGGTATATGGTCTGTTGCATTACGCTGGGTGATTACAATGCTGTCTGATTCTGAGTAATGATACAAATGTCAGCGCTTCATTGCTTGATTGTGAATGATTATTGATTGTAAGTGTAATGTTCCTGGTTTTGGCATTGCAAAAAAATCTAATTCGTTAACGTTTTCTGTAGGGGGAGTTCTGGGGAAAGCACCTGACAGGATGTTAAGGTCCATTATTAAGGCTTAGAGGGAAAATAAAAGAAGACCTGCTTTCTGTCTTCAATCTGAGGGTGGACCTCATGGCAAGATGTTGATGAAAAAGTGAAGGACTGCAGTAGTTTGACCTCAATTATAATCATTCTGATCTTTCAGGAATTAATCAGCTGTGAATCTTGATTAATAAATGTGTACGCAACAGTCACAATACTTGGAAAAGGCAGTGAGGTTATTCAGCACACTGGCTTACTCATGTTAGGCGCAAGGAATGCACAGCACTGAACGGCGGGACCTGTATGCATTTTAGGAGTGAGGTAAATGAGTGACAGGTCTGTAAGATGATCAGTAGGCGGGTGACTGTGCAGGGGAGGTGGAGTGTGTGAGAGTGGATATCTCCCCTGAGGTGGTGGACTGGCCTACCGTGACACACTCATGTATAGATGTAAGCATGAATGTTAAATACAATGAGAAATGGATCAAATAATGCAGAACAAGATAACACAGAAGATGAAATTGTGCTCCAGTGTATATTGTGACCTGACTTTGTATTGTTTTTGATTTAGTATTTTGTCTTTCTGCAAGTGCCTTGAGCACGTAAGTAGCTGGATGGGTCAAAACTTTCTACAGTTGAATGAAGACAAATAAAGATTATTATAATTGGTAATAGCAATGAAAGCCACAGACTAGATTCCTACTTAAGACTCGAAAACACTAAACTCTAAAAAGCTAACTCGTAATAATGGCATAGTAACAGACATTTATTTCAATTTTAGCAGTCACAATGTCAATAATCTAACAGACGCTCGCATATCACTCCTCTGTTAATATCTTTACACTGGCTTCCTGTTGAATACAGGATCCAGTTTAAAATATTAACACTTACTTATAGAGCATTGCATGGCCACGCCCCTAATTATTTGGTTGATCTGCTTCACCCATATGTGCCAGCTCGTTCTCTTAGATCGAGTGATTTGAATTCACTGACTGTTCCACGTTCTCGCTTAAAGACTCGTGGAGATCGAGCTTTTGCGGTCATTGCTCCCAAACTGTGGAATGCACTGCCCCTGTCTTTGAGATTGGCTGTGTCTGTGGAATCTTTTAAAAAGCATTTAAAGACCTACCTGTTTAAACAAGCATTTGGATAAATGGACCAGACAGAAACGCATTATGTCTTCGTGAATTATGTGCTGTTTTGTTTATATATTGTGTGGCGTTTTATATATTTTAGTTGTATTGTGTATATGTAAAGCACTTTGTGGCCTTTGTTTGAGAAAAGTGCTATATAAATAAATTTTACTTACTTACTTTACTTACAATAAATAAGTCAGCGTTTTATAATCTTAAGAACATTAATAAGATCACAAATTTCTTGACTAAACCAGATTTTGAGAAACTCCAAATCTCTAGCCAGGTTGATTTACTGTAATGGCCTCCTAACATATATGGGTGTGTGTGTATATATATTGGGGTTAATGTGTAAGTACATTTGTGGGTGTATATATATGTCCATAAGAGGGTATATGGGTGTGTGTGAATGTGTGTGGGAATGTAGGGGAGGATGTACATGTGCATGTAGGTGTATATGTGCGCTGGGGCCTAGCTGATGGCCCGTGGGGGGGGGGGGGGGGGGCTCTGTTACCTCTGGTTCCCTGGACCTGCGCTCCTTGGGTGGGGGGGCGCTCCCTCTCCCGCCTGCTGGGATGGACATGCGGGGGTCACTGGGAAGTGCGTCCCTGGGACTCAACTGCTCCTGGGGGGCCGTGGGCGGGTGGGATTCACGGGTCTTTCTCTGCCGGCCTCTGGGGGAATGTTGTTACAGCTTTCTACCCTGGCTGGTACGTACATTCCGTACATTTATCCTATGTTGCACTTTTATGTTGCACATAAACACACACTCACACATACACATACATCACAGTCATTTGTGCTATATGTCTTGGGTACACTTGCTACTCTTCTTTGCAGTGGTCATTTGAGCTGGTTGTCTTTATTTTATTTTTTCCCTGCACTTCTGTCTTTTCTCTTTTTATTTTCTCTTCCCCTCTTTTGTATATCTTCTTATGGTCCACCTAACCCCAATTATTGTTATCACTATTGCACTATATTATACAGAATTGTTATTATCTGATCTGTATATAAAAACAAAGTTGTCCTCCAAAGATGGGGGGGGGGGGGGGGGAGGAGGTGGGCCACAAAAAATAAATAAATAAATGCAGCTCTTAGATCTTTACAAGAACTGATATTTTGGAAGTGTTAAGATATTTATTTACTTCCATATCCACTGGTATACATTTTTGTTAAAAATCACTTTCACAATGATTTTACACATTCAATGAAGATTTGAAATAGGTCTGTAGTTTCATATGGAACTATGGAAGTCACCTAGACAATTTTGTGTTTTCCCTGAAATCTCATACTTTTATTTATCAAATGAGTTGCAAAATGAATAGAAATATAGTCCAGACATTGACAATGTATAAATAGTGTTTTTTTTTTATTTGAAATAATTTTCTACTTTAAACTTTGCTTTCGTCAAAGAATGCTCCCTTAGCAGCAATTACAGCATTGCAGACCTTTGGCATTCTAGCTGTTAATTTGCTGAGGTAATCTGGAGAAATTTCACCCCATGCTTCCAGAAGCCGCTCCCACAAGTTTGATTGGGTTAATGGGCACTTTTTTCGTACCATACGGTCAAGCTGCTCCCACAACAGCTCAATGGGGTTGAGATCTGGTGACTGCGCTGGCCACTCCATTACCGATAAAACACCAGCTGCCTGCTTCTTCTCTAAATAGTTTGTGCATAATTTGGAGGTGTGCTTTGGGTCATTGTCCAGTTGCAGGATGAAATTGGCTCCAATCAAGCGCTGTCCACAGGGTATGGCATGGTGTTGCAAAATGGAGTGATAGCCTTCCTTATTCAAAATCCCTTTTACCTTGTTCAAATCTCCCACTTTACCAGCACCAAAGCAACCCCAGACCATCACATTACCTCCACCATGTTTGACAGATGGTGTCAGGCACTCTTCCAGCATCTTTTCAGTTGTTCTGCGTCTCACAAATGTTCGTCTGTGTGATCCAAACACCTCAAACTTTGATTCATCTGTCCATAACACTTTTTTCCAATCTTCCTCTGTCCAATGTCTGTTCTTTTGCCCATATTAATCTTTTTCTTTTATTAGCCAGATATGGCTTTTTCTTTGCCACTCTGCCCTGAAGGCCAGCATCCCGGAGTCGCCTCTTCACTGTAGACGTTGACACTGGCGTTTTGCGGGTACTATTTAATGAAGCTGCCAGTTGAGGACCTGTGAGGCGTCGATTTCTCAAACTGGAGACTCTAATGTACTTGTCTTCTTGCTCAGCTGTGCAACGGGGCCTTCCACTTCTCCTTCTACTCTGGTTAGAGCCTGTCTGTGCAGTTTCTTGGCAATGTCTCGCATGGAATAGACTTCATTTCTCAGAACAAGAATAGACTGTCGAGTTTCAATTGAAAGTTGTTTTTTTCTGGCCATTTTGTGATTTAATCAAACCAACAATTGTAATGCTGCAGATTCTCAACTAGCTCAAAGGAAGGTCAGTGTTATAGCTTCTCTAATCAGCAAAACTGTTTTCAGCTGTGCTAACCTACTTGCACAAGGGTATTCAAGGGTTTTCTAAATATCCAATAGCCTCCTTACAGAGTTAGCAAACACAATGTACCATTAGAACACTGGAGTGATGGTTGTTGGAAATGGGTCTCCATACATCTATGTAGATATTGCATTAAAAACCAGATGTTTACAGCTAGAATAGTCATTTACCACATTAATAATGTATAGAGTGTATTTTTGATGCATTTAATGTTAGCTAAATTGAAAAAAAAAACTGCTTTTCTTTCAAAAATAACAACATTTCTAAGTGACCCCAAACTTTTGAACGGTAGTGTACTCTTGAAACAACTCGAGACAATGAACCGGAGGTTCAACTTTCGACTCCTGCTAAATAAATCAGGGACTGACATAAAACATCTGGATAGAAACACAAGAAAAGAACCCGAAACAGGTCTGACAAGCATGCGTGGGCGGGGCCAGGATTGACACACTCACTAGAGTAACCACATTATTGGTCAGAGATATATCAGAAGACCAGTCCTCTGAGTGATGTTGCAATAGTACGTCATATTTGTGTCGTCACTCTAGGTAGTTTTGTATGAATAAATAGGGAAGCATTTCAGCAAGTCTTCCACGGTTGCAACAGGCATTCTGTCTCTCTGAGAAAAGTTTTACTGAGCCGAACGAACACATCACTACTGAAGCACGATGACTTCTGTACCTGGAGGATGGAGCAAATGGGTAGATGCTGATGAAGATGTGAAGGACCTCTGCCGTAAGGTTAGTGACATCATTTATTTTCTTTGCACTATGCTTGTTTAACTGAGTGATTAACCTTGAGTTATCAATTATTTAATTAAAAATATATAATTTTAATGTGCATATTTTAATAGTTACTAAGTTACTGTTATTTATCTATCCCAATGGCCACAAAAAAACACATATTCCAAACTTCCACATCACTGCTGCATTGACTGTAGAAGTAAGATCTGTAGAAGGTGGACATAAAAGTATGAATATTAAGTACACATCAAGAAAGGAATTAAACAATGTAGAATAAGATAATGAATATAAAAGATAAAACATGACAATGCTCCAGTGTAGATTGTGACCTGACTTTATACTGTTTTTGGTTATGTTTGATTTCAGGTAAAGGATGCTGTTGAGGAGAAGACTCAACAGACCTTTACTATTTTTAACCCCCTGACATATCGAACCCAAATTGTAAGAGGACGGAATCTTGATATTGTGGTATGTGTAAATATATTAGTCACAAAATCCATTGCATTGCAAATTTTTCAGGTTTCTAAGATTCAAGATTCATTTTGCTTCTCCAGTTTGTGCAGTAATGAATATACTATTTCTCAGTTTATTGTTCATCTAACAGCCCTTGCCAAGCTATGTTACTGCTGTTATGGTGTTGAAAATGTGCAATAAACACAATGCCATTCCATATCACCATGACAGCCATTTCACACCTAATATACCATATATCATTAGAAAGCTTAGCTACTTCCCTAAGTAAGTATTATAATACCTCCACTTGTGTCCAATAACTGGTTAATGTAATGTGACATGTATCTACACGTTATTGTAGACCAAGCAAGTGAAAACCTTGATTCGAATATGTGTTTGAGCTATCTTTAGAGAGGTTCTGTTGTACAATTAAGGAATAGTGGCCTTTGCCAACTATTCCTATATATTTCCTAGTTTTCTAAACTTAATATTTTTTTAATCTCTCTCTCTCTCTCTCTCTCTCTCTCTCTCAGTTGTATATCGGAAAACTGAGATGTCTGGGTCTGCGTGTTTGGGAGGATGTTGCACCAGTTAAACTGAACGTGATTGCAACTGAGTTTTTTCCATTGCCCACTGGCAACTTGGACAAATTGCATTGATCCTGTGTATCTTCACCACAAATTATGAAAATGTATGTGACTTTAACTGTTTTGTCACGGCGGGCCCCCTGCTGGTCGCCCCGTTTACAGTGGCAGTTGTCTTGTTGTTGCGTTGTGTTTGTCCCATAGGTGGGCGGGGCCTATGATCCGCCTCACCTGACGGTCGATATATGTCATTGTCTATATATGTCTTGTCTTTGTACCAGTTGACTGCTGGATATTATATCCTTAATTCGGATCGTGTCACGGGTTTTTGGTTTTGTGCAATGTGTGCATTAAAACCTCCTTATCCTCTGAGACTTGGCATGATCACTTCCATTTTATTTTGCACTCCCTGCCCATCACATATATGTCAAAAACCATATATTACATTTGTTTTACACACAACATGACAACATAACTATCTAGGATAGCAACAATCTGTGTGCCTCGAGGAGACCTCTTCTTGCTTCTACTTACACTGGATTTTCTCTGCAAATCCATAAATCACTCTCATTGACATATGGTACCTGGCACTAAATACTAGCATATCTCTAATCAAACAGAACATGTCTTCAACCTGTAATTACCTTATGGCTTCTACTTTTGCCTTGGCTAAGATTTTGTGGTAACTGCAGAGCCAGACAGATATTACAGGTACTGGCAAACTAGTCAAACATTGTGAAATAAGACAAGGTTCAGAAAAAGCCGAGCTAATAGATATAAATATATTAAATATAAAATAAATATACTCAATATAAAAAAGGTCAAGCAGCTGGTCTGAGATCAGAATGTTTACTGATTACTTGTAATCATTTGTGATTACAACTGATTACTTGTAATGTTTAATAAATAAAGGATTACACAAGCATTTCCCTACCTTGCAATGTAAAATGAATAATGTCAGCTATATCAATCCACTGACTAACAGTGTATCATAATGAAAAATACATCTTAATCATTAAAACAACCCTGTTTTCATGACTAAAATTTAATTAGGAACACAATATGTTATGGGGGAATATTTTATGTCATATTTCATAAAAAACATGTTACTTCTGTTTCTGTTAAGAAAAGAGATTTAGGCCCTGGTTGCCCACTAGATGTCACTGTGGCGTGTGATGATTCGAACGTTTCACAAGATCGAATCATTTTCCGAATCAATTGGTTCATTTGATTCAGTCTCCCAAAAACCCAACTTTTGCCATCACTACAGGGTTGCCAACTCTCACGCATTGAGCGTGAGACACACGCATTTGACCGTTTTCACACGCTCTCACGCCACACTTCCAATATCTCACGCCGAAAAAAAATATCCAGTTTATTTGATTCAACATATATATGATTCACACATATATGATTCAATACGTTACTAGTTCGCTAGCTCTGGCGCCATCCACCGGCGATATAACACTGAATCTGTGTCCATTTTACGTTCAATTCTTTGTTTATAGCTTATGCAGTTTGATCTCTCCCGATGTTTTGCACAAGTTTCAGTAGGATAACTCACACTGACTTGTTTTATTTTACTATGTGTTTCACCCATTTTAGCCACTAGAAGGCACCAAAATTCTATAGATTTTTCCTTAGTGGGAACTTGTTTGTTTGGTTGTTATATGTCTAGTTATGTATTTTTGCCATGAGGCATGTATCTAAGAAGTCAATCTAAGTGTATTGATCTCTGGTAAAAGCTCTGATGAACTTAAACAGGACTACATCTATTTCTATAAGCTACTCAGAATCTGCAATGTCAGCAAATTAAATGATCTTTAAAAAGAAAAACATCACAATCAGTTCTTCTGGATGTCAGTTTGTATCTCAAAAAGTAGATTAGGTAGGAGATGTTGAATGGATAAAAACTTGATGACTCACTTAAAGGGCTCCACAATATGGGCAGAAGACAATATTACGATTATATCATCATAAAATACATTTACATTTACATTTAGGGCATTTAGCAGACATTCATGTCCAGTGTGACTTACAAACTAATATACCTTCCATCATGTTAGAGATTGTTGATTGCTTGAATAAGCAGTAGTCAAAGACTGGCATACAGAACTGTCACTAAATCATGTGAACACCACATACCACTACAAAGGCCATACTGCGATGATGTTTGGAGTGATATAAGGTGTGATGTTTGGAGTGATAGAATGTGCACCCCAGCATGCAAATGTGTGAAGGTAAAGGATCTCCTGCTTCTCCAGGCTCCTGTTTGTATGTGTTTGATGCGCTGAGAGCAGACAGAACTACGGCCGCACACGGGTGAGAGAAGAGCCCTGCACCCCCTCGTAACGCACCCACGCCTGCCACATCTGTGGGCTCTGTAATGTCCAGCTAAATAAAGTCACTGCTCCCCCCCCCTCCGTTTGAGTCCTCTGTTCATGGCTGTCTCTCTGCCATCGTCTCATTAGGCTGGAGCTCAGAGTGCCTTTCCTGGACCACAGGTTCACCGCCTACTTCCTCTCTCTGCCTGAGGAGATGAGGGTGCCTAAGGTGAAAGGGCTCTTTGTTCTTGTGGTCTTGAAAACCATTTCTAGAGCAGTGGCTGATTATTTGCTCAGTTCTCCCTTTATAATACATGCTTCTAGCATCAAGCATACCTTTACCACACAAGGTACACAAGCTTGCAGGACGTTTAGTTACATGCACAATCTTGCATGCACAATCTGTCAGTCCCCTTCTGTCCTGTTGTTCACTAGTTCCTTTTTGGGCCACGGGTCCACTGCTACTGGAGCACTGGCTGTTCAGTTGTTGTATTGAACAGCACAGAGTTGCTGGAGTATTCACATGCATCACTGGTGGGATCAGATGTTTCCACCACATTAAAATAAGTAGCCAACCAGAAGATGACTATTTGTGGCCAGTTAGAAGCTGACCAATTACTGGCCAGTTAGACTCCTTATTTGCATATTCAGGGTAAATGTGCTACATTATGCTACATACTGTACAGTGTCATAATGTTTCTCATACTGTCCGATATCATAGATATCACAGATATCACAGATATAATAGCCTTATCTTACTTGACTCATTGCTCTTTACGTTAGAGAAAGTACCTACATGATTCCCCTATAAATGATTAGAGGGATTACTATATTCTCTGGATTCTGCTTTTTAGCTACAAGTTGGGTTTTAAGTACATTCTGTATTCGTTCTGTATGAAATGTCCAGCTGTATGTGTGTTTAATGTGTTAATGTTAAGTGTTCAGCAATATGTATGGTTAATGTGTTAATGTTAAATGTCCAGCTGTATGTGCGTTTAATGTGTTAATGTTAAATGTTCAGCAATATGTATGGTTAATGTGTTAATGTTAAATGTCCAGCTGTATGTGTGGTTAATGTGTTAATGTTAAATGTTCCGCTGTATTTGTGGTTAGAGGATGTCTGGAGCTTTGGCTGCTTCTTTCACAGCAAAACTACGACTGTAGGAGGAGCAGTGCAAAACAGACCCACTGCAGTGGTCACTCCACTAACGTACAGGGACTTTTAAATTAAAGAGAACCCCCTACCCCACCACACCCCATAACACCCCACCCAACCCTACCCTACCACACCCCATAACACCCCACCTAACCCTACCCCACCACACCCCATAACACCCCACCCAACCCTACCCCACCACACCCCATAACACCCCACCTAACCCTACCCCACCACACCCCATAACACCCCACCCAACCCTACCCCACCACACCCCATAACACCCCACCTAACCCTACCCCACCACACCCCATAACACCCCACCCAACCCTACCCCACCACACCCCATAACACCCCACCTAACCCTACCCCACCACACCCCATAACACCCCACCTAACCCTACCCCACCACACCCCATAACACCCCACCCAACCCTACCCCACCACACCCCATAACACCCCACCTAACCCTACCCCACCACACCCCATAACACCCCACCCAACCCTACCCCACCACATCCCATAACAGAGATTCATTTATGCAGAAGAGATTCATTTATGCAAAGCAGGCTATTCCCCAATATTACCCCACTTCATATGTATTTTGTTGAACACTAAAGCCTTTGTTACATCTCTATTGTGGTTGTTCTTTATCAGGCCACCAGGAGGCGTACGTGCTCTAACATTTCATTCTTGCAAGTTTATCAGGAAACAAAAAAAGGAAAATCCAGGATGTGCCTCTCATTTGTAACAATAAAATATGGAATCAAAAATTCCACCAATAAGGAAAATAATTTTAATATTAAGCCACAATCACAATGATTATCATATGGAAATTGTTAGTGTGGAAGGATGACAACATGCCCAGATTTGGGCGAATCATATTTACAGCACAGTCAGGTGTGATTTAAAACATGATGAGGCACTATGCTGAGAGTTTGGCAGTGCAGGTTTTATATGAACCCCAAAGGCTGATATATAGACCCTAATAGTTCAAATTGTCTTAGAGCCATTGACATCAACTAACATGTTTGATCACAGCTGGACAGTATTACAATGTCTGTTTTCTTCTTAATACAAACATAATCGGCACAGGTACTGCTATATCACCACAAAGTGAAAATTGAGTTTTGTTTATTGGATGTAAAAATTAAATCCACCTATAGAAGTTATAAAAATTATAAAGGAAAGGCATGAGATGAGAGTCCACTCTGTTCAGCATGGAGAACACTGGTGGCAGTCAGGAGTTCAGGGACTTAACGCCTCTCGTCGTAGTTCTGTAGCGTGGCCCATTCATACATTTCTGTAAGGTGGGAACAGAAGGATTTTCATTTATAACTTCTGTTTCTGTTCCACTGTAGAATATTTACAGTGGTTTTGCAAGACTACAGTGGTTGTTATGTCACTCCTAGCAGAATTCGGTCTAGGTCTGGTGTTCTTAAATACTTAAATACTCTCGTATACTTAAATAGTAGTTTAAATACTAACCTGGTTCTTCCTGGCTTCTTTTCCCCATTAACCCAACAAATGAGTTAATTTTATGCCCTGAGAAGTAGATAAGAGCAAAATCAAATGGTTTGTTCCCTGTAAATCCCAAATGTACTTTTATATACATTTTTGCCCCATTGTTTTAAATATGAAGGTTAATTCTTCATAAAAGAAATGTCTTGAAGAAGGATTAATTAAAAGGATTTGTTGATAAAGAAAAAAAAATCATAGTGTACATCATAGATGTAGATGTTTAGCCACATTTAGTGACATTTTTCCACTAAAACATAAACCCTCAATAGACATAATATAGTACACTTAGTGTACAGTATATACATATGTATTAAACCAATGCAAGGGTCAGTGACCTTAGATTTAAGTGATGCTCTTTATAACACTGATGTAAATCTAGCACAGGCCTAGTTGCTGAAGAACAGCAGTTTCAGTATTTCAGCGTTTTCAGCAAGCAATCACGTGCAGGAAATATAGATGTAAAAATGATGTAAATAAAAGAAAACTGAACGTAAATGTTTACTTACGTTTTCGTGTGATCTGTGAGTTACCTTTTGGAGGGCAAAATATGTGGGAGAATATGAATTAGGAGTAATATCATTCCATCAGGCTCGGCTTTACATGAATGTCGTTTGGTTAATCAATATAGACGGGCCAGAGATCGAGAGAGAGAAAATGTTAGCTGCAGATTTATGGTCTTACCCGAGGAGCGCTTTCCCATTAGACCGATGAACTGATGTGGTCGAGGTTTTCTCGTCATCCGTCTAAGTATCTCTCTGAAGGGATCCGCCTGAAGCCACTCACCCTGTAAAGGATTATTTGATTAGTGTAACATAAGACAGTAGAGAGCAACACGGGCCGTCATGCTCTTTTCGGAGACCGGCAGTTTCTAATAGCAGACAAGAGACCAATTGCGTGTTAAAATTTGGCTTCTTCTTTTGGGTTTAAATTAATATAACATTATTAATTTAAACAGCAGGATTTAAGCTGCCATTTATGAATTCTCTCTAAGACAGACAAAACCCTGTATAAACTTAGCAATAAAGACACTTGTGCATTTTTACTACAATATGTATTTACATAAAACACTTATGACACTCTAGCGTCTGTTTCCAGTAGGCAAATATTGCCAAGATGCGGCTCATGTGTACAAAGGACGGACTCAGGGGCTGGGCTCCCTTCCATTCCGCAATGTCAAATGGAAAACGTGTGATACATTTGAAGCAAGGAATAATGTGTCTGCCCTGTTCAGCACTGGACAGCGACGGCGCGGACGCTTTTAGATTCAACAAGCTGCCCCCCTCAGCAACTCTTCCGACTAGCTGCTGATTGAATCCCTGTGGCAAACTTTGCAATACCAGGTTGGTCCTTTTCAGTAAAGTTTTGCCCTTTATGTCTTTTATTACGTTGTACCCTAATAGTAAACTTTACTGGATTTTCCCGAGGTCTGGTTTCTCTTAGTAAGTCCAAAATTTCATTTACCTGTATTTGGTTATCGTTTGTCCAGTAGTCAAGGTCTTCTTTTGAACCCAAATCCTCACCGAAAATCTGAGACAAAGCGAGGAATACAAGTGCTACAGATAGCAATAATTTCATGATGGTGCTGACTGGGCGGCTCACCGAACCTCAAGTCTGAATACTTCCTTCCTTCTCACCCCACAAAAGTATGGAAATACGGCGACAAGTAAGATATGTCGAACACGAATCGAACTTCTTTAAAAGTGGACGTAATATTGCTTCTGTGTCCTCAGACGGCTTTTGTCAGTGATCAATATCCTCCACATGTAAAAGCAACAGAAGTCTCTCTCGCTGTCCAAAGCGCACGAGCGCTGCACTCCTGCTCGCGATGCGTCTTCGTGACTGTGCTCAAGTGCGCACGAGGTTTTATAGCAAAGCAACTAGGGGGTGACCAGGCACTTAAAATCGATAAAAGAAGTATATCTACCAGGATGACGCCTTCCAAAACTTCGTATGACTAATATCCTTTTAAATATTTTGCGTACGTTCAGGATTCGCCGAAAGTTAGCCCCTTGACCCCAGATGTCGCTCAAGTTGTTGTAACTGGAATGTCCTACTAATCAGTATGGGGAAGGAAGACGTCGATGACGCACCGACTCGTCAATTTTACGCAGGCATCTAAACAGAGTTCCCTCACCAAAGAATTTTGTACGTGACGACGTACGATGTTTTGACCAAATACTATTTTAACTAAATAACTTTATTTAATGTAAAGGGAAATGACTTTCAAGCAATAATATCTAGTCTATATACATTTATTTTTTTAAGCCACTCTTACCTTGGTCTAACTTTTCTTCATCACAACTCATAGCTCAGTGTCAATATGTAAATAGTGTCAGTATGCAAATATGTAAATATTTCCTACTAAACATGCAAGAATATTGCATGATTAGTTTGTTTCAGGAATGTTTCAGGTACAACTAACAGTTGCTTCGCGCTGGAACTGACGACGGAGGACGATCAGGGTTAAAATCGGTGTTTGTATTCAGCCGTAAATAATTTTCTCGAGTGAGAAAAGAGGACACTTAGAGGTTGACGACCCACGCAGGAAGCGGCTCCATCACTGATTTACATTAGAAAGAACGCTTGTTTACCAGAAGCGCGAGTGACACGAGCTCAGAGTCCCCACAGCACAACAAGCACTCCACAACTCGAGTGTCTTTATCGGCGACACTGATGTTCCTGTTATAATGATGTTTTAATGCTATGCGCTAATGTTAATTCTGTGTAGCATTCTGGTACTGCGATTATCTGCAAATGAAATTAACTTTGTTATTCCAAAAGTATTTTTCTTTTACAGCGGCAAGGAAAAAAAGTTATTTATGAATGTGGGTCCTTATGAATTCTCTGGATTCCTGCAGAAATCTGATCTTTTACTAGGTCACAATATAAGAACAACAACAGAAATAATATTAGATAAAGACTATTTTATTTATACTTAATTTAGTTTAGACAAAGGAGATAATTTGTGTCATTGTATCATTTATGTTCTGATATGTGAAAGTGTAGTAAAATACACTTAACATTTAAATGACATTTAAATTGCACTTTTATCCAGAGCACCATGCAAGACTGCTTTAGTTATCTACACAAAGTATCCCTAGCTTGTGCAAATACGTTAGAAGTGTAAAATACATTTGACTGAGACAGAATCAAGTCTCAGTGTTGAAACCTAGAATAAGATAGGTAGAATATGAATAAGACCTGCAATATAACATGACAAAATACATTGCAATTCAAGAATAATGACTGAAATAAAAAATAAAGTTATCTTCTATTTAAATGAAATCAAATAAAATCTTCTTAAAGTGTCTGCTCATCAAATGTGCTATAATTAGGATAGGTTTCAAAGAGATGAGTTTTCAGTCATGAAGACAGCTAGGGACTCTGCTGTTTAGAGAAATTCATTCCATAAAGAGTCTAGGTGCCCGTCATCCATGAGTCTTGAGCCGGACAGTACTCGAAGCTCAAAGGGCCCAAGGTACAGATTGGTTTTTGACCATTACCATCAAGTAGGGAACAATTCCATGTATGTAGGCAAGCGTCAGAGTTTTAAACCTGATATGAGCTACTACAGGAAGTAAAGTGAAGTTAATGGAATAGTGGAGTGACATTGGAGTGTTGAAGATCAGTCACGCTGCAGTGCCCTGGATGCTGGAAGGGCCTGGTGACATACGTAGAAAGACCTGCCAGGAGGTGATGAGACTGAAGCACCTGTTTGGCCTCCCTGGAGAGAAAAGGACAAATCTGCTGAATGTTGAATGTCGAATCTTACATGACAGAGTCAACTTTGTGTCTTGTGACTGGACTCATTTGAGAATGACAGCTGTTCCTCCTTGATTACATCAGGGTTGCTTGCATTCTTGGATGATCGGTGAGCTCCCAAGAGAGACGGAAAGCTTTCTTCCATGACTGGTTGCTCCACAACAGCTTGTGAGATTCAATTTCAGACGGCGGATCACATTTCACATTTCTGCGCTGCCTGATAAGAGCATAACTTAAGGCAGAACTCCATGTTCTTGATTCCTAGGTCAGAATCTTCTGAAACGTAATCTGGTACAACAGAGAGATGTGTATAATATGGGTAATGAATGGGAGCAGGTTCTTGGAGACTGAGGCAATGTGGGTAGCAGGTAAATAGTTTGTTGGTTGCTGAATGACTGAAACTGAAACACTTCATCTGTTGATAGAGTGGAGCAGCATGCTGGAAGACTAAGAGGACGTGTGGAGGGAATGGATACAGGAGAAAAAGACTGATGTAGCCCGTTAATATTCTCCGCAATAAAGGTGGGAAAATCCTCAGAGGTTTGAGAGGTGGGTGGAGAGATTTGGGGAGGATTGAGAAGGGAAGAAAATGTAGTTAGGACCTTAAAGGTGAAAGTGTCAATAGAATTTTATGTGGGAGTTTTACTTTCTTTACTCTATGACAATTTTAGTTACCTATTACCTAAGACGGAGAACCTTGAAACGAATAGTACCATTATTGCTCTACCCAGGTGTGAGCATCCTGCTAAGATAAATCCGCATGGATTACAAATACTAAATTGCTTACAGCTATAAAGATCTGAATACACATCCAGTTCACTTGGTTACATCTATGTTTAGGAGTCAAATAAGATAAACTGGACTAAAGGAAAACCACAGAACTCCAAGAAAAAAAAACTCACTCAAGTTTAAGTCTAGATCTTCTGTGCACAGATGAGGCAAAAGTTGAAATTTACTTTACTAAACATTACTGTACATGTAAACATTTAAATAATTGTTCACATGCAGCATGTTTCTTCTCTCAGAAGTGACATGTCAGTGTTATTCTCTGGCTAGTAATGCTAGTTTGCCAGTAAAATTCAAAGTTGGCTTATTTGCGATGTTAAGCACACCCTTCGATATGACCCAAGGTCGCAGTAGTAGTTTGTCCAAAATTCATCATTTGCATAAATTATTTGATTAGTGTGTGAGAGGGCTGGGCACAAATGCAATTAATGGAGACAGAAGACCAGCCTAAAGAAGGAAAACAGTGATAGGTTGACTGCTGCATTTGAAAACTGTAGCCTGCCTCTAACTGGACACTAACATTGTTAACATTCATTTGCGTCACTACAGACAATGGTTTCAATTAATCAGCAGTTCTCTGTGGATTTCCAGGTCAGGTCAGGTTTGTAGCAAGGTTTTGGGACAGTAGTTGAGAACACTTTTCTTAGCTTTTAACTTTTCTTAGAAGTCTGGACTGTTCTTGTTATGAAGTTTATTACAGTGGTCTTTCTGGCCAATTCACAGTTCTTCCAATAAAAAAAAATTAACATATGAGCAAATGTGGCTTAACAGATGGTTCTCCTTAACAGATGGTTCTCCTTAACAGATGGTTCTCCTTAACAGGTGGTTCTTCTTAACAGATGGTTCTCCTTAACAGATGGTTCTCCTTAATAGATGGTTCTTCCTAACAGGTGGTTCTCCTTAACAGATGGTTCTCCTTAACAGGTGGTTCTTCTTAACAGATGGTTCTTCTTAACAGGTGGTCCTTTAACTATGCTATCTAATACTTGTTACTGCAAGAATATCAAAACAATGCCTTATTATACCATAACTGCACGTTATGTTCTACCAGACATGGACAAATGATTACCAGTAGTCAGCTATGTAATCAAATGGAAAGGGCAGATCTGAGTTTTGGCAACTAAACAAAAGCAAAACAGTGATGTGTGTGTGTGTGTGTGTGTGCGTGTGCGTGTGTGTGTGTGTGCGTGTGCGTGTGTGTGTGTGTGTGTGTGTGTGTGTGCGTGTGTGTGATGTGTGTGATGTGTAATGTGTGTGCATTTGCATGAGGCAGATGAGAAGCAGTGTAAAAATAAAGTAATTTAAAGCATGTCCAGCACACAACTATAAAGATGGTGATTGTTTTAACATAATGAGTAATTGAATGGGTCATTTTTGTGTCTATGGACTTATGTTTCTTATATAAAAACAACAAGCCATCAAGTACTGAGTTCTTCACACATCTTTAACACATTTTTTTCTTTTACTGAATAATGTTAATATATCATGTCTTGTTAGGAGAGAGTGGTTTGAGTGTTCATTCTGAATAATAATATGGGTGATGTCACAGTATGGAGGTTCCCTACCGGTCGCCTCCATCAGCAGCGGCAGTATTTTATGTTTGTCCTGTCATTGTGATGTTGTGTTCATGCCTCAGGTGGGCGTGGCCCATTAGGGAATCTGACACCTGAGGGTCGTTTGTGTATTTATGTCTTGTCTTTGTACCAGTTGACTGCTAATAATTGTATCTTTTATTTGGATTATGTCACGGGGTTTGCGTTGGTACTTTAATCATTAAATCCTCGCTCTTCCCTGACACTAGCATGATCGCTTCCTTCTTCTTTTCCACTCCCTCGCCCGTCAGAGGTGATGCTTGTGAGTTCCAGCATAAACTTGAAATTATTTTAAGATATAGACACAGAATGGAATTCAGTACAAAAGTCTTTCCTTATTCAACATTCATGATAGAAGGATTGTAGTCAAACTAAAACAAACATGGCACCACATGCAGTGTTGCTCTAAACTAAAGTCAGTTGTCAAAAATAAATCCTACTTTTTATGTTAGAAAAAATATATATGATTAGAAAAATCTTATTAAAATATTATTAGAAGTCTTTTTTTGTAACCTTTTAAGGCAGAAATAACAATAACGATTTACAATAGACACTTTTGAGATCAATGTATTCAGTGCTTGGAAGGTTGTTATTTCTAATCTTTATCAGTACATGAAGAGATCAACAAAGCCTAGTGTTATGAAAAATAGCCACAAACATTTGAGCAGTGCTTCAAGACTCCTGTTGACAGGAGAGAACAATCTATCCAATCTTGCTGTATTATCAATCAATATAAGGCCAATTCATTTAATTGCACGTCATCAGTCCAGTTCACAAGGCTAATTCAACACACCCAAACTTTGTTACGCATTTCCACTCTCATGCCAAGTTGTACAGCTGTTATTAGTTTACATTTTCAAGGCTCACTCCCATCTCTTGAACTGTAGTAGGTGCCAAAGGGTGTGGCTAAGTACAATTATGCATTAGAGTTGAGTATCATACAAAATTAGATTTTATGACAAATGAACAATCTTTCACGCAGTCTCTACAGAAGAGGGGGTGTTAGTTTGTTTGTTTTACTATCTCTGGTCTTGTGGTTACATGCCTGTTTTATTACTGGTTTAAACACACTGGGATTTGAAACTGTTGTCTATCACAGTTACAACACAAATGCTTTTACAGCACAGTTACAACACAAATGAGTTTACAGCACAGTTACAATACAAATGAGTTTACAGCACAGTTACAACACAAATGAGTTTATAGCAGTTACAACACAAGTGAGTTTACAACACAGTTACAACACAAATGCTTTAACACAGTTAGACTAGGAGTCCTTTTTCTCTCAGTATAGAGAGTGTTGGACTGGGAGCTCTATACATTTGTATCAGGCAGATGAAATTGAATAATTGAAAGCATATCCAGCACACCTCTATAAAGACGTTATTGTTTTAACGTAATGAGCCTCTGTCATTGAGCTTCATGCATGTTAATTTCTCTTTAGACATTTGCACTGTTGTCATTATTTCTATGGCGTGAATCCCCCCTCTATGTTTTCTGGCTCTGTCTAGTAGGTCCATGTGCTTCTGTTTTTCTTCTGCTCCTGACCCGACTGATCGGCATTTCCAGGTTTTCTAGAGTATATTTATACTCCCTCATTTCCTATTTGTAGTCAGCTAGCATTACACCATTTGCCCGTCACTCTACTCTAGTTTCTGATTCTTCCTCCATGTGTTTTGTTTCTTCGTTTGGTCTTCTGCTTATTTTTTCTTTTTGCATTCCTGGTTTCCTTTTTCCATGAATACAGATTTTAATAAAAAGCTATTACACTTGCGCCCTGTTTTCTTACCAACCTTGTCAATACTACAGTCTTAGCCTGATCTAACATGCTGCAAGTGACAGTTCCAGTTTTAAAATTCCATCTAACTACAGCTGACTGTAATTTATGTATTATGCATATCCGCCTCATAACTGGAGTGTAGCATGTACGGAAGACTTCACTCACCATAATGGACAGATTTATGAAAACAAAAATAGAGCTTGCATGCTTAGAGAAACATAACTTCTCCATCTAACAAGGAAAATACTGTTCAAGAGTGAAGCAAACTTCTCAGTCATGTGACTCACAGACATCACTGCTGAGTCAGAGCGTTGCTTCTGTCTGAAGATTGACACATTGTTAAGCTTCACACTTATTTCTCTTATCTTTTTCTTTTTCTCTTCTGTTTGATTGCTTTTTTGTCACATTGTTGAGCTTAATACTTATTTCTCTTGTATTTTCTTGTTTTCTATACATTACCTTCATATATAATCAAGTGTTTTCACTCTGAAACCACCAATAAGATAATGTGGTTCCTCTACAGTCAATTTTCTTTATTTTATATTACTTCTCTTTGTATTTCTGCTCCAGTGCAGGTTGTTAAAGTGTCTTTCGTAGTTAAGCATGCGTTAGTATTTTACCATTCAAAGTCTTCACCAAGTTAAATGTTTCATCACTCACTGGTCTGATGGATAATTGCAGCAGTAATGAGCACCATGGTGCTAGCACAAAAGCCTTTTTATGCTTTCTTATTAAATATCTAAGCATTAATGCGTAAAAATAATAAAATAAGTTTTTTGGTTTTGAACAATCAGGTTGATCAGACATGAATGGCATGAGCCTCCCATGAATGGCTTACAGCCACATGGCTCCTATTCTGTGCATCTGCAGGGAGCCCCTGGTTCAATTCAGTACCATGGACAGCACCATTTAGTTTGCCTTTAATTAAAGTGGTCCACTTTTGCTTGTGGCAGCACAATGGTTGCAGGATCTGCAAAGTGTAATGAGGGGTCTTGGCCCAAAGCCACTCAGCCTGTCTCCTCCTCTCTGACATTGACATTGTGCTAAGATGTAAATATGAATTATCCTTTTTAGATTGCCATTGATCACCTGTGCTTCTGTGAATGACAGCGATAGGTGTGTGAAAGGATTCTCCATGTTGTATTATTAACCCCCCCCAAAACTGCATGTAGTGTTTTTATTAGCTATTTTAATTTCATTCACAGAGATAAATTGGCTGGAATTAAATTACCATGAAATTATCATCCTGCATATTTTGCCATAGCTGAGGTCTCTCTTGGTTGTGTCAGCCATTCAGAATCTTTGATGAACCTTATCACCAAATCACGAATCATCCATGGTTAACACATGCAAATATCTCTACTTCGAATATACTTAAGAGACAGTGTACAACTTTAAATCAAATCTATAAAGTTTGTCTTCTTTAATGCAGACTGTTTGATTGATGGGGCCTGAATGGTTAAGGATATGATGTCATTGTCCCCTGCCCAAGTAGAGGGCTACATGACTAAATTAATTCACTCAGCGATAATACAGGCAGGAATTATTTTGCTGTCCTACACACAACACCATCAATCACAGCCAGACAAGACATTACATATGAGATCCACTTGGCATCGTGAGAGCTAGGTGGGAAAAGTGTGTGTGTGTGTGTGTGTGTGTGTGTGTGTGTGTGTGTGTGTGTACACATGAGTATTTGCAAATCAGTCTGTGTGGAGTCCAGTGTAAGATCACTGAGGAGGGTGTGTTCTCATCTTACAGCTATTGGGAATAGGCTCATAACTCTCATTAGTGTCATTAGAGTAATGGGGAAGTGGAGGGTAGACCTTAATCTGATCCAATTATGCATGGCATGAATAACCAATAGTGACATATTCATGATACTGACTGTTTGGACATCATGGTGGAAACATTGCATGACACAGACCAATGTGAACTCAATGTTACACACAGATGTGAATTGGATGTTCCACACAGATGTAAACTGGATGTGACAGACATACACTATATTGCCAAAAGTATTCGCTCACCTTCTTTGACTCACATATGAGCTTAAGTGACATCCCATTCCTAATCCATAGGGTTCAATATGATGTTGGTCCACCCTTTGCAGCTAGAACAGTTTCAACTCTTCTGGGTAGGCTGTCCAAAATGTTTAGAAGTGTGTTTATGGGGATTTTTGACTATTCTTCCAGGAGTGCAGGTGTCGGACTGATGTTGGATGAAAAGGCCTGGCTCTCAGTCTCCGCTCTAGTTCATCCCAAAGGTGTTCTAACAGGTTGAGGTCAGGACTCACTGGAACTAAGGGGCTAAGCTCAGCTCCTGAAAAACAACCCCACACCATAATCCTCCCTCCACCAAACTTTACACTTGGCACAATGCAGTCAGACAAGCACCGTTCTGTTGGCAACCGCCAAACCCAGACTCGTCCATCAGATTGCCAAATGGAAAAGCGTGATTCATCACTCCAGAGAAGGCCACATTATGTTTGGACGTCTGTAGTGATTGACTCTGCAGAAAGTTGGCGACCCCTTGTGCTTCAGCGTCCGCCTACCCTACGCTGTCGTGACCCACCACTTCGTGGCTGAGTTGCTGTCGTTCCCAAACACTTCCATTTTCTTATAATACAGCTCACAGTTGACTGGAATATTTAGGAATGAGGAAATTTCACGACTGGATTTGTTGCACAGGTGGCATCATATCACAGTTCCACGTGGTATTTCACTGAGCTCCTGAGAGCGATCCATTCTTTCACAAATGTTTGTAGAAACAGTCTGCATGCCTAGGTGCTTAATTTTATACACCTGTGGCCATGGAAGTGATCGGAACACCTGATTCTGATCATGTGGATGGGGGAGTGAATACTTTTGGCAATATAGTGTGTGTGAACTGAATGTTAATGATATGTCAACCACTTCACTCTTGATAATCACAAACACTGAACCTGCTGCCGACTGGTCAACTACAGAATATGACATATTGTTATAAAAGAAGTACCAATTATTTTTGATTATCAACATCAAACGTCAACATTTCACTTATCAGTGGATGATATGTACAAATGTGAGCTAGGTATATATTTAAAGGTTATAAAGGGTATATTGTCATATGTATAAACCTTTGCCAGCACCTGTTTCTTATCCTGGTTGTAGGTAAGTGGGGTAGGAGTAAGTAAATAAGCCACCTCATACAGCAACAGTTCAGTTACGGCTCAAATGTGAACACATTAGCATCAGGCTTTTGTAAACTGTTAATATATGATTTTAAGAATAGAAGCTTCATGTACAAAGCCAGTAATTCTTGCCTCTTGTAGATATTGTGGAATCACATGTGAAAGTTTGTAATGCCACCTTTATCCTGTAACATACGCATGCTGTATGTACTGTAGGGTAGAAGATCTGCACGTTCCTCAGAGGAAGCAACCAGGCACTGCACACACCTCCTTGGCCTTTGATTGAATACAGTGTATTTGGACAATTGGTGTGTTACCTTGACAGTTGAAAAGCATTTAAAATGGGTCTTCAGATAGAATTGTAAAGGCTTTTGTAGTCAGCCCTGACCATTCCAGAGGGCTTCACATTATTAAACATCTCCCACTAGTGGATCAAGGTAACACGAAGGTTTTGTATTTTATTTTTGCGTTCTCTGCATGGCACAAAATCTAGCAAATCTTTTCAATATCCATCTACCTACCACGGTACTCACCTTGACCAGTGGAGAAGAAGGAATCAGTAAATCAAAGTACTATAAAATACTGTACAAAGAAAATCTAGTTTTTTTTCATGTAATAAATAGATAAATGTAAAATAATAAGTATCATGTCTCATTTTTCTCTTCATGAATATTGAATGTCAATACTACAATATGCACAATATATCTTTCACTGACACTGACATCTATACATTCTGTAAAAATCACTCTCCTTTCTTCCTCTTTCCACTTTCTGTCATTTTAAAGGCCTGATAGACCAGGGATTTGTAGGTGTGACTAACTGAGTTGACTGTCAACCATTCAGAAAGATGGAATCATTCATACAGCTAGTTTGGTAGCATTCTGTAGAAAAGTTAAAGGTATTGCAAAAGAATGTGAAACTTTAATTGCTGCCTTCCATAAAGCTGGGTGTGCCCTAATGTCCTAATGCTCATAATGTCTTACTTAGTTGTTTTGATCTCTTCATGAAAACATGGTTTATTGTTTTAGCGGTGTATATAACTGATAAATAATCTCTTTGTCACTGTTAAGCCTCATTCATGCACTCTGAATGATTCTTTGCTTTAGACATATAATTCTAGACATATGATTACAGTTGTCAGTCATTACAAAACAGCAGATCGGTTTCCGCCATCTGAAAACTGGCCAATGATATAATGAGCAGTATAATTCCTATGCATTTGCTTGTATAAATTCTGAAATATATATATGAGCAACATACTGTAGCATTTTCTATTTAATAGGTTATAAGGATGGCCTGGGATAAATGGTAATCCTCACTTACAACATTATTGTATTTAACAAATACAAACATAAATTACATAAGTAAATATGTCAGGATTTGATGGGCCAATGTTTTACCAAATGAATACTTCTCAGAATGACATCTGAGATCAGTGCTCATAAACAGTATGAATTGCAGTCCAAAATAAATAGTGTGATGATATAAACTGCAGTCTACAAAAAAATAAATATATAAAGTTTTCATGATAATCAAATTTTATAAATATGAACATGTGATAGAGAGAGTGATTCCTGTAGAAAGGTTGTGTACTATAAGTCTGATGTGGGAACATGGTCTGATAAGGTCTGATCAGTGCAGCGCGTTGGCATTTCCATTGAACTGGAGTGTGCTCCTCTTTGATTTGAGCCCTGAGTTCTCCTCCCTCTGAATTTGATTTGAATTCACGCTGAGCGTCATAATCATTACACAGAACATGTTGAATATGGAGACTCCCACAAGTCTTTGATCAATATTCTTTTGTGTCAGCTGTATATTTACACTAATTATCATTATTGACTGCCGACATTCCCTTAAAACACCACAATGACCATTTCAATTGTAAAGTGATTATTCGCTGTTCAAAATAGACAAAAATTAATTTAGTAAAAATTGGGATTTGTTCATTTTCACATAACCTCTTGGACAGTGCCAGTGTAAAGCAGAATGCCAATCAGGTGTCACAGAAATCAAAGCAGTTAGCAATTATGAGACTCACTGTGATTAGCCCTTGCAGAAACCATTTTCCTTTGAGTTATAGAATGTATTGATGCTGAAGGCCACAGAAGCTCAACAATCACAAACAATGACAAAATGGCAGCCAAAGCTACTTATGTAACGTATAATTGCAGTGTAATTTTCTATTCACGCAATGAAGCAGAGACAATCACCAGTTATAAAGTGACTAACATACAGTAACATAGGATTTTGGCAAAATGAACTTTCAAAAAATTCTCACATCCAAAGAAAAAGCACAAGACTATTCAGTGGATTGAAACATGGTATGTTGAAAAATAAGAAGGAAATATAAACATTTCAGGCCATCAGGAGATCACATGGTACCTGGTGTCGTACCACGTGAGTGTTATGATACGACTTATTCTCATAACGTGAAACCTGCCACATCATGCTGTAGTACAGTGCTAAAACTGCTACAGATGTTATGATGGTCCTGTGTACATTTGAAAGGAGAATTCACTGGAATGGGCACCCCTGACTGGGGTGGGGACAGAGATACTACCTGACTGCTCTTACAGTACCGAGCTTAACAAAAACATAAGAGGAAGCTGATTGGGTGTCATCTGAGAATTGAATTTAAAAGCTGAAATTTTAATTTTAAATGTGATGTAGCCATTATAAGCTTCATGTGTTGGAACGAAAAGTTAAAATACACTAACAATACGATCGAGTAGAAAAAAGGGTGAAATTGCATAAAACAGTAATGACTTAGTGAAGTGCAATTCTGAATGCATTAAACATTTTTAAATATTCTCTATGAGAGACATCAAGACAAATGCGTTTACAGCATGCTCAGAGGACATGCAGCTTGTATAATCATTATGGCGATCTGGTGCCTGGTCTTATCTCGTCATGATGATGAAGCACCATAATTACAGGTCTTTCAGTTGCTTGCTTTTGGTCCGACTCTTTAATTGACTAAGCAAAATACTACCTCATATCCGCAGTTATCAGCAGGTGTTGTTTAATTTTGCACTGTACACATTACATGAGAGACACCCAAATGAATGGCTGTACATCACTGGAAAAAATCACGCATTGAATAGTAAATATATATTTGTTTTATTCCTGGCAATAACTGTTATATGGCCTGACTACTAAGCTAATAAAATTTCACCTTCATTTAGTGCATGACTACGCTTTGATTATTCTGCCTCCCTCTTGTTAAACTCTGTCTGACATAAAACTACCTCATAAGGAAGAAGGTTTAGTCTCAGAAAATGTCTCAGAAAAGCTTAACAATAAAAGAAGCTCTTTCAATGTTTTTTTCTTACAGAAGAGAAGCAACATGGATCGGCTGGTGCTCGGGTGAGAGGTCAGTGTTTCATGGTGACAAACTGACGTCCACAGTGAGTGATGCTGAACACGCACCCTACTGCACCCCAATACTGCCTAAACGTGAGTTAGTGAGTGAGTGAGTGAGTGAGATGAATACACTGGACCTATACACTCAAAAATGAGGGCTGTCACTTTTCTGCTTCTCAGGGAACAGGAATCTGGCTAAGCACAGTGTGAAACATGTATTTAAAATCTACCCTGAGAGGCACAACTTGATGAGAACTATATTAGGTACCTATTAGGACATTAACGCAAGTGAACATATTTATGATGTCAAACCATTTTTATTTACAGACTAGTAGCCCATGATCTGGAAAAACTGGTCAGAGAATAACCACATTTGTGTAATAAGATAGATCACCAGAAGATTTTGAATAGAACGTCAGAACAATTTAATCTTCAAATGTGGCCCAAATTGAAAGGACACATACAGCAACCCGTCTCTTCCTGGACTGCGCAGGTTGCTTGATTCCCCCCCCCAACAAGTTAAACAAGAAAGTCTGCTGACTTTTACATAACAGTACACATCTCTGGGATGCTCTCAGTTCAGGACTTTTTTTTTTTCTTGCCTGATGGACAAAAACTCTGCTGGGCATTTAGGCTTATTAAGCATTCAGATTAGCACCGGAAAGACTTAATCTCCTCAGAGCATGGATATTATGGATGCTCTTCTTCTGAACACCTGCTGGCTCCCTGAATAACATCCGGAGCGTTTCAACTGTCGGTACGTTTTGCACGGGCTGTTTGCCACATCATCCACACACTTCTGCCCCACATTTCCCTAAATCTCGCTGGATCCACTTTCCTCTTAAATACAATCACAGGTGTGCAGAGTAAGTGGTTTTAAATACAATCACAGGTGTGCAGAGTAAGTGCTTTGAAGTGACACTGATTGTAATTCTAGTAGTTAGTCTCTCATTGCTAATGTAACCCAAGAGTGGTTAACTGTATCCAAGGACCACTAAGCATGCTCTAAACAGTGATTCGTGGAAACACACAGTAGAGAAATGCAGGGTGAAACCGTGTAAAGTGCAAACATCTGAGGACGGCTGCCTCGACAGCTTCTCCATACTACGTTTGGTGAGCATATCGATCTTCTGTTCTAGATCAATAAATCTGTCATCCAGCTAACCTTTATAAATGGAAAAAAATCCATAACAAATGTATTAGTGCCATGACAAACACAGTCATTAGTGACAGAGAACTCTTCTTGTACTCTTCCTGTGGTTCAAACCTTGACACCCCGGTGCCAATAAAGTCACATTACTATTGAGTGCATCAGTAGGTTAAGGCCATGATAGTTCCCTGCAGTTGTCCATATCCACACTTGGACCTCAGTTCGTTTGTTAATGAAAAGGTATTGCTCTGTAAGAACGCTGCTGTAAATAATGATTTCTCGTTCTTAATATAGGGGAGGGATATGGGAGGGTCAGCTGCCAGTAATGGACTGGAGGCAAAGACAGAAGGATTTTACATGTGTTAACCTGACTAAGCAGATTCCTAATTTGGATAAGGTGATATCTGGACAGAGAGTGAATGGGATTGTCATTAGAGAGGTGTGTTTAGAGCTTTATGGTGTATTCCTGGGTCTTCACTCTAAATAAAGCCTCTGTCAGGACCTAAAGCCCACCATCCTAAAGTCTGAGATGAGCCTGTTTAGTCACGTAACTGCTTGATATTTTTAAATGCCATTTTCAGAGTTCCCTCATAATCTAATTTCCCCAGCACCCTGCAAAGCCCCCAGTGTTTTGGCTCCTCTCGTTCGTGTGTGTAGAGTGCGTGGGTGAGTTCTCCTTACTTAGCGTGGACACCTTGCCTTCTCTGCTCCCTCAGTGAAGGGACTCATTATGTCCCTCAGAAACATGAAGACAACCAGCTGCGTTTTTTCGATAAGGGATTTCTCCACCAGATCCTCCTTATTTTACCGACTGCCATGCCTGTCAGAGACACACAGCCTAATGTCTTTCACAACTGGAACAAAAGCGAAAAGCTGTGCACACCCCGCCCCCCCGACCACCCTCCACCACATAGAAAAAGGTTTTCTAATGTGAGCTGAATTCCTCCATGTACGTCTGTATGGTACTCACTGTCCAAAGCCAACAATATCACTAAAGCAACATGCTTTAAAAGTCTCAAAAATATATTTGTCCGAACTAGGCAGCATTTTATCTTCTATAAAGATTAGAGAGGTTATGCTGAACTGTGGCTCTTTTTGTTCCCGAGGTAGAGAATAAATGGCCCCATTAGTATCAAATACCATCTCCCCTCAGAACATGATAATTACGTTAGGAAGTAATACTCGTTTTTAGTGCTGACAGGTCTCCCATCAACCTTCCATTCAGAAAACTGTGTTTACAGTTGTTCACAATTTTTTAAACTGTTAAAGTTTCACTCCCATGATTAAACATGCGTGGACCATCTTGATGATGATGATGATGATGATGATGATGGTATAAGACCTGGGTGTCAGTGATGATGATGATGATGATGATGATGATGATGGTAGAAGACCTGGGTGTCAGTGATGATGATGATGGTAGAACACCTGAATGTTAGTGATGACGATGATGATGGTATAAGACCTGGGTGTTAGTGATGATGATGAGGGTAGAACACCTGGGTGTTAGTGATGATGATGGTAGAACACCTGGGTGTTAGTGATGATGATGATAGAACACCTGGGTGTTAGTGATGATGATGATAGAACACCTGGGTGTTAGTGGTGATGATGATGAGGGTAGCACACCTGGGTGTTAGTGATGATGATGATAGAACACCTGGGTGTTAGTGATGATGATGATAGTAGAACACCTGGGTGTTAGTGATGATGATGATAGTAGAACACCTGGGTGTTAGTGATGATGATGGTAGAACACCTGGGTGTTAGTGATGATGATGATAGAACACCTGGGTGTTAGTGATGATGATGATAGAACACCTGGGTGTTAGTGATGATGATGATAGAACACCTGGGTGTTAGTGATGATGATGGTAGAACACCTGGGTGTTAGTGATGATGATGATAGAACACCTGGGTGTTAGTGATGATGATGATAGAACACCTGGGTGTTAGTGATGATGATGGTAGAACACCTGGGTGTTAGTGATGATGATGGTAGAACACCTGGGTGTTAGTGATGATGATGGTAGAACACCTGGGTGTTAGTGATGATGATGATAGAACACCTGGGTGTTAGTGATGATGATGATAGTAGAACACCTGGGTGTTAGTGATGATGATGATAGAACACCTGGGTGTTAGTGATGATGATGGTAGAACACCTGGGTGTTAGTGATGATGATGAAGAACACCTGGGTGTTAGTGATGATGATGGTAGAACACCTGGGTGTTAGTGATGATGATGATAGAACACCTGGGTGTTAGTGATGATGATGATAGTAGAACACCTGGGTGTTAGTGATGATGATGATAGTAGAACACCTGGGTGTTAGTGATGATGATGATAGAACACCTGGGTGTTAGTGATGATGATGAGGGTAGAACTCCTGGGTGTTAGTGATGATGATGATAGAACACCTGGGTGTTAGTGATGATGATGAGGGTAGAACTCCTGGGTGTTAGTGATGATAATGATAGAACACCTGGGTGTTAGTGATGATGATGATAGAACACCTGGGTGTTAGTGATGATGATGGTAGAACACCTGGGTGTTAGTGATGATGATGATAGAACACCTGGGTGTTAGTGATGATGATGATAGAACACCTGGGTGTTAGTGATGATGATGAGAGTAGAACACCTGGGTGTTAGTGATGATGATGAAGAACACCTGGGTGTTAGTGATGATGATAGTAGAACACCTGGGTGTTAGTGATGATGATGATAGAACACCTGGGTGTTAGTGATGATGATGAAGAACACCTGGGTGTTAGTGATGATGATGGTAGAACACCTGGGTGTTAGTGATGATGATGATAGAACACCTGGGTGTTAGTGATGATAATGATAGAACACCTGGGTGTTAGTGATGATGATGATAGAACACCTGGGTGTTAGTGATGATGATGGTAGAACACCTGGGTGTTAGTGATGATGATGATAGAACACCTGGGTGTTAGTGATGATGATGGTAGAACACCTGGGTGTTAGTGATGATGATGAAGAACACCTGGGTATTAGTGATTATGATGGTAGAACTCCTGGGTGTTAGTGATGATGATGGTAGAACACCTGGGTATTAGTGATGATGATGAAGAACACCTGGGTGTTAGTGATGATGATGATAGAACACCTGGGTGTTAGTGATGATGATGGTAGAACACCTGGGTGTTAGTGATGATGATGATAGAACACCTGGGTGTTAGTGATGATGATGGTAGAACACCTGGGTGTTAGTGATGATGATGAAGAACACCTGGGTATTAGTGATTATGATGGTAGAACTCCTGGGTGTTAGTGATGATGATGGTAGAACACCTGGGTATTAGTGATGATGATGAAGAACACCTGGGTGTTAGTGATGATGATGGTAGAACACCTGGGTGTTAGTGATGATGATGGTAGAACACCTGGGTATTAGTGATGATGATGAAGAACACCTGGGTGTTAGTGATGATGATGGTAGAACACCTGGGTATTAGTGATGATGATGATGAAGAACACCTGGGTGTTAGTGATGATGATGGTAGAACACCTGGGTATTAGTGATGATGATGAAGAACACCTGGGTGTTAGTGATGATGATGGTAGAACACCTGGGTGTTAGTGATGATGATGGTAGAACACCTGGGTATTAGTGATGATGATGAAGAACACCTGGGTGTTAGTGATGATGATGGTAGAACACCTGGGTATTAGTGATGATGATGAAGAACACCTGGGTGTTAGTGATGATGATGGTAGAACACCTGGGTGTTAGTGATGATGATGAAGAACACCTGGGTATTAGTGATGATGATGAAGAACACCTGGGTGTTAGTGATGATGATGAAGAACACCTGGGTGTTAGTGATGATGATGAAGAACACCTGGGTGTTAGTGATGATGATGGTAGAACACCTGGGTGTTAGTGATGATGATGGTAGAACACCTGGGTGTTAGTGATGATGATGGTAGAACACCTGGGTATTAGTGATGATGATGAAGAACACCTGGGTGTTAGTGATGATGATGGTAGAACACCTGGGTGTTAGTGATGATGATGAAGAACACCTGGGTGTTAGTGATGATGATGAAGAACACCTGGGTGTTAGTGATGATGATGGTAGAACACCTGGGTGTTAGTGATGATGATGAAGAACACCTGGGTGTTAGTGATGATGATGAAGAACACCTGGGTGTTAGTGATGATGATGAAGAACACCTGGGTATTAGTGATGATGATGAAGAACACCTGGGTGTTAGTGATGATGATGAAGAACACCTGGGTGTTAGTGATGATGATGAAGAACACCTGGGTGTTAGTGATGATGATGAAGAACACCTGGGTGTTAGTGATGATGATGATAGAACACCTGGGTGTTAGTGATGATGATGAAGAACACCTGGGTGTTAGTGATGATGATGGTAGAACACCTGGGTGTTAGTGATGATGATGGTAGAACACCTGGGTGTTAGTGATGATGATGGTAGAACACCTGGGTATTAGTGATGATGATGAAGAACACCTGGGTGTTAGTGATGATGATGAAGAACACCTGGGTGTTAGTGATGATGATGAAGAACACCTGGGTGTTAGTGATGATGATGGTAGAACACCTGTGTGTTAGTGATGATGATGAAGAACACCTGGGTGTTAGTGATGATGATGAAGAACACCTGTGTGTTAGTGATGATGATGAAGAACACCTGGGTGTTAGTGATGATGATGAAGAACACCTGGGTGTTAGTGATGATGATGAAGAACACCTGGGTGTTAGTGATGATGATGGTAGAACACCTGTGTGTTAGTGATGATGATGAAGAACACCTGGGTGTTAGTGATGATGATGAAGAACACCTGTGTGTTAGTGATGATGATGAAGAACACCTGGGTGTTAGTGATGATGATGAAGAACACCTGTGTGTTAGTGATGATGATGAAGAACTCCTGGGTATTAGTGATGAGCAGCAGTTCCCCACCTTAGATCCTATCACAGCACCACAATACAACCATTCTACAGCCCAATCACGCAGTCCCTGCAAAACACCTGTGCAATAAAGATAACAGCTAGTGTAGTCAGAAGCAGGTCCCCCACTGAGTGACAGCTTTGTCAGATCACAAAGATACATGGAGGTTCTGAAATCAGAGAAACAGGACTTTTAAAATGTATTTTAAAGGTTTTGATCCTCTCACCCAAAGGACTTCTTCCAACTGCACCATAGAAATATATGGGTTTGCCTTTAGTTGCAGTGAAATAAGCTATTAAATATTATGTTTACTTCTTATGTTGTTTTGAGCATTTTTTATCCTACTCAAGCCCCATCAGATATGGACTTTTATGCGTAGTCCATTAGGAGACATGCAGTTAAAATGCCACGCCACTGCCACAGAAGGACCAAACAATTCCAGTCTTGTTGAAGAAGAATGTACTTAGTTGTGATTATTTTATGCCAAAACCATTCATGTCATCAAACGAATAATGACATGAATGTCTCCTCCTACAACTCATGCAAAAAGCACTCTTTCTGTTTTTAGGTGTAATAGTCTATGTATCTGTGTAGAACAGTTATAACAACTGGAAATCCTGGTGAAGAAGGATGTTCCTATCCCATTTGGGAGAGAAGAGCATTAATCAATTCCAAGAGATGAGATGCTTGAATTTACTGTGAAAGATGAATTCATCAGGTGTGTGTTGTGGAGGGGCCCTGGGTAATGCAGTTCTGGCTGGAGCCCTGTGCTTTAGTTTTTCATTTGCCTGTATTTCCCAAACTCCCAGGAGAATCTTGCATTCACACATTCACTGGTTGTGTTTTATACAACGTTCAGTGCTTTAAAAAACTAGCGTTTAATCTCAGAAATCTGCTATTGTATGACGGGCAGGGCAGTTATATGTAATAGTACAAGATCAGCTATACTCAAGAATATGAAAGTTTAGTTATTTCACAAATGTGATTTTTTTTTACAATGTACAGATTAGATTATCCTTGGTAATACAATCAGATATATGGGAAACACGATGGCCATTTTTAAGATGTGTGTGGTGCTGACATGGTACTGCGACCTAAAGGACCTATTAACTTAGTTCCTGGCCAGGGATATATCATTACATTTCAGCTACGGCTTGGCAGCCTGCCCAAAACATATTCATCTAAGAGGCACTTTTCCCCCCTTGTGACAGGAACTGTAAAGGTAAACTACATCAGATGGCGTGGTCTTCAGATGGCGTGGTCTTCCCTCTGACTCCCTGAACACTGCTCGCACGCCAAGCACCAGAGAACATCTCCCACAGGACCTCCACTCAAACACTCCCCCCTCAAACTCGTGACTATAATGTTTCATGTAGAAAAAGAAAAAAAGAAAAAAAAAACAACAACAAAAGATGCCTCAGTGGAGAAAGATGCAGCTCTCTCTGCAATTACCAGAAGACTCGCTCCTCTCAGCAAACGTGTTTCTTATAACCCAGTGAGAAATGAGGAGGTACTGGCATTAGAGGGTTCAGAGTTCCTGTAAAATAGGACAAAGACGGTGAGGATGGAAGTGATGGAAATGAGCATTCAAAACCCTTTCATTACAAAAGAACGAGAGTATTTGATCCAGACAGCTACACCTATAACTAAGGCGCTTAATAAAACCCCACCTCTGCAATCTGATGCTTTGACCTTTCGGCACAAATAAATAAACAGTCAAACCAGCCCACGGTTGTCACCCTGGTTTTGACGCATGCAGTCCACCTGGCTGTGGTCACCTTGGTTTTGACACATGGGGTCCACCATTGGGTGATCCTGGTGAAGTGCTGATACGTTCTATTCTGAGTGCCTCTTTGTCACGTTCTATGTGTTGGTCACATGGTCACCAGCTGTGAATCTGACTGGATAATTGGAGTTCCTGTCTCTGTGGAAACAAGAGCTTTAATTTGTCCTCGTCTTGTTGTCCATACGCACTGCAGGGTAAGCCTTTTATCAGACTGCTAATGACTGGGTATGCCTATGGAACATACACACACACACACACACACACACACACACGCACACGCGCGCACACACACACACACACACACACACACACACAAACACACTCACGCGCACACACACGCACGCACGCACGCACGCACGCACACACACACACACACACACACACACACACACACACACACACACACACACACACACATTGTAATGACTCTTCACCAATTCACCATAAAATTGTGGAAAAAGTCCAAAAGTGAAATTGGGATCACTTTAAAAAAAGGAATCACTTGAATAATAATGTGCCATGGTCTTGTAATGTTATTCCTGCACTTGACCTAACAAAGAAAAAGCCTAATTTTCATTATTTTAAGAAAGTTTAAGTCTCCCTAATGTTTCTTAGTCCACTACAAAAACCCAATAATTTTGATAGAAAAATCATTGGCTGTGAATAAACCTTCTTAAGCATTTAATACTTCGCATAACCACAGTAAACAGAAGCACATTAATCACTAACATTAGCAGGAAACCCCCACAGGTTGCTATATAAAAAACAACCAAATGGATATTGAGTTGTTTTGTTCCCTGTGACAGACACTGTGTTTCATATAACGCTGCTAATCAAGTCTTTGAAATTCTGCAGGGCTGAACCTTAATGCACTTTTCCCACACCACTCAGCTTAGGCACAACAGTTAAGTAATATCCCTGATTAGGATTCCAAACACTCATCCAATCATCTTTCTAAAGAGGAGTTGCCCTGGTCAGAATGACCCTTCACCCTCCTCTCGACCTTCGTGCTTACAGTTACCCTTCAGCAGGGTTCTCTCTCCCATACACTTCCTCAGCACTGATGAGATCTTCATCTCTGCCTATGCACTAGCCATTACCATTGAAACCAGCTATATAGTATTCCTGACTATATAGATGGATATCTATCTATCTATCTGTCTATAAAAAATAAAAAAAAATAAAAAAAACAGCACATGGTTCATGTGGGACCAGAAGTGGGCGGGGCATGACACCACTGAGACTCCACATTGACTATAGGTTATTCATATCAGGACAGTGTAAACTGAATGTTTGCATGGTTCCAATATGTCTTTCTTGTACAGTGGAAACTGTACAACAGTATTATTATTTATGTTATATATGCGTTATTATTCATTTGTACAAATTCCCTCAATATGGATTTGCTAACCGGTTAATAAATTCATAATATTCATTCTGTTATTCATCTCATTCATCTCAATGCAAAATGAGGAAGCTAATTATATAAGCAAATATTCTGCATGTCTGGGGTAATAATTAATGTGATAATGTATGAACAACCAAATTACTGTATTGGTAATTATAAAATATTTAATCACCTTAAAGGATGCAAAGAAGGAGAATTTTTACTAATTTTTTTATTAAAAGTGTTTGTATTTGAATGTGGGCTTTACTGCTTTGTACTAAATATCAACTTTCCTCAGAAGTGCCCTGTTTTGAAAGAAAAACACTGCAATAAACCATAAAGCATTGTAGTTCTCTCATCATGGATGAGCTTTTTCATCAGAATACCATTAGTGTCATTTCAGAGCTCAGAGCACTCACAGTTATGTTGATATTTCCCTGCTAGACTGGCATGTCAGGGGCTTAATAGTTAGCATGTGAGCTTTCTTACAGTTGTGTTTTACCTGTTTGTGTGGCAGCTCTGTGTGTGTGTGTGTGTGTGTGTGTGTGTGTGTGTGTGTGTGTGTGTGTGTGTGTGAGTATGTGTGTGTGCGTACGTGTGTGTGTGTGTGTGTGTACATGTGTGTGTGTGTGTGGACGTGTGTGTGTGGACGTGTGTGTGCGTACGTGTGTGTGTGTGTGTGTGTGTGTGTGTGTGTGTGTGTGCGTACATGTGTGTGTGTGTGTGTGTGTGTGTGTGTGTGTGTGTGTGTGTGTGTGAGTACGTGTGTGTGCGTACGTGTGTGTGTGTGTGGACGTGTGTGTGAGGACGTGTGTGTGCGTACGTGTGTGTGTGTGTGTGTGTGTGTGTGTGTGTGGACGTGTGTGTGTGGACGTGTGTGTGCGTACATGTGTGTGTGCATTCGTGTGTGTGCGTGCGTGTGTGTGGATGTGTGTGTGTTTTCAGTGCAGTTATCAAATTCAGAAAATGCAAAGTTCCCATATGGCCAGAGAGGTAATTAATCTCTATAGACACGCAGTGTCAATCTGAATGTCATTCCTTCAGACTGCTGAGACTATTTAATAATGAATGTTTGTTTGTGGTTCTCTAATGAACTGTTTACTTATTCCGTTATAAATCACATAATTTAATCAAGTCACACGGCTGACATGCCCCTCAGTTGGTCAGGAAAGATTCCAAAGAAATGAGAATTTTAATCTGTTTATTTATTTTCACATTTAAACAACTAATCTAAAATGAATTAATATGAAAACCATTTTGCTTGACTCTGCTCCTCCAGAAATTGTGTTGGGAATTGGGGGATCACAGCAGAGGCTTAAAGGAGGTTTACACTGATTCATAGGTGATTTATGCTGGACTCTTTAGCGGATGTTTACACTGGTTCATAAGTGATTTCAGCTGGATGCTTTTTTCCAGATAAACAACCAGATCAATATTCTTTAAATATGACCTTTAAATAAGATATGACCTTTAAATCTGACCTCTCAGTATTCACTCACTCACGTTGCCACAATGAAAAGGTCACTTCCTTTTAACCACTAGTCTGACCCATCCTAATTATCTACATTCCTTGATACCATTTTTCCTGTGTCCCTGTCTATTAAATCTTCATGATCCCTTGATCATGATCCTAACATGTTTAATTTCCACTTTCAGTGCAATCTGCTTCTTATAACAGCTTTTATCATTTTAACTGTCTATTTGTCTCTTATTAACCCTCATAACCCTGTTTCTACAGATTTGCCTGTTCACCCTCACAGTGATTCACTTACTACCCGATGCATCATCTCTTCGGACATATTTTTCATTCCAGTTTTATTTAATAATGTTTCTGCCTCTGGTGTCCTTGACGCAGTGCTGTTATATGCTTGTGCGGTGTGTGTGCGCGAGCCTGCATGTAGGATCTCTGTATTTGGCATGGAAAGTTTGAGTCTTTCAACATTTTTTAAAACAAATTCGATATTCAACCTTGTATTTGAATTAGATGGAACATTGTAAGTACCATTAAACATCACAACACAGCTCTGTCAAAAAGGACGGGGCACGCGCGGATGTTGTCAGAGGTGCCTTACATGTGAAAAACGTTGGATTATGTAGATTACCCCTGTCCTAAGAGAGGGAAGCCTGAAGAGGAAACTAATCAAAACCCAGTCACTAAGCAAACATTGCTCATCTTAAAGGAAGCTTTGCTGAATAACAAGGATGAAAACCCTCAGAACACAAAATTAACTTAAGTATACATGAAACTAGTATATGGACATATTCTATTGCAGAACAAAAGTAATGTATGCTGGTGTAATTGACAACTGCTAATGGCCTGACTTCCCAAAGCTTATTAGATTCATTTTCCAACATGCATGAACATTCATAAATATGGATAATCTCTGTCATGCCAACACATTAAATGACAAGGCATATTCTGATTGGGCATTGTTAAATAGTCTTTCATTACAAGCAATTACTGTAATTACAATTGCCAGATTTGCATTAAAAATGATAAAAAGAAGGTTTGTATAGATTGCCTCAGTCCCACGAGAGCAAGGCTGATAGGGAAGTGTCAACAACAGATCACAGATGGTCACCTCTCTCCTTCTTTAAAATACACATTTATGTAATATGCTAGTGCACCAAGGTGCCACTAATATTATATTCCACATTAATGCTTTTTTTTACACAGTTCTTTGCTATAAAGGTTTCGTAAATTGTATATTTTTCCTTATTTTTGCATAAATGTGAATTATGGTTTTTTTATGCTAGCATCCTTTCATTTCACATTTGCTCTTGTATTTTTCTGGGGAAGAGTTCAAGTTCCTGAAATTTACCTGTCAAAATTTGTTTAAAGATCGTATTTGTTCAATTCAGTATGGCACCTAGAATAACTGGCAGCGTCTTGCTGGGGTGTCCACATTAAAATTATGCTCTCTGTAGTACCATCAGGTATCAACTGATCCAGTGGCGCACCGCAGTGCTCAGTGTTGCCGTGGTTCTTGTCGTTGCCGTGGTGAGTGCGTGGAAGTAGAGAGGTGAGAATAGGATGTCATGGTCACTCATTAGTGTGTCAGTCAAAGAAGTGACCCCATTCTCCACACTGCCTGCTTGCATTAGACTCCTGATTAGAAGATCCTGATTGATTCCCAGCTGCTCACTGCCGGGGTGATCCTTCAGAGACGTGTAGGGTAACCAGCTTTTGAGACAGAGGTAGAGAGGTTCTATGGAACAGGTGTCATTAGAGTCACTGTATGACATTAGAGTCACCGGCCAGAAATTAGCCAGGAGTTACACAGCAATGTCGTTTCTAATCTACATGATCTACATGTCTCCATGACATATGTATCTTATCTATAAAGCCAACTCTTTAGTAAGAGTTACTATAGAAGTATATTGATGGGATATATTTATAACTGTCTTCTTTTTTATGAAAAATATTTTAAATTTATGATGTATACTGAAGATAGTATACATAGAAGATTAACCACATAGAATAACACAAAGCAAGCTGGTCTCTGTATTTTAATTTAAACCTAAATTTATTAAAATATTAAACAGGTAACCACAGGTGTATTTGGAGATAATACCAGTTTTGTTACAGTTGTGTGATAGAGGCATACCACACATTGGTCTTCTGCATAAATATTATGCAAATGTTCCTTCCCTGCACAGAGAAGAAGGATTTTAAAATTCACAATTAAGATTTGCTGGTCATGCCCGTAGGGCCATAATAACCCAACATTGCAGCTACCAGCTGATACAACAGTAAAAGAGACTACATTAGAAGAGCTTCAATTGGAACCACAGTTAAGTAATTGACTTTTAATTATTAATAAATGAGTCAGACCCTCAACCTTATTAATGCTCTTTATTGTCATTTACAGTGTGTCAGAGAAACGAGAGAAAGGAATTGTGCTGGAAAGGAATGGATTTGTTTTGGGTGTTTAAATGTAAGGGTGGATATATCATCTGATTCACAATGAATTGTCCCAGTCTTGTCTCACAGTGTATCAAGCTAAATGTACAGCTTAAACAACAAGCCGTCTAACAGGCGCTGTGGTATGGGCCACTAACCAATGCAAAGAGTTTACAGATGATCCTAAAACGTGCGAGGTGTCATGAGAATGTCAGAAGGCCCTTCCTGCTTTCTGAACAGTAGGGCGTGATTCATCCCTTAATCAGGCACTGACTGGCACCCATCAGATTCCCATCCACAGATTCACCGCCTATCGCCATCCAGCTATCCGCTAATACCGTGTCCCTGTTATTCGCACACTGAAGTTCAAATACTTGGCAAACATAAATGTGGCAACCATGGTTACACAAACTGATTGAACTTGTTATTATTTTAAAACATTGTATGTCTTCTTTGAAGGTCAGTTTGAGTGGTGCTGAGCTACCTGAGGTCATTTAGCTATGTAAAGGTGTCTTAAAAATAAATGTACACAATCCTAAGATATCCTTCACAAGTGATTTGCACAAATATTTGAGAACAGAAAAAATCTGTCTTCTCATGTAGTGGAGAGAAACCCATACAACTGAGAAAAATTACTATTGAGTACATAGTTTTCCTTGGATTAACTTTGTGGCATTGATTATTTATTCAGAGTTCAATTTATTTTTTATAATATTTGTGTCATTTTTAAATAATCTTTTGTTGCACCCAGGTGGTTGACGCGAACCTGATTTTTTTTTTTGGAAAAGCTGATGCCTTGCCTTATGAATAATGCAAAATGATAATTGATTTGTTAGTGGCATACACTTGTGTCTCCATCCCTGGTCCTCCTCAAATGGCCTGGGATATTTTCACTGGCTCAGATAAAACTCTCTCCCATATATAACTGATGGCTTCTATAATTACTCTTTCAGACTGTTAACGGTGTCAGTACAAGGTAATTTTCACAAAAGTGCGTAAGTAAGCTACAAAGGTATGCACACAGAGAAACTGCTATTATTCCGTGAGACAAACAGCAACTCCTCATCCTTTAAAAAACCACCACTGGTTAATAACAGAAGAGAAAATTTCTCTATATATTCTACAATAAAAATTTGAACAATTCACTGTCATTGATTTTTGGTCTTGTTCTCTCTCTTTGTCCCTTTCTGTTCAGCTGTGAAAGCGGCAGCTGAAAGGTTACTACACACGGACTCGTTTTATCTGCCTCACTCCGTGTCCTGTGGGGCAAGTGTGGAGATTACCCCTGTGTTTCTGCCAAACCCCAACGGAGCTGCACTCTTCTCCGCACCTGTCAGAATCTGTGTCATGAGGAGGACCGCTGCTCTGCTCACCAGACATTATCGATCCTGTGTGTATGTCTCTATCGGTGATTTTTTTTTTCTTTTTTCTTGCAGTCCTAGATTAGACTGTGCGTATTGTTTCAGAAAAATGAACTAAAGCTCTCACCGCTATGAGGCATGATTCTGAAAGGCAAATGTCTGCCTGCTAAAAGTATTTCTTGTGTGTTGGTGAACAAAAGACCTTCACTACAGTTAGAGGCGTCGTGCAAAATTCTGCAGCCTCACTGCAAGAGGCAGGGTGGAGGCCCTTTTATAAATATAAAGGACCTCCAAGACCCCCCCCCCAACACATGTACACACATACACACGCACGCACACAGTGCATGGCCCTACCCTACACCAACAACTACAGTATACAACTTTCTCATCCATGCGCAGAGCTGTTAAAATCAATAGTAAAATTAAGACCCAAACTGAATAATGATTGTTGGTTAATAGAGCAGACAACGTTCTCATACAGAGAGTTGTTACAATCAATAACAGCGTACAGCCTGAATAATAAACGTTCAGGTGCAGTCATCAGAATCAACCAACTATACTAAGGTATTTCCGGCCAATATAACTCTGGTATTGCAGTTTAGGCGAACTGTTTAAAGTAGAGACCATTACACACCTAATGGCTCAGTCCAATCATCCATGATGCTGTTTAAACACCCTGAGTAATTTGGTCTGTGTGCGGATTACACAGTGACATCTGTACGCAGTCAGTATCTTTTTGTCCTTCTCGTGGTTGTTTGCGGCGGGATCCTTAACAACAGCCTAGGAGGGTGCGTCAGTGAAGTTTGACAGTCATGGACTCATCTTGCTTATTCATCATAACGACTGCGGTCTATGACGATGATAATACAACTGCTTCATTACTCGGTACACAGCAGAACTGTTATGGGAGGTTACGTTCGGCGTTCTGGCTCCTTCAGCCTTGACAGCAATGCTGATATCCTGATATCTGCTGAGACACGAGGACAGCATAAGAGATGTCATTGTGCTGGCCCAGATCCCTGTGCCTTTGTGTCTGCTGTGACAAAACTGAATAGAACCGAACTGTCTTTACTATCACTGTTTGCCTGTATTGTTGTTCTCCTCCACATTAAGTGAAATCTCTGACATACTGGAATACAAATGTTACAACAGCACAAAAACCTCACCATGCTGATTTACCAGAGCAGCTTAGATATTTTTCAGTGTGTGCATCCTGGAAATCAATCCTATGACCTTAGTGTAACCTTGTACCTGTTCCAAAAGGTAAGCAATGACATATGATGGCAGCACTTTCATATGAAGAAGTCTCCTACATGCTCAGCTAACCTGGAACAACCATTAACACTACCCTCCTTGCTAAACTGGGTGTTAGCCCGTTTGCCTCTCACCACTAGGGTCTTGGGTTCCTCTCCGTATCTGGGTGGATCTTTCATTGTCTCCCTGTGTCTGTTTCGTTTTCTTCCGGGGCTTCTTCCCATAGTGCAAGAACTGTGTTAAGATTTTTTTTTAAATGCGACCCTGAAAATTATGCTTGTGTGAACATATGCATATATCCAGTGATGGCTGGTGCTGTTCTGGGTGTACTCCTCTTCCTGCACCTGATACATTCACCCTGGAACTGTGGCTGTCGGCTGCTTCTGTGTTGCCTGAATGTAAAGTGTCCTTGAGTACCCAGATAGGTCTTCATCCATTTGTCCACAGCTGTCAGTCTCACCCTGGTCCTTTCACACAGACACACATAAATGCCACATTTAAAATGTCACAATTCATTGGATTTCTGTAGTCTGTTTGGTACATTTCCACCTTTACACAAATTAAATATTCATATATCAGGAGACCTTGGTATGTGGTGCAACTCCAGCATCAATTAGAGTTTAGTGTTCTCAATAATCTCAGTGTCAAGATACTAGGTATTAGATTTGCCAGTTGTGGCATCTCACAAATGACTTCTGTCTGATTTTTAGGCAATGGCACAAGAAATAAACAACAAACAAAAAACTTGTGATTCTGTAGATGCAAACACTATGTAGATGAGAGAACATAAATTTGTGTGGCAAGACTGACCAAATCTGATCATATATGGATTCAACACTGGAATGGTGGAATAGCATCTCAGACTTTGCGACCATCTCAAATGGGCTACAACAGCCCAAGAGCACTTCAGGTGCCTAATACTGCCAGTGAAGATCAAGACGTGGCACCTCCAGGAGCTTCCAAGCTGCAGACCCTAAGGACGTCGCCTGGCCGATCAACTCCAGGTTCCTTAATGGAAGGATCAATCAACGGGTCCATGGGGCCATCCTGTTTGGTCGTAAGAGTCCAGGCTGGCGTTGGCAGAGTGAGTGTATGGAATGTTTGTCCTGGCACACACCAGCACTGCTGATACGCTCTGAAGAGCACGTGAACAGTGGGGTGTCCAGATAGTGCTGCTGACCAATTTCATCCACCCCATGGCTATGGTTCATCCACACTCACGCACACCTCCTGCATGGTAATGTATCACTTCACAGGGCACGTATCGTCATCGGACAGCTTTGGGAGGTTCTCATCGTTTCAGTGACCTGCACAGCCCATGGAGGTCAACCGTCTCAAGCATTTTTGACAAGAGGTGAAAAGGGCTGTCAGCAGCAGGTGTACATCCACACGTCTCAAACCCATGCACAAAGCAATCATATTCACATCGTACAACATTCCTGCAATAGAGCCGATACACCTATAAACGATTGGTATATAAAGGTAAAGGAAAGTTCAACAATTTACTTGTGTATGTAATATACTGGTAACTCAATATATGCACAAAAACTAATAGCATACATTCTCCCTAACTTTTAAATGGTGGTATTCAAACCAGTGTATACCATATGGCTTCCTCTTGTTTGTGAATGAAATCTTATTTGAGTATAATAAAGGAGGCCTTGGATATTTACAGTCATTACTGCATGTTTGATGGAGCTTGAGATTGTAGTTATCCAGTCAGCCAGAACTCAATTTATGCAACAATCTCATTAGAGTCATAACTGAGGACAGTTTTTTAAAGTACTGTTGACAATATAAACTATGCATTCAAAAAAGACACAAAACCCAAGGATAAACCAGAACAGATCTAAGCTAACTATAGAATTTTGATTAAAAATGTTCTAAAAACATCAAATTATTAGTTTTAAAGTTTTATATTATTCAGATGACAAACTCCTAACTCCATGTCTATTATGCACCTCAAGCACTAACGGTAGAAAAAATTGCCACCTACGTGTAGCATGGTCCATGATAGCAATAGGTAACTGCCTAGTGACTAGCTAAGAATGCCTTTTTGCTAAATCTGTGGTGTTAGCAAAAGCGTAGCGCAGAGATGTATCTCCTCACAGATGGCTGACATGCCTGGCACTGTTGTGCTCCAACAGCTACACTCAAGTGTATAAACAAAATTGCTCTAACCAAAATTGGGTTTTTCCTTTCAGACACTGAAATAATTCAGTTAAAGTGAAGGAGCCTTTATTGATTTGAACTTTTTCACATCCTTGGAGAGCTGCAAGTGCCTTGAGAGATTAGCTTTAACAATTAGCCTGTCTGCAAACTTTTCCATACTTTTCAAGTATTTAGGGTACAGAAAGTTGTCGCCTTTGCCATTTCATTTAGTTCATTCTCACAAATACAGCAAAGAAACAGACCAGAAAAATCAAGGATGGCAGAACCTTCGATACGGCACATATGGACCCTAACATAATTACATCTTAACGGCAGCTGGTGTCATAAAAGAGTACAGCTCTCAATTCACAGTATGTCCCTGTGAGGCCGGCCCACATGGTGAGATGGAGGACAGTCTCGGAGATGGTCCTTCCCCACAGCAGGTTTCTCATTTAGGTGGGCTGTCTTCCTGGATATGGAACTGCCGGTTGGGTTTGGTAGCCTCCAGCATTAGCTCATACAGCTGCCCGATCTGTTCATCCTGAAAGTGTCTGAGACTCTGTTCAGACAGTTCTGCCCCAAATGTGGGAGTCTTGACTCCCGCTGCCTCCAGCACCTGAGCCTGCAGAGTGGCTGTGTAGTTCTGCAGACAGAAGCAGATCATGGATCAGAACAGTGTGCCACACTGAAAAAACAGCGCCCAATTAGCACAGCACTCAGGTGTAATGGTGGAATAGGGATGGTTTTGGAAAAGAGCAGCAGCATAGTGGCTAATCATCAATTATGCCTGCTGTTTGACCCTTACAGGCAAACACACTCACACACACGCATGCACACACACACACATATGAGAATCGTTTTTTTTTTTTTACAAGGCTTTATTGATATGCCATAAATCTTTCTAGAGATAATGATTTATTTATTTAAGGTTTGAGAATTCTGCTGCCTGCCATGAACTGGTGTGATACACTCCAGGTCGTGAAGGTCATGCCCCAATGATGTAGTCTTCTGGGGTGCATTAAGGTATAATGGAGGTCGGAGCCCTACAGTGGCCCGCTCCCCCCATGTCATGTGCTGGAATTGCCACCTTAATACAGCAATTACGGCTAGCTCCCACATTCCATTTCAAAGAACAAAAGGTCCCAAGTCCGTTGTGGTCGATATACTGCAGCATGCAACTAAAGTGGGACTTAACTGTCAAAAAAAGGCACTATTCAAACTAAAACATCTGGTGAAATTATTTATTGACAAGCTTTGGAAAAAGCAGACTTCTTGAAAATGGCAGCGCGGTGTTTTAAAACCTGATAAGAGGAATGTGATCTCCTGTTGGACTACTGTTAGTAAAACACTCATGATGACAGTCATGCCGTTCTTCATCCCACACTTAGCATTCAGCACTGGGTTCTTCATCCAAACTCGACCAGCAAGCCAGTCAAATTACAACCATTGATTCATAACTTCAGGGGTACCGTAGGTAGGGCACTATGAGCTCATTCATAAAAACGCATACAAAAGTGAACCTTTAGGTCATCCAGTCTGGTTGGCCACGAACATCTTCGAATTTGGATTCAATTCAATTTCAGAAGCAACGAGCCATTTGTCTGAGAGGCTTCCTCCCCTACATAATGTAATTAGATTGAACATTTGCCAAGCGGCTGTATTTTAAGAATCGAGGGGATTGTTCAATGGCAGGCTTTTGGGCCAAGTTCATGAACTGAATATAAAGGCTTGTTATTTGTAGTGACGTAATCAAACACCCCATTTTGTACTTCTTTGGAGTAGACTGGCTTTCCCAAGGGCAAAGCACTTAAGTAGCTCTTTCAAGCCCATACCCTTCATTAAGTAGGCATCCACACCAAAGTACTAGCTACTTACATCACGGTTATAGTAACATCCTAAATAAAAGTTGAATGACTTCTTCCTGAATCAGTCTATTTATATGCATATTATATACTGATATTATGAGTCTATCCACATATATATCCATCTATGCATGTATGTGTGTATTTTGTAAGTATTGGTGTTACACGTAAATGTATTTTGGCTACATAATAAATGAAAAAAGCGGCAATCCCCCACCGCGGATTGAAAACATTTTAAGGTCCTGACTCTGATGACAGTCACTTAGAGTGCATTTAGAGCAACCAATCAGCTAATGTTCCTTTCGACTGTCTGAAACAGTAATGTAGCCAGTCATTACAGAAGCCATTTCATGTGACTCTACCTCAACTTCCACATTAGCGGACAGGGGACCCATATCTTGCTTTCCCCTTATTGCTCCCTTCTTCCTCACCAAGACCAACATCTATACCTTCTCGCCATACCCTCCTCTCTCTCTCTTTCTCTTCTTTCCTCCCTAGGGAAAGCTTGTCCATTGCAATGTGGTCGATTTATTAGGCGAGGAGAAGCCCCATGGGGGTTGTGCAGTAACTGGATTAAAGTGAACACTCAGTGCTCTTAATCACATTGTGAGACTCGCTCTGCGTCTGTTCCTGGCTCCACCACCCTTCCGTGCCCGATTCACTTTTTTTTCCCCCTCTTCCGTGGAGTGGCTTTGGAAACTGAGATGGAGTGGTGAATCACCCACTCCTTAATGAATCAAAATGAGCAGGGTGGGTGGAGACTGCCACAGGCCCTCATCAGAATGATTCTCAACATATTCCATTCTAATGACCACCTACATATGTTCAGTTATGGATGTCAACATGTTGTAAAAAAATTATTATGAGTGGCCAAAAGGCTACATTTAGGTATAGCTACTTCATATACTGTGTCTCTTATCTGTATTATATGTCAGAAAACGCAAAGAAGGGAAAGTGAGAACTCGGCTATTGTGTGATCCTTGAACAATAACTGTGCTATCTAGCCTTGAACAATGCCTGTCTTGCAGAATGTAAGAAGATGCTATTTATGTGCTCCTCTGTTGAAACTAATAGATGAAATTGAGTGGAAAACTGAAAAGTTCCTCCCATGCTGTCTTTTACACGAGGACAAATCTCCATGAGTCTTGTGTTAATCTAATGCAATAATCAGAGTAATTACAGGTGGGTGATTTTTTTTATCTTCTGCCACTTACACTGAAATAATAAGATTGTGATAGAAGCATTTGCGCACAATTATTGTTAGGGTCTAACTCTAGCACCCACATACATGGTTGGGATGTTCATTTTTTAAAAAGAACAGAATGATAGACTACTCTTGGGCATTATTTGAACAGCGACGGCATAAAACCTGTTCAAACTGGATTAAACTATTGCTTGGACGTTCATCGTTGTGGACATGTATGAGAACGAAAGCGCTTTAAAAACCGACTGGTCTGTCGAAAAGGTTCTGGTGGTCATTTTGTGGCGCAGGGGGCCATCGTGTGGTGGCTGGACATCACTTCAAAATAAGAAAGATTACACACACACACACACAGCATATAGGAATACAAATTAGGGTTGAAAGTATTGGACGGAGGCACACAATGCCTTACCTCCCATTCCTTCATGAAGAGTTTGACGTTTTCCGGAGAAGCAGATTTGTGTCTTCGAAATTCATCTTTAACGTATTGATCACCGAGCGCTCTCAAGTCCATCGGCATTAATCGGTGCAAAAAGAGAATTTTCTTATACAACGAGCGGACCTTGGACACATGAGCCGGACTGGCCATAACGTTTGATGAAACGGTCCTGGACGTTAGCGACAGCTAGACGGCTAACTTACTTTACAGATATCTGTTTTTAAGCCGTGAATAAAAGAACTAGCCAAGGACACAGGACAATGCCAAAATGAGCCGCCAAATGAGAAGTAAATATGTTTACAGATTAGCAATTTGTAACCAAACGCATTATATATACGCCTGTGAGGACTTTGATGTTTAACTGGCGTCCACCGAGACGTGTTTCCTGTCAGCGCTGGTGTTTCACCACAGCCCCGTTATAGTGCCTCCCGCGGTCGGCACACAGAGCTGAACCAAGCAGACCCAACTTTGTTAAGAAGTGGGTTTACAAGACCAAACGTTTAGTAAGTCAGGGCCTTGTAACATTCATCCGACTAGTACTCGTTGACTTGTACTTATTAGTACAATCATAGGTGCCATTGTCTTTCGTTCATCAGTACCAAGCCATGTATACGAGTTCACAGTCCTAAGCAAGCCTTTTTTGTATACAAGGATATTCTGACTCCAAAGGTTTTCTGTAACTGAGAAAGATGGAGTTTTTACAAATATCACCCAGTGTTTAAAAATTCGATTCCAATACATATGGTCCCATTTGTCTGTGTAACGTGCAAACAGGATGCCGAGACAAGACTCGAAAATCTTAATAGAAACAAGAAGACGAACGACGACACTGTTCTAACACAGCCAACAACTGACAATAAACGCAGACGAGACACACACTTAAATACAAAGACGACAACAAGCGACAAATGCACGAAATAACAACGAGACGAGGGTGATAGAAATGTCACACACACACGCACACAAACCGAAACACACGCCCGGAGGGAGGGGCTGTACGGTTACTGTGTGTCTCTTCACCATTTGAATTATGAGACTGCTAAAGAGACATGATGACTCCCAGGAGTGAATCAGCATGACCACATTGATTCTTGAAGTGAATCACTCAAAGTACATCAGTACCTTTAAGTGAAAATAATTGAAATTGGAATGATCCCCAAAAATAAAAGCCACACAAAAACCAAGCTCAGTCTGATGCAGCTAGATAACCTTGATACCAGTCTCTAGATCTCTGACATTTGTTTCTTCAAAAGTCCAGACAATTTTGAGTGATTCACCACTGAGTCATCCGTGGACCCTGTTATCAGCTGGATGAACAGCACAGAAGCCTTATGTCATATGTGCACCTGATGTGCATTGATAAAGAGCATAGCTTTATGACATCCTTCTTGAAGGTTCATCAAGTTAATCTTTTGAATGTATTCCAAAACAATATTCCAAAACGGCACAGAGATGGCCATACATTTCTGCACCACGGGGGATTTCTGCTCTGTGTGCTTGTCTAGGTGAGAGGGCATGTGCCCCCCTGTGTTGTTTTGCTTATTTTTGGTTTAATTAATATTTTGGCCTCGGGGTAGCATGGCTTTGCTATGCTGTTCATCTCTGTCACAGTGGAATTACAATACCAGGATAGGTGCGTTGTTTCCATTGTTAAATACCTTGTTGGTATTTGTTGGGGAGAATGTTTGTATTAATAAAATGGTCAAAGACTCCTTTTATGTTTCACTAGCTACTCTGTTTAATACCATCTGTTACAGGTCTCATAGCTTCCTAGATTAAAGTGATGTCTTGACAGGTACAAAGATGATCATACTTAAAAAAAAATCAAGAAACCCAAGATTAAAACTTTTAACATTAAGTAGTAGTTACATTTATAAGTTACAAATGGCCCTCTGTGGGCAACGATTATGCTGATGTGACCTGTGGTGAAACTGAGTTTGACACCCCTGTTCTAGACTTCACAGTCAGTAAAGGCAGAGTGCACTAATATCTGAAGAGTTCAGATGTGCTCAAGTTTTTACAAAAAGTGGAGGGGACACATGATAAAAGATAAACTGCAACCACGTAGCTTTACCAAGGTAATTTAGATGCTGACATTCCTGGCAGCCAGTCCATGAAAACTTCCTTTATCAAAGATGAGTTATCTCTATTCATACAATTCTTAACATTTATATGACCTAAGGGTACTAGTGCCTGTATTTCAAGGCTCTGCTACACACTATGCCTTTCATACATGCATTTATGACATTTTCTTTCAAGTTAAATAATGATTTTCAGGTAGATTAATGGGAAGGAAAATGATTGGTCTACTACAGTAACCAATGAGTTTTCTTTAATACAACATGCAAATTTGGTGTCTTTCCAGATTTAGCAGTGTCATTTCATTTTGTTCAGTCACTGAAAATGTCCATGCTGGTGTATTACACCCAACAGCAAGTACAGGTTTGACTTCACATCAATAGACTTCACATCATCAATATACCATTAATATATTTTTCTGGCAAACTATTTAGTAATATACAATGTTCTAAATGTACCATCATTTATTTAATACAGACTTGCCGGAAGAGTGTTGTCATATCTTCCATAGCTTGATTTAGGACATTTTTGTTTTAAAAATTGTATTGCAACAATGCTTAAATAATTTTGAACTTTTGTCATGGTGAGGAGGCCGGGCCGCCACCAGAACTATGTCCCAGTCACCTCAGTACTAACACCTGTGTCTTGTTATGTGTTTCACCTTCTTAAGCTCACGGGTCGCGCTGTCCAGCGCTGCACATTCATCCATGAGAGCTGCTCTGTTGTTAGCCCGTTTTCTGAGGACCTTCTCAGTCCGTTCCTTTTGACTGCATAACTGCCTTTGGCCTTGTTGAGTTTCTGTTCTATTTTTGATTATGGAAAATAAAGAGCACAACATACAACCTCCCCCTCCGGCCGCCTCAAACCCCGCATTACATTATTAAAATATTGAATGATCTGTTAGCTCAATTTCTTTGCAATACACATTCAAACACATTTTACAAAGATTTTAAGTTAAGATTAATAAAAATATTAATCCATGGAGAATGCTGGTGTAGTATGTTTCTTTATGCATACGTATTACTTTAATATTTTAATACTGCTGAATCAAACAAACAAACAAAAACAACTCTCCATATAAAAGGATTAAATCCAGGTTTTAAAATGAAACACACCCATTTAATTTCTGACATTTTTCACACATGAGGCACTAGAATGTTACTATTTTAAGATATCATTTAGCTTTCCTAAAATATAAATCTACAACTTCTATATAATTGTGTATTCCTTAAATGATGTAGTGTTTAGATCACTGATTCGCACCAGACTGCACTGTCGAGGGAATTCTTCATTTCAAAGAAATGTCAAACATAAAAGCAACATCAAAACAGAACTAATGTGATAGGCAATCATCAACATATGAAGCATGGAAGGATAATATCTGTATGCAAGACTTACACTGAGAAAGAACTCAGCTGCTTTCATTTTGGGGGAACTACATATGGATTGGCTATAGCACTGTTTTAACAGTCTATTCCATGTCGTTCGGTTCGGTTGTAGACTGGCAGATAATAAAGAATGAAACCAAAACTTGATTTTGCTTTTAGTTCATGAAGCAGGATTGTCATGCCACATACTGAATGTAGCTTGCCATATCATTTTGCTCTTAAAGGCCGTGAATAGATCATTTACTTGTATGTTGCATTCAAGTCAGCACAACATAATTGCCAATTTATGCATTAAAACGATGGATTTAAAAGTCTTTTGGGGAATGTTCCGTTATGTTTGCACACAAGTCTTCCTGCAGCTGTCATATGTTTCAAAGCGGTTGCTGTTGCCTTGGCAACCACCATACCAGAACTGGGCGCAGGCATTGGCCTCCGGGTCGTAGTACCACTTCATCTGGTACCGCTTGCACGGACCGCGCTCCAGCTGCTGCCTACAGCCCACGGCTGGAAACCAACACATGCACACATTACATTTTTGCACCTCCGTATTCATTAATTTTTTTCTGAAACAGCTACAGTCATGGGAACTTGTGCACATTTTAACATTTCTGATCCAGCTCATCTAATTCCAGCTAATGATACCTTGCATAAATGCAGAGAAAATAGCCTCCTTGGGGAATGGCCATGGCATATGCTATGATATGTGAAAGTCTGTCACTTTTTATGCTTGTACTCACTTTCATAGCTCAGAGAAATTGCTCTTTTAGCTACACTGTCCAAACCTGCAGCTAAATCATGTTTTATCAGTTTGAGATGTAGATTTTTCACCCTCTTCCTTCCCAAGACAACATTAAAGTTCATTCACAGACTCGCTGTCACGGGAGAATACAGCAGGTGCGCGAGGTTGAAGAACTCAAGGTTCTGTATGTGTTGAAGATGGTGCTTACCCACTTCAGAGCGCTCAGGATGGGTGGGCGGAGCTGGAATCTGAGAGGCGGAGCCACTCTCCAAATCCTGCGGCCAAATCCGAGGACCATGAGGTGCCGTGACGGGTGTGACAGAGGAGCGGACACGTTCACCGCTCCCAGGCAAGGATGATGGAAGGCTGTGGGACCCCCCTTGAGACTCCTCGAGAACGGACTCCTCGAGAATCTTCCCGCCCTCATCGATTTTGTTGTCTGTGCTGCCATCCAACCCTGGGACCTGGGGAGCAGGGGGACTCTCAGCTTCCACTGAAGCTTCAGGCCGCAGTCTCGCTGCAGTTTCTGATCCCGGCAATTTGCTGATTAGCTGAATTGGGTGGGTTCAATCAGGGATAATCACTGCAAGAAAGGCCCCCAAGGAATGGAGTGCCTCAATCAGATGAGAGACATGGTCTGTCTGTCTGTCTGTCTGTCTGTCTATCTATCTATCTATCTATCTATCACATCATTTCTGACCACAGGACCAGTTATGCTACCAGATAGACGTAGCTATATGATATGAATTTCTGAAATGTTGCAGCACTGGATGAAATCTTTATGCCTATCTCAATGTCACTGCTGGGTTAAGAGTGGTCTTCCACCCAACATTACCAACAGCAGTACTGTGGTCACAAACTGATAATTGCTAAGAAGCAGAGGATAGCTCAATAGACTCTACACCTACAAAGCATTTCTAAGGAATTCAGTGGACAGTGAATGTACCGATATGACTAGGAACCCCTCACCTCTCTAACTGCTGTATGAAGGGTGCCGTCATGGGGGGATGTCTCCACAGTTGGGACGTGTGGTCCAGGCACAAGTGGGGGCTGCTCTTTCCTATCTGGGGTCAGTTTCACGCCATTGTCAGGCTCACAGATCCGACTCAGGACCTGGCTTTCCAAAGCTGTGAAAACACACATTTTAAATGTAAATACAGAGCAGGTATTTCAGCCTTAAGCATTCCGGGATCTGTTTGCTCAATCCAGTGCAACATTGGGTGTGACCTTATATGAATAAAATCAATGTAACATAAGCAGACGCCAGTATTTCTCTTTTCGTTATTCAACTGTTTCTTATTGAACGTCTGAATGCACATACAAGACAGAGACATGAAGTCATCGATCAGGTAGACATGCTCCTCGTCCGGGTCCGAGCCGATTGAGTTCATCTCACTCTGAAAGTCTGCGTGCAGAGGGTGGCTGCGGTTCCCCACCCCGATAACGAACATCTCGATCCCTGCTGCGTGTGCCTCCGCCACGGCCACCTCCAGCTGCGCCGCGTCCCGCCTGTCTGCCAGTCCCACCGTCACCACCACCGCCACCTTCTTCACGCCCGGCCGTGCGGCCCGGAACAGCTGTGTGGCGCGACGGATGCCGCTGCCCGTGAAGGTGGCCTCACCGAGGTACCGCATCTTCCGCACGGCAGCTTTGATGGCGGTGCCGTCAGAGGCGTGCTGAAGGCCTGCCACAACCATGCTTATGTGGCTGTACAGAACCAGTCCGATGCGCGTGGCCTCTCGACTCACGGACACGTGGTCCACCAGAGCGTTTACAAAGTCCTTCACAAGCTCAAAGTTCTCCGAGCCAACGCTCTCTGAGCTGTCAATCACAAAGACCAGCTCCTGAAGACTCGCCCTGCACGTCCAACCACATCCTGAAAGAAAAAAAACGAAACTCAAAAGAGAAACAGAAAGCACATTTCTCTCCAGCCAACACGACTCTAAACAGACATACTGTGTGTAAAAATATGTTTCTTGGTTCTGATGCCACATCAAACACTGTTGACAGAAAAGTTACATTTAAAAATAAAAGAAAAACCCATTAAAAATTATTCACTTTATAAGATGTTCAAAATGATATCATGTTGTATCAGAATCTCCTAATCTCCTAGTATCATAATCTCCTAATCTGCTAATGTCCTAGTATCATAATATCCTAATCTGCTAATCTCCTAAAGCAAATATTTTACAGGTGTGAGTATGTTACAGTACCACAGATTTCCCTGATTACTTGGATCACTTCTTCTCTCTGTCATGGAAATATATAGATATTAGCTCTGTGTGTGAGACAGCATGGCTTAATTACAAACAGAAAATAACTCAAACTTATTGATTTGAACCTACTGAAAGGCCAGGATCCCCTTTCTCTCCATGATTTCCCTGAAAAATACCAACGTCATAAAATACTTTTGATGCATTTGCTCTGTCTAGTGGTTGTGGTTTTGAGCATTTGGTCAGATAATACCGCTGGTCCGCTCTGCCCAGGGGCTCCAGGGTCCCCTCTCTCTCCATTTCCCCCATGTTCACCAGTAAGACCTCTCACACCCTGAAGGTCAACAAATTCAGTCATTTTGCTTGATATTTAAACAAGTCTATAAGTGTTTGATTGTAGCAGTTAGTCTTTCCAGCTTTTTCCACCTTTTCTCCTGCCAGTCCGTCACCCGGTACACCTCTGGGTCCTGGTGGCCCTTGAAATCCATGCTCTCCCTATAATGCCATAGTATAAATCACTGCTGCTCATGTTTCAAATACCCATGGTTACTGTAACTCATATTACCTATAATGAATACTCTTACCTTGGGTCCCTGGATTCCCTCCCCAGGTACACCTGAAAGTCCAGGAGTTCCTTGCTGGCCAGTGGCACCCTTGAGGATAAACCCAGCAAATGTATTGACTGAATGATGTACCTGAATCATTGCCTAGTTCAAAGTTAAAATGGCATTTTCCTGTGCTGACTGACCTTTGGTCCCATAAGTCCTGTTCCTGGTGGTCCAGATGGTCCTGGAGGCCCCGGTGAACCTCCATCACCCTACCAACGCAATGTTTCTTTTAGCTCAAGATAAGATCATTGGTGCGTTTTGCAGAAGAGTGTTGTGGGTTCTCAAGAAGAGGTGCCACTTATTTTGGGCTTGTAAGGATGTGTCTGGTACCTTTGGACCTGGTATGCCTTTTCCTTCTGGCCCCATGTCCCCTTGTGGTCCTGGCAACCCTGGAAGTCCCTACCAAGAAAATGTAAAGACATAACCCACCATACACACACGTACATGTATGTGCACACACACACACACACACACACACACACACACACACACCTGAGACCCAGGGTAACCCTCTCCCTTTATCCCCTGTGGTCCAGCGGGCCCAGGTGGTCCTCTGTCACCCTGAAACAGCGAACACACAAATATAAACAAATGTATGAAGCCCAGTAAGACATTAACTGTAGAAGAACTGTACAGTAAAGGTGTTACCTTTGGTCCTGTGATGCCTGCTCCAGGGTCTCCGACAGGACCTTGGGGACCCATAGGTCCTGGATCACCCTGACAATGAACAACACACATAAATGCTCATATTTAGCACAATATATCGAAAACTGCTCCTTACTCAAACCATACTGAATCACAATGTTTCCAAGAAACTCATCTAAGAAACAGCCAAGTAAATTTACTGGCATAAAACTGCCTGCATATTTCAGTCATGTTTTCCTTGATATAATTTTCATCTGCAGACAATTAGCATGCCTTACACATGTATTTTTTATAGGAGGAATCATTCCCAAAGATGTGTAATACACAAGATGAGTTTCATGAGGATGAGTTTGATGAGGATCACTGTTATATACCGTAAACTTTATATGAAGTATTTCCATACTGTAACCTGTTTACCTTTGAACCAGGTAAGCCCCGCCCAGGCAGACCTGGGATCCCCAGCCTCCCGTAACTACCAGGTTCTCCCTGCGACAAACAAACCAAATCAAACACCGACACTGGTTCTAGATGTTTCAGTGTTGACACCTCCAGTTCTGGGCCTCGTCTGTACAGAGTCAGCTACACTGTTCTCCTCCTTCGATACACCTGATCCAACTCACGGAGGAACGACAGGTAGCTGAGGACTCGGACAAGGGTAGACCTGAATGTCTGCAGTGCAGTGGGGCTCCAAGAGTCCCCAGAACTTCAGGGTTTAGTACCCGTTAACATTTAAGACAGGGAGGGACAACGCTGCTCCTACACAATCATTAATATAATGCACAGGACATTAATGCACCACATTCTCAGAGAATGACACAAGAGTGTATGACCCACCTTTGCCCCTGGTGGCCCAACTGCCCCAGGAGCTCCTGGGAGACCCCGGGCCCCACGCTCACCCCGATCACCCTAGAGGGACATTACAGATGGAGCAAATTATTTTTACAAATTCAATACACCAAAACAAAATGCTTGCACTAAGGACCCACTTTCTCCATTAACCTTCTCTGAGTGACATTTTTTAAAATTTGTATATAATTCAAAATAATTTTATTTCATTATTACATCTTTCAAGTTTCAAGATTTATATTTAAAAAATCAACATCTCAGAATTTAATGCAAATGTGTATTTCAGAATTAAGATAAGACTATATCATTTTACATTTGAAGTTTTGAAGAAATTTGGGGACTTTGGAGACCACACCCAAAACCCCTCCCTCCAGGACAGCTACCTTCGGTTCAGCAGGACAAACATTTGCGCCCCATAACTGTCTCCATGTCTTTCCTGTTCTCCTTCACTTCTGCCCTCATACCTCTCCGTCCCCGAATGGGACTTTACAGCAAACCGTAAGCCACCCCAAAATCCAGCCCCCGTTTCCCTGTTTCACACCCATTTTTCCTACAGGTCTATAAGCATCTGTAACAGACTGCACTCACGATATAAAGCATCAGTGTATCCTGTATCACGTGTAGTGCAAATGATTTCCCTCACACATAAGAGATGTGTGGAATGGTAATTACTCATTATCTTAGTTGTAATTAAATAATGAAAATAATGAAATAATGTCACATCAGTACATGCATTCATGTAATTCTTTAATGCCTATAAATGTGACCCTCGAGTTGTTGAACTGCATAGGAAGTCAGGGATACAAGGACTCAGGGCTGATGTACCTTTTCACCTGGAGTTCCTTTACCTGCTGAACCATCAGGACCTTGTAATCCAGGTGACCCCATCTCACCCTGACATCGTGAATTTTCAGATAAGACCGCATAATGAACATCAAAAACATAAGCAATTATAAGAATCTGAAACAGAATGGACTTGTTCAGTAACATGCAAGTTTAACTCAAAAAAAACAATCTAGTATACAAAAGGGTTATGATACTGCAGCACTAACCCTAGTATTAGTACTATAGTATAGTTTTATAAGACACTTATGTATTGGACATATTATATCAATATAAACTGATTTGAATGATGTTCTTTGTCGGGTCTTGGGGGTTAAGGTAAATGAAGGCTCCCACACACTTGTCTGCATGTTTCAAACACTATGGAGAAGGTTAAATATGCAAGAAAATGAGGATGTGCCACTCGTTGGTCTTAAACCAACCTTGGCCTTTGAGGCTTCAGCTTACCTTTGGCCCCGCGGCTCCATCCTCTCCTGGGATGCCAGGCACACCTGCGGCTCCGTGTGGTCCCAGTTCACCCTGGTAGACACCACACATTTACCAGCATTTTAAACAAAGCTGCCATGTTTCTATGTCCACCATGTTGCTGCGATGGGAACTTAACAAAAAAGGAATAAACAATGAACTGTATGTACTACTGGAAAAAGACTATGAGCACAAAACACTATGGAGACAAAGGACTATGAGAAGGGAAGATAGACGGTGGACTTAAAAGAGGTAAATACAGTGGGACAGAACCAGGTCAGGAAGATTTATGCTAAGTAGTTCCAGCCTAAAGGTTCTTGGAGGAATGAATGTCTAATAGGACTTGTGAAAAAGTTGCTTTTCTGTCACCCATGTGCTTACACTGTCTTTGCATTATGGACAACATGAGACTACACTTCAGTGTGCATGATTCATATTCCAAAACTCTATACTTTTGGTCCAGGTTGTCCATCCCCTCTCTCTCCCTGTGGTCCCTGTTCACCAGGGAAGCCTTGGTCCCCCTGTAAGGCAATAATGAACATTTAATCAATATATTACATTCTGCTTCATCTTCATCTTACTCTTACCATTTCCTCAAACAGAACTCTTTATGCAAAATAGAGTATTACCATATTTAATAGCCTATTACCATATTTAATAGCAGCCACTGTTCAGTGGAAACTACACACCTTTGGTCCTTTAATGCCCAGTCCTGGAACTCCTCTATTACCTAGAGGCCCAACTAGCCCACGATCACCCTGAATGTATAATCAAAAAACAGGTAAACAGATGGTCAAACAAATAAATAAAAGACAGTAAGGTTACAGTAATCATATTAAGCCTTTTACGATGCTAGGAACGTCAGGAATGTCTAACAACAGTAACCATCCATCAGCAACCTAATAACAGCGATATTAGGTATAACAGCACAAGAAGTGGAGGATAGAGGAGAGGAGGAGATGAGAGAGGAGTGGAGGAGAGAGGACAGGAGGAGAGGAGTGGAGGAGAGAGGAGAGAGGTGAGAGGTAGACTTAGTCAAGACTGCCTTTTCCCCTTGGATTCCAGCCCCAGGAAAGCCTTTCGGTCCTGGCAGGCCTGGCCCTCCTGCGTTTCCCTGCAGGACAAAAGTCAAAGATCTCACAAATAGTCCCAGTGATAATAATGACACTGGTCCAAAACACATTCATCCAGTAGAAGGAGCAAACTCAATTAATTATTACATTAACTTTGCAAGCACCTTATTTTGCCGCTGTGGAAAAAGCATGTTGCATTGATTTTAACTTGTGTTAGCTACGTTGATGGGGAGAGACCTTTACTGAAATCAATGGCCCACCTTTGAAGTATTAGACTAGAGAAAATCTAATACCTTCTCCCCTTTAACGCCCAGCCCTGGAGGGCCACGTGCACCTTTAGGGCCCTCATAACCTCTGTCCCCCTGAAACCAAAGAGCAGTGATATTAGCACAAGTGCAGGCCCCATGTTTAAAAACAGTGTGTCTTCTATATTAACATTTCATTCAGTGTTTCCAGTTGGGAGAAGAAGAGAAGAGAAGAAGAGAAGAGAAGAAGAGAAGAGAAGAGAAGAGAAGAGAAGAGAAGAAGAGAAGAGAAGAAGAGAAGAGAAGAGAAGAGGAGAAGAGAAGAAGAGAAGAGAAGAGAAGAGAAGAAGAGAAGAGAAGAGAAGAGAAGAAGAGAAGAGAAGAGAAGAGAAGAAGTGAAGAGAAGTGAAGTATGATAACTTACCTTGATTCCAGGTAATCCCTCACCTGGCGAACCTTGGTAGCCTTGCACACCTGTGTAACCCGGTGGGCCCTTGCCAAAACACACATATGCCATTAGTATTAATAACAGGAAGTGCTTGAGATATAAATCAAAGCTTTAAGATACCTGTTTTATGAAGTGGTTAGGTACCAATGAAGATATGCTGCCCTCTATTGAAGTGATTTAGCACTCGCACTTTCAGAAGGACAAGCAAACAGATGCAGCACTGAAACTTACAGGTGGTCCTGGCTCTCCTATCCCCACAGGGCCAGGTGGTCCTGGTGGGCCTTGGTAACCTTTGCCTCCCTGTAAAACACTTACAGAATGAAGTAACATGAAGACTGACAAGACACACTTAATTGCTATAACAATTATACAACCGATCGCTGTTTAATCATTAGTATAATGAAGACATTGCTCATTTAATTAATGTTTGCAACTGTTTGTGTAACCTTTGGGCCAGGAAACCCAATGCCTGCTTCCCCTGGAGGGCCAGTCATTCCAGTGGATCCAAGCTCCCCCTGTGAGAGAAACAGCACTGGAAGTCATCCGTTCTGCACCTATTCTTTTGTGTAACACACACATAATGATATCCCCACAGCAGAGGTACAGTAAGTCCTACTTTAGACCCAGAAGGACCTTCTGGTCCAGGATCTCCAGGGGTTCCAGTTGGACCCTGAAACATATATGTAACAGTTATGCATTAATCATCATCAGATACACCAGGTACTTGACTGATTCAAACTGTGACACTTTTGTTATTATGCTTCTTACTGTTGTTGCTGTTGGTAAATGGCAATTGATAGTCAAATAATTTTCTACCACCGACTAATGATTGAAATTATTAAATCATTTTACTGAACCATACAGCATGTAAAGTTTGTGGACACTGCTGTCAAAAATGCCTCATCAGACGCAGTGTGTGTGTGTGTGTGTGTGTGTGTGTGGGGGGGGGGGGGGGGGGGGACGACTGCTTAGAACCATCATCAGCTCACATCATGCCAGTGCTGAGAGTGAACAAGGAGTTTCTGTCCTATGAATGTGAATGGGCAATGTCTAACCGCCCAGAACAGTGCAGTTTAGGTTTGAATTCACAGCTTCTGTTAGGCTATAATACCACAATCGCTCCACCTAATCCTGCTTTCACATTCCATAGGTGCAGAGAGAGGAGAAGGGATGTGTGAGGAGAGAGAGAGAGAGAGAAAGGAGATGTGTGAGGAGAGAGAGAGGAGATGTGTGAGGAGAGAGAGAGAGATGTGTGAGGAGAGAGAGATGTGTGAGGAGAAAGAGAGAGAGGATATGTGTGAGGAGAAAGAGAGAGAGGAGATGTGTGAGGAGAGAGGAGAGGAGATGTGTGAGGAGAGAGGAGAGGAGATGTGTGAGGAGAGAGAGAGGAGATGTGTGAGGAGAGAGAGATGTGTGAGGAGAAAGAGAGAGAGGATATGTGTGAGGAGAAAGAGAGAGAGGAGATGTGTGAGGAGAGAGGAGAGGAGATGTGTGAGGAGAGAGGAGAGGAGATGTGTGAGGAGAAAGAGAGAGAGGATATGTGTGAGGAGAAAGAGAGAGAGGAGATGTGTGAGGAGAGAGAGAGGAGATGTGTGAGGAGAGAAAGAGGAGATGTGTGAGGAGAGAGAGGAGATGTGTGAGGAGAGAGAGAGGAGATGTGTGAGGAGAGAGAGAGGAGATGTGTGAGGAGAGAGAGAGAGGAGATGTGTGAGGAGAGAGAGAGGAGATGTGTGAGGAGAGAGAGAGAGGAGATGTGTGAGGAGAGAAAGAGGAGATGTGTGAGGAGAGAGAGGAGATGTGTGAGAAGAGAGAGAGAGGAGATGTGTGAGGAGAGAGAGAGGAGATGTGTGAGGAGAGAGAGGAGATGTGTGAGGAGAGAGAGAGGAGATGTGTGAGGAGAGAGAGGAGATATGTGAGGAGAGAGAGAGGAGATGTGTGAGGAGAGAGAGAGGAGATGTGTGAGGAGAGAGAGAGGAGATGTGTGAGGAGAGAGAGGAGATGTGTGAGGAGAGAGAGAGGAGATGTGTGAGGAGAGAGAGAGGAGATGTGTGAGGAGAGAGAGAGGAGATGTGTGAGGAGAGAGAAAGAGGAGATGTGTGAGAAGAGAGAGAGAGGAGATGTGTGAGGAGAGAGAGAGGAGATGTGTGAGGAGAGATAAAGAGGAGATGTGTGAGAAGAGAGAGAGAGGAGATGTGTGAGGAGAGAGAGAGGAGATGTGTGAGGAGAGAGAGAGGAGATGTGTGAGGAGAGAGAGAGGAGATGTGTGAGGAGAGAGAGAGGAGATGTGTCAGGAGAGAGGAGAGGAGTGAAGTCTGGGGTCCTGTCATCTATCAAGATCACACTTCATGGGACACAAACCCAACTGAAAAATTCCACCTGGAGTTCTGTAAAGACGTCCTGAAGGTCCATCGAAACACTGCAAACCTGGCGTGCAGAGCAGAGCTGGGCGAGTTTCCTCTCTCTCTCCCAATGTTAAAAAGAGCTTTAAAATTCCACTCCCACCTGTCCCAATCACACCCAGACTCATACCATCACATAGCATACCTTTATACCTAAACACAGCCAGACACAGACCCCCTCAGACACATTAAAGAAAAACACCACCTTCACACCAACATCCACTCAAAATGATCGACAAAACACATCAATTAGAATACATCACCTACTGGACTCAGGAGATCACCTCAATTAATAAACTAGAATGTTGCAGATCATTATACAGAGAATATGTACTCGCAAATTACCTCACTAAAATTAAACTCCCAAAACACAGATACACCCTAACAATGTACAGACTGAGTGCCCACAGCCTAGAGGTAGAGAGAGGTAGAGAGAGAGAGAGAGAGGTAGAGAGAGATAGAGAGAGAGAGAGGTAGAGAGAGAGAGAGAGAGGGCGCTAGAAGAAACACTGGAAGCCCAGAGAGGGGAGAGTGTGTCAGCACTGCAGCTCAGGACACATTGAAACAGAGCAGCACTTTCTCTCCTCATGCTCCAGGTACACACACCTCAGACTGGAGTTCCTCCACTCAGTAAACGCCACTCTCTCCTCACTGGAGGACACACTGGGGCCACCTGGAGATCTGATGTGTGTGTATTTGGGAGAAACTTCAGAATGTGTTCACCTGTCAGCTAAATATGTACACGACTGTCACACCCTCAGAGAACAGAGCCCACCTACTGTTACCTCTGTAAATACATGATTCACATTACCATATGTAAACACGTTTATTAATTTTAACTTTATTATATATGTAGTGTCTTTCATTTTGATGTGATTGTATCACTACAATAATTTATTTTTATTTTTCTAATATTGCTTTGGCAACAGTTGTTATTTACAATTCATGCCAATAAAGCCATTTGAATTTGAAATTTGAATTTGAGAGGAGATGTGTGAGGAGAGAGAGAGGAGATGTGTGAGGAGAGAGAGAGGAGATGTGTGAGGAGAGAGAGAGAGGAGATGTGTGAGAAGAGAAAGAGAGAGAGGGGATCTGTGAGGAGAGAGAGAGGAGATGTGTGAGGAGAGAGAGAGGAGATGTGTGAGGAGAGAAGAGAGAGGATCTGTGATGAGAGAGAGAGGAGATCTGTGAGGAGAGAAGACAGGAGATCTGTGAGGAGAGAAGACAGGAGATCTGTGAGAAGAGAGAAGAGAGGAGATCTGTGAGGAGAGAGAGAGGAGATCTGTGAGGAGAGAGAGAGGAGATCTGTGAGGAGAGAAGACAGGAGTTCTGTGAGGAGAGAAGACAGGGGATCTGTGAGGAGAGAGAGAGAGAGAGGAGATGTGTGAGAAGAGAGAGAGAGGAGATCTGTGAGGAGAGAAGAGAGGAGATCTGTGAGGAGAGAAGAGAGGAGATCTGTGAGGAGAGAGAGAGGAGATCTGTGAGGAGTGAGAGAGGAGATCTGTGAGGAGTGAGAGAGGAGATCTGTGAGGAGAGAAGACAGGGGATCTGTGAGGAGAGAGAGAGAGAGAGAGGAGATGTGTGAGAAGAGAGAGAGAGGAGATCTGTGAGGAGAGAAGAGAGGAGATCTGTGAGGAGAGAGAGAGGAGATCTGTGAGGAGAGAGGGAGGAGATCTGTGAGGAGAGAGAGGAGATCTGTGAGGAGAGAGAGAGAGGAGATGTGTGAGGAGAGAGAGAGGAGATGTGTGAGGAGAGAGGAGAGGAGATGTGTGAGGAGAGAGAGAGGGGATGTGTGAGGAGAGAGAGAGGAGATGTGTGAGGAGAGAGAGAGAGGAGATCTGTGAGGAGAGAGAGAGGAGATCTGTGAGGAGAGAGAGAGGAGATGTGTGAGGAGAGAGAGAGGAGATCTGTGAGGAGAGAGAGAGGAGATCTGTGAGGAGAGAGGAGAGGAGATCTGTGAGGAGAGAGAGAGGAGATGTGTGAGGAGAGAGAGAGGAGATCTGTGAGGAGAGAGGAGATCTGTGAGGAGAGAGAGAGAGGAGATCTGTGAGGAGAGAGAGAGGAGATGTGTGAGGAGAGAGAGAGAGGAGATCTGTGAGGAGAGAGAGAGAGGAGATCTGTGAGGAGAGAGAGAGGAGATGTGTGAGGAGAGAGAGAGGAGATGTGTGAGGAGAGAGAGAGGAGATGTGTGAGGAGAGAGGAGAGGAGATGTGTGAGGAGAGAGAGAGATGTGTGAGGAGAGAGAGAGGAGATGTGTGAGGAGAGAGAGAGAGGAGATGTGTGAGGAGAGAGAGAGAGGAGATGTGTGAGGAGATCTGTGAGGAGAGAGAGAGGAGATGTGTGAGGAGAGAGAGAGAGGAGATGTGTGAGGAGAGAGAGAGAGGAGATGTGTGAGGAGAGAGAGAGAGGAGATGTGTGAGGAGAGAGAAAGAGGAGATGTGTGAGGAGAGAGAAAGAGGAGATGTGTGAGGAGAGAGAGAGAGAGATGTGTGAGGAGAGAGAAAGAGGAGATGTGTGAGGAGAGAGAGAGAGGAGATGTGTGAGGAGAGAGAGATGAGATGTGTGAGGAGAGAGAGAGAGGAGATGTATGAGGAGAGAGAGAGGAGATCTGTGAGGAGAGAGGAGAGGAGATGTGTGAGGAGAGAGGAGAGGAGATGTGTGAGGAGAGAGAGAGGAGTCAGCTCCACATAGACATGATTGCCTGCTCAGTATTGAAGGGAGCGATTTACACCTGCATGCATACCCTGCTACTGCCCAGATTTCACAGACGCCCTCTAATCCTTCTGTACCTCCTGCTTGTTTAACGCTTGTTTAATGTTTGTTGAAGCATGTGAGGAAGCGACACAGCGTATGATCCTATATTGCTTGAGCCTGCGGAAAAATTTTAGCTGTATAATTCACGCAGGCTTAAGAAATTAGATTAGGTCTGCATTTACTCGCAATTACATGCTGGGACCATTTTGAATTCTGATGTTTTTCCTGCCTGTGGTACATGGCAGCAAGCAGGACCCTTAGTATTTCACAGTTCAAAACACCTGCACAATGTACAAAGTAACACCAAAATGAATTTACAAGGGCACACCTGTACCTGTTGCCTCGAAAAAATATAACCGTCACCAGCTCATAATGATTCGCGTTTGAAACAAGCTTCATGCTCCAGGACTGCTCACAACTGTACCCTACTGCTCTGTGATAATGTGTGGAAATCAGGGCTGACAGAACCCAATATCTGTCATTCATCACCTAACTGTAGGGTTTAAACCAGAGGAATAAACTAAACAAAGAAAGATGAAGCCAGTACAATAAAACAGCTGCACTTTAGAGGGGTCAAAACCATTTTTAAAAGAAGCCCTTTCCTTGAGGGCTGAAAAACATTAAACAGCTATGGTAATCTGCCAAGGTCAAGCCATCCCACCAAAATTCATTAAGAGAAAATACTACCTTCATCTTGCCAAACATCAGTGTAACCTTGAGAACCTGAGCTGTATGTATCTTGCTAATTTAGCTATGATTGTCAAAAATAACAAGATACACACATAGGCTGCTATTCTGTTAGCTAGACCTATTTTACTCAAATAGACATTGCTTTTGGAACCACCTGTTTTGTACTCTTACATTTTTTTATTTTGTGAAAAGGAGATCTGAAGTCCCACTTGTGCATTTTAAAGACATTTTTGCACATTTAAAACTAATCCAGTTACCCTCTACCATTTTGTAATTCAGGTCTTTAGAACTAATCCAGTTACCCTCTACCATTTTGTAATTCAGGTCTTTAGAACTAATCCAGTTACCCTCTACCATTTTGTAATTCAGGTCTTTAGAACTAATCCAGTTACCCTCTACCATTTTGTAATTCAGGTCTTTAGAACTAATCCAGTTACCCTCTACCATTTTGTAATTCAGGTCTTTAGAACTAATCCAGTTACCCTCTACCATTTTGTAATTCAGGTCTTTAGAACTAATCCAGTTACCCTCTACCATTTTGTAATTCAGGTCTTTAGAACTAATCCAGTTACCCTCTACCATTTTGTAATTCAGGTCTTTAGAACTAATCCAGTTACCCTCTACCATTTTGTAATTCAGGTCTTTAGAACTAATCCAGTTACCCTCTACCATTTTGTAATTCAGGTCTTTAGAACTAATCCAGTTACCCTCTACCATTTTGTAATTCAGGTCTTTAGAACTAATCCAGTTACCCTCTACCATTTTGTAATTCAGGTCTTTAGAACTAATCCAGTTACCCTCTACCATTTTGTAATTCAGGTCTTTAGAACTAATCCAGTTACCCTCTACCATTTTGTAATTCAGGTCTTTGAAATTGTTGCACTCCTTCAGTTGTTTGCACCATAATTATTCAGTAAGAAGATGTAATATGGCAAAGGACTCCGGATGGACGTGTGTCATCATTACATAGGCCTTCAAACGTCAGATTTGGTACAGATTTGGTAGTGAACCTTTATGTCATATATGCACAGAACATAGCGGGAATGTTATGCACTGGGGAACTGTAGTAGGACTTTCTACAAGTGACTTAAACACCAGCAGAGAATAGTCCAAATAAATGTCCCCAATAAAGAATCCCTGGTAATATACATACTGGATCCGTTACCCTATCATCCAGAAACCATAATTCGACACTACACTGCCTTCTTAAATAAGGTAAGGTCCATTTGTAAATAATCATATTGACTGTACAAATATGAATGACCAATAATAATTACAGGATGAAATGCAGATGGTCACCTGCTCTCCTGGTGGTCCACGAGGTCCCGATGGTCCATGGATACCCTGTGGGAAGAGAGGACAACTATGGTCTCGTACAGCAGGCCTGAGCCCAAAACCCCACACCCTGAAAACATTAAATCTACCTGATTTCCCTTCATCCCAGGGGCACCACACTCTCCTCTCTCTCCCTGGAGCATGGGGCAGAAACAGAGAGAGAGAGAGAGAGAGAGAGAGAGAGAGAGAGAGAGAGAGAGAGAGAGAGAGAGAGAGAGAGAGAGAGAGAGAGAGCATCAGACAGACAGAGAGAGACAAGAAAGAACAGCTGCATTTTAAATGATTGCATGATATACGAATTTCATTTTCACAGCCATTTGATGGTACCTAAAGATTACATTCATCCATGGATCAGCTGCGTGTAAACTAACACCCAGCATTGTAGCATTTGTATTAACTTCATTATTAATTAATTAGACCACCACTTTGGTTAGCATTTTGGCAAGAAAATCCATGATAACCCCCGAAACCTATGAATTATCACCAAATATAATGTATTATTCTTATAGAAATAAATAAGCAATGTCTATCCCCTGGCCCCTATGAACTAAGTCATTGCAATACATTATTACAGATGTGTTTTAACTTCTCCATTGAGGCTTTTTTGAGGATTATATACAGTGAGGGCTACACATCTGTTCTCCAGGTTAGGCCATTGTGCTAATAACACCTAGAACATACTAGTTCAGCTCTCAGGGCACAAATATAGTCAAATGTATGCTCTGGATAATGTTAATTATGGTGTCACATTTAACTACAAGACAAATTTGAAATCAAATCAACTGGAATTTCTAAATAATTGTGACACGGTATTATAGTCTTATGATAGTCAGTTTAATCCTGTGTGCTCCAGAGTTTGAATACTTCTGCGGTAGTACATAAATAATACACACAGCAATTCATAAACTGGGATACATTTTAATACATGTAATTATACTGAAGTCAAAATGTACTGCATACTCAGTGTGTAAGAAGCAAGATCATCGATATATTAACCTTTTCCCCTTTTGCTCCTGGCCTTCCCTGTAAAAAAGCATAATAGTAATTTCTCAGAAACAGGATTATTACTCAAACACAACTACATGATTGAACTAAAGGTTCTCTTATAATGACATCCTGATACCTCAAGGCCTTCTATTCCAGGATGCCCGTACAAACCGTGCTCCCCCTATGAGAGCAACCGAAAAAAACACACAATTCTGTAAATAAATGAAAAACAACTGTTTAACAGGCTGCAACATGATGAGTGTAAGACAGTCTTACTCTGACTCCATCTGGACCAGGAGGTCCCACTGGCCCAGGGATACCGGCTCTGCCCTTGATTAGAGAAGACATTGTGGGATTAACAAGTTAGTTTCACTAAGACCTGACAAAGGCTGCAAGTGTAGCAATAAGACACATTACTGAAATTAAGATTTAACCAGGCCTTGTCACCATAGACGATGCGTCAGATTGACTATGTCATGTCTGCCATCTTGTTGACCTGAGCCAGTTGTCTGAAAAGTTCGCTCTGTGACAATAGCTATTATCTGATGAACAGAATTCAAATAAATTTAAATGAGGTGAATGTACACTTGCTTACATGCTGTGTAGTGGCCCTTAGAGAAGAAATGGGATTTGTTTGTACACACCAAATCCATTGCCAGTAGCCTTTGACCTTCCTTTCCCACACACCCCTCTCTTCATTATGTGAAAACACAGTCCCAGGAAATTGGGGTTTACATCATTTTACTTCCAGGGTGGATGACACTGTCCCTGTGTCCCAAGAGCTTAGCGAGAACCCAGCTGCTACACACCATTACCAAAGCTCAAACTCAGGTCTGGGTGAGGACACAGGTCTGATTTACCATTAGCGTTCAATGTCAGAGCAGTAGGCCTATATGAGGTGAGAAACATTGTGCCATTTGTAGGGTTATGATATGTCTCGGCCCAGCAACAACCCAAACAACCAAGCCCCATGTGGTCACATCACATAAATATGCTGATCACGATGGTGCAAACTGCTTTTCTTTAAGGGCGTTCTAGTGAGTGTGGAACCTATATGATTGACCATTCAATAAATAACTAACCACAAATCAGATATTTAGAGATAAAATTGTCTTAATTTTGATCTGATTATGCATAGGATTTTGATCTAAATATGCATTTTGTCATTAAAATTTTGAATGGTTAGAGATGAATAATAAAATTGTGACTAGACAAAATTAGAATTGTATTACGAGTCAGGCTTAAAACACTCACTGGGATTCCTGGAACACCCTGCTCTCCTTTATAACACAGGCAAGATTTTGGCGGTGGACACTGCAAAAAGAGACACACTGTTCAACCAGTAATGGAACCCATCCGTGACTGAGGTGAGAAAGACTGAATTCAATCTGATTAAACCTCGCTTACTGGAGCACTTTCCATAGGTTTTGGTTTGACTGAGGTAAAAAATACTTACCCCTGAATCAACGACTGCACTCTATTAAACAAGAAAGAAGGCATTAAGGACCAATGCAAATGAACTACTATAATGATGAAATTATAAAATTAGCACAGATTTATGTGTTAAACTGAATATGTTACAAGCATAACAAAGGAATTTACCACAGGAGAATGTAGGATATGACTGGCAATGCTCAATCAAAATATACTTTCAATATTTATCACCATATGAATGAATTAAAGCATATTTAACAGGCAAGTCTCAGTTAGAGTTTTGACAGTCAGGAACCAGACAAGTAACATCGAGTCTCTGAAATCTCTCCTCTTATTGGAGCTCACAGCAGGCCACAGTTGAAGTTTAAACTGCTCCGATGGTCACGCGCTGTCCACACTCACCAGCTCATTGAAGAGTTTTGCTTCCAGCAGGGGGTCCGTGAGACTAAACACATGGTGCTCGGGAGGGGAACTCGCTAGGGACCTCAGCCTGGTCTGACCCTCCTGCGTCGGAGGCAGTAGGCTGACGACGAACACGCGGATGCCGTGGTTCTTGGCGTCGGCGGCGGCCAGCGTCGAGCTGGGGCTGCGCGGGTGGTCCGTCCCGTCTGTGAAGAGCAGCACCACCCGCAGGCTGCTGCTCGATGTCTCCTGGGTGAAGAGACGCGTGGCGTTGGAGAGGGCGTATGCTGAGTAGGTGCCGTGCCCAATGTGGGCCATGGAGGCTACGAGGCTCTGGAAGACGTCCACGTCCTGCCAGTGGCGGAAGCCGTGCTCCAAGGAGACGGTGCTGCTGTACTGCATTAGGGCGAGACGCAGACGCAGACGCCGGCCCGGTGCCTCTAGTTGCCGGCCCGGTGCCTCCAGACGCGTCAGCCGTGCGCTGAACCGCTGCACCACAACGCGCTGCTTCTCGAACAGCGGCGCCGTGGTCCTCTCTGAACTGTCCACAAGGAAGAGGACCTCCACTGTGCAAGGAAGAACTTGAGAGGACAACAAGATGGACTTAGGAGACAGAGAATCAGAGACGGACCTGGAGCAGAGAAACACGGGCCTAGGAACACATCCTAAATTTCATGCACCAATTTTTCAAAAAAAATTAAGAAAGCATGGGTTTTGGAAAACATCCAGTCTTGAATTTTTACACACAGCTGAAAATTTAAAAAATCATATTTAGAAAGCTCTCTAAAAACTTCTCAGAACTCACGTAACACCACATGTAAGCAAATGACATTGTTTGAATACAAATCTTGGAGTCTTCATTTACAGAGTCTTACGTTTTCCTTTGCTCTGAACAGCGAGGCTGTCTGTCTGGAGACTGTCTGTCTTCTGGAGACTGTCTGTCTTCTGGAGACTGTCTGTCTTCTGTCTACTGTTGCGCTTCTGGCTCTCACCACCACCAGTGCAGATCAGTAGAATACACACCAACACCCCACACTGCATCCTGCCCTCAGACACACACCTGTAACCCCCACACAAACCAAGGACACCTTTATGCCCATTAAGTTAAGACAGGAATAATGATCTGTGATTGCCAACATAATAAAGTACAGTACATTTCTTAAATATGTACTATTTCATTTTTTTTTACCTTTATTAAAAAATACTTTTTTCGTTAGGACGGTACACTTCAGGTGTGCAGAATGGACAGTGGTATTTACTGCAACATGTAGTGCACTGCACAACTGAAAGCGTCGGTCCTTTTTTCAAAACCGTGCATCTATAGATGGATGGAAAAATATAAATAGCATTATATTAGTTGTGAAGTTTTTCAGTGAACTGGTTAATGAGGATCATGGCCGTTACATGCACACACTACTGAATAACTATCCCTCTCGACGTGGCCATGCGGTACCGAACAGCACAACCATTACAAATGACAAAAACAACTCTGCGTAGTGCAATTACTTCAGACCAATGAAAACACGACGGTGGGAGGAGTTGGATCTAAGATCCAGCTCCACCCCCTGGACTTTTGCTTCTGCAGCGACGGGTATCTATAAAAGTGCACATCTTGAAAAGGCACAGCTGTGGAGAAGCTGTGACGTTCAAGAGCCAGGCAAGGTGTCACCACTAGAGGGCGCGAAGTTAACGTTACCTAACAAATTAATTATGAATAGGCTATATCTGGATCCCAGCGTCATGCATAATTTCCTCTCGCAATAGAACATTTTATGGGATTGAATGTATGAACTTCAGAAAAAGACAATGGAGCTTGTTATTGTCTTGCTATTATGCTTTGCTAAGTAAATATCCACAGAAACGTATGGCACTGTTAATAATTTTCTTAAACACAAATAATGGCAGAACGTAAACAAATTGCTGTGCATAATACTTTTGAAGCTAACTACCCAGCACATTACAGTTAAACATAATAATAATAAGCATAAGCAATAAAAATCATATTAAGCATTAAGCACAAAAGAAATACATGAAATATCAGTACTCTGGAATTTCAGTAAACCGTTTGCCGTATTGGCTTCGGAAAATTATAGTAAGTACAAAAATGTGAAACTAGTTTAATAAAGAACAATCATAAAGTTCAATCATCAAAAAGTATAAAAGCTTGAAACTAACTGTCCTAATAAAAAGGTGAGCGCATCTCACCTAAATTCTCGCCGAAATATGTGACGTGAATAATTATCTTGAATTATGTTCTGTAATCTTCCGAGTTCTTTGCCGTTGTTAATACTTACAGAATGATCATGAAAACAACCGTCAGATGAGCAGAGAGGGCTCGAAGGGGTTTGACCAGGACGACTGTGGTCAAACCCTCCTTAAACCCTCCTTTTTCGTATCGATGGGTTGAGCAATTTGTTCCTTATGTGTCAGAAGCCGTTCATCTCTGAACGTGACAAGCTAAGACAAATTACTTTAGCCATATTTAGACAATAAGCCGCAAATGAATATATTTAACGTGAGTATTTCTAGAAAAGTCAAATCTAGAAACCATCAGAGGTTGGCATTCCAGGTTCAGAAAGTAAAAGTCCTCCCCAAGATTTTGCTCAGGCTTCCTGGATTGTGTTGATTCCTTTAATTCTACCTGGCTTGCACTAATTAGAAAATCCAGCAAGCTTGAGTAAAATCTTGTGAAGGACTTTTACTTTTTGAACCTCAAATACCCACCTCTGGACCATATAGCCTAGATCCAATCTATGATCAGGTCTGCTTTCCCTAAATGTGCTATAAAATTACAATTTACTTACCGCCTTAATAAAATTGTTGTGATGCAGACACCCGAGGTCAAACACTAGATTTCTCTGCTTGTCCTAGGGGTTAAAAGATCTGACTGTTTACTCAGACAGCGTTATTGTTGTTGTTTGGTCTAAAATGACATCAGCATCAGACAAATTCTATGAAATGCCAATAAAGTATCCTGTTCCCATAATCATTTCTTGTTAGCATTCACACCCTACCATATACATTTTTGAGTGCATGAATAGACATGTGGTTTATCTGATATACACCACCCCACTAATATGAAAAGGATTTGAGCCATTAAGCCTCTTTCATAGTCCCCAGAGTGAACTTAAACTTAATAATCCCTTCCAGTGAACGGACAATAATTATAGATCTAACAATCATAGAAACCAGAATGATAAATTCAGTGAAATTGACCATTGCTGTCTGTGTCTATCACATAGTACATAATACATTCATTGTGCATTATGTTAGAACAATGAAAAGTTGTCAAAGAACTTGACAGTGTAATATCTGCAGTAAAGCTAATATGTAAAAGACCCAACTTAAATATGCAGGTGTACTAAAGGATTTGCTAGAATATATGTCATGTTTCTAAACTGTAAAATGTCATGAGTTCTGCTTCTCATAAACCATATATCCAACCCTTGAATATATACTTCACAGACCTGCATAAAAAAGACTGCAGTTCTTTCTGAAAGAATTTGGGCCAAATGGGAATTGCTGAATTATTCATCAATAAATTGGATTCTGAAGAGTCAAATGTTTATTTTTGTTTATTTTATTTTGTTAAAAATTATTTTATTTTTTTTATTAGTGGACAAAGGAACTTGAACATTATTGCATAGTGGTGCGGACTATTATGCATGCCAAATTTAAGTTGATATGTATTACATGGCAAAGTCTGAGGAATTCTTATTTAGCAATGCGAAAAACCCCAAAAATGGCGCTGTGTTGGTTGAACACTTCTCAGCCCTGGGTCTGCTGAACACGTGCCATGCTACTGTTGACTGTGACTACAGGCTGGGTGTCTACAGTCCCGGTTGGAATCAAGCAACATGGCTGGACAGTAGCACACATGATAACAACATACGTAATTATGTGTTACAGTCAGAACAGAAGCATTATTAAAACTGCTACAAAAGAAGAGTGTATCTTCTACAGTCGTTACAGACCATAGGCAGGTAGACAGAATCGATGCTTACTCGTGTGCACAAACCAGAACTTTGTACAGGACTTTATTTATTTGATTTGAAACATTGAAATTACTTACAAAGCAGGTTTGCAATGTTCTGCTGTAGCTGGTGAGACACACAGGTACTTTGTGCATTTGTAGAATCTCTAACTGGGGCAGCATATTTCCTGAGATCTTAGCCTTTACTTGCTAAAACAGTCTGGATGGCCTAATGTTTTAAGGCATCACTGTACAAACCAGATGCACATATGACAACTTCAGAGTCCTGTTTATCTGACCCTGCGTACCGATGTTCATGACCTCCAGGGATGGAAGCCTGTTGAACCCAGTGCTCTGGAGTTATTTGTTAGATGTGTCAGGGGAAGAATTGGAGATAGCATGCCATGTCTCGGAGCACAGCTCGCATATTACAGGACTTGTGGCCACCTTCTCCACCTGCTCGGAGATGGATCTGCAATGGCTGTCTGGTTGGCTTCAGTGGAGGCCATTAAAAAGTGTATTCCAGTTCTGTGTATATTTTTAAAGCAAACAAAATATTTATAGACTTGTGTTGCTTGGCAGCTATTGGGGTAATGTGTTTACAGGGACACGGACATGAAATTACGATGTTATTAATGCACACATCACACATCCATCAAACTACAGCCATTTTTATGTCCAATTACTTAGTCATTTCCAGTAGGAATGGAACCTTAGAAAAATGGAAGCGATGCTATTGGACTAATTTCACAACTATTTCCCCCTTTTTTTCCCAAAGGCAGTGACAGTAGGCACTAGGTCTGAACTTGCAACAGCATGGCAGCTGCCTCGCCTCAGGGCAGTTCACCCACCCTCCCAACAGGTGAGAGAAACGCGTACTGCCCATCAGACGGCCCTGTGCTGATTACACACTCACGCCAGGCTGCTTACTGCTGTATTGAATAGTGGCGATTTCATCCAGTTGAATGCAATTGCTGTTGTCAGATCTGGGGAGCCGCATGCAATAACTCAACGGAAACTTCAAACGAAGGTATTCGGAATCTCCATGCCCACCAGGTGCTTTGTCACATGAGGTGATGGATGTAGTAAAAAAAAGTCATCTTTTTTTCTTCCCTAGAGCACATTAGGTTGGCTGTTGAAGAGTTGGACAAAACTCCACACTATGGACACTATAATACATTGGGCCAATCCAATTACATGGTGAATGTATTGACAGCAAGACACTGCAGTGTTTTTGTTATAATTAGGGAAGCAAAATATCTAATGGCAATTTGAATATATATTCAGTGCAATCATGAAATATCATGAGATATCAAAAACAACTGGCAGGATATTCATTATATATATATATATATATATATATATATACTTTCTTAAAGAAAAAGTACAAAAACATTTAATATATCTATATATCTTGTTCAATTAGTTGGTGCTTGAGGTTGTTAGCTTTAAAAAAAAAAAAAAAAAGTTTCTGCAAACACCCTTGACTGAAATATGAAGTCAAGGTAAAAAAGAGGGAATACTCTTCCTTTTTGTAAAATCCCAGAGCCACAGTGCAAAAAAGTATTTTTGCCACCTACTGGTCAGAAACGTCGACACAGAGTAAGGCAATACGATATACAACAGTAGAGGGCAGTGAACACTAAGTTTCTGGTCACCACAAAAAAGTCCCAAATCAGATTTAAGAAATTACATGACAAAGAAACTACTACTAATGTTTACATATTTTTATGTAACAAAACACTCCTCAGCATTTTACAGAAAATATTTACAGCATAAAAAGGGGGAAAGTCTAAATATATAACTGGGAAAACAAAGAAGTGCATTATATATTTATTTTTTAACCACTAGAGGACATGTCAAAAGGGTAATGCTGAGGAAAATCGTGAACGACTTTCAGGGCCTCATTGTACAACTCCAAATCTGCAAAGAGCAAACAACAGAATGAATAATTGGACAAAACATACTAGGTTGGTGGTATATTGCTGTAGATTAACAACGATCAATGTGATTAACGTACCAAAAGTAATTCCTCTTTCCTCTCTAAACTGGATGTATGCTGCAGCCATAACTGTGTTTTTGTTTGACACCATGCCAATAACTTCCACAATCCCACTCAGCTCTTCATCCAACTAGAAGAGGGGAAACGGAAGATGAACGTGATCTGGCCTTGCAGTTACATAAAGCTGTATTCATCTTTAAAGTGCATGTGGTGCAGACTGGGTGGATAATCTCATTAGGACACAACCCGTTGCAGTATCTGTGTAACAAGAACATGTTTTGGGTGAACACGTACAGGTTCCTTCAGTTCCACTGAGGCGCTCTTCCCCTCTCCATCAGACAACGTGAACGCCTTTCCAGTTGGGTAAACCTGTTCAAAGAGACATGTGGCCTGAGTTAACCCAATAATGCACATCTCACTCCTTAACTAACTAGGTCTCATTCCAGGAATGAACCTTTACTTTAGCCAGTAGCCTATAACCGAATCAGTGTCAGCAAAAATGTAAGCAGAACGTTTTTACTCCGGTTACAGTAGCTACATTGGACAGAAAGCTGTAGAACATTCTTTAGGGGAACCTTTTAACCCAAAATATTGACTTTAAAGTTTAAAATATCAGGCTAACAGGTTAAACAGCAAGGCCAGCCGGCCAGCTACAGACGGTCAACACTCACCTTCTCCACGCGTCCGATCAAACACACTGGACGGTTGATGTACTGATAAAGCATAGATGTATTGACTCTCGGTTTTGGTGATTCAAACACGCCTGCCATTTTGCGGGTTTATAGAAGAAACACGTATTAGACCCAAAACGAACTAACTTGAAAATACAAGGATCCGAGATCCGAGAGTAAAATCGCGGGCAAAAAGCTCGGTCCCTTTTGACGTAGTTCCTGTTTTGACGTGTTTCCGCGGAGTGCGTCGGTGTAAACGTCTCGTGAGAAACAGATTCTCTGATATCTGTTAATTCATGTTCTTCAACACCACCAGTATCAACTGCACGTTACCAACACCAATTTAATTACCTAGATATTTTTCTTTCTTTCTTTTTTGGTGAAGCATACATAAATAATGTATGCATAAACTAACTCCCCATCTTATATATTTCACAACTCAATACATGCGTTTGTTGTAGATACAGTTTAGTCGGTCCTTGTTGCATATTTTTAGGTTTTAACATGAAAATGCATTTTTCTTATATAACTAATTGTACAACATAAAATTAAATAGATACATTAAGAAACATGCTGCTTTGGTTAACTATCCTAGCCTATCCTAGTTTCCACTCGGGCCAAAAAGACTGCAACACGATGCCATGTAAACAAAACTTGAGCAAGTTTTTTATTAGTCATCTTCCTCTACGTTCTCCCAAGTACTGAAACATGAAACATAGCTAACCGGCTATGGACGTGTAGTCAAACGAGGCGCATATAGGGTGTCCGTGACCGGCGTGCCGGTCGTTAACAGGCGACTGAACCGTCTCGTTTATTTCCCTGTAGTTTAGATAGCGCTAACAAACGCCACGGTAAGTAGCTAGTGGGCTGTTGCTAGTCGACTAACTAGTGGCGAACATCGCTGTTCTATCATTTCCTGTTGTATAGTTCACCAAATATAACGTTTGGAAAGTTGTACTTTAAAGAAGTCACATAATTATGTAGCTAGTTGGCTAACAGCTCTCTACTACCTGCTAGCTAACGTACGGTAAACTCTTCGACTATAGCGAGATGTTCAGTTTTTTGGGACTTCGGAAGGACTCGAAGAAATCGCCGTCCGAGAAAGAGAGCGATGGGTTCGTCATTATTGGTGAGTTGTACGATACAACCGACTACGACTCTTCTCAAATAAGACCGCTGCCGCGGGCCTGTGTTTGGATATGAGGGCTAGCTTGTTAGCTAGGCTAGCTAAGTTCGTTTAGTTAGTTTGGTTAGCTAGGCTAGCTAAGTTTGCTATGTTAGCTAGGTTAGCTAACTTAGCTAGGTCAGTTAAGTTAGCTAGGTTAGCTAACTTAGCTAGGTCAGTTACGTTAGCTTGGTCAGCTAGGTCAGTTAAGTTAAGTTAGCTTGGTCAGCTAGGTCAGTTAAGTTAAGTTAGCTAGGTCGGCTAAGTTAGCTAGGTCGGCTAAGTTAGCTAGGTCGGCTAAGTTAGCTGGGTCGGCTAAGTTAGCTGGGTCGGCTAAGTTAGCTAGGTCGGCTAAGTTAGCTAGGTCGGCTAAGTTAGCTAGGTCAGTTAAGTTAGCTAGGTTAGCTAACTGGTGAGATGTTGAATAACTGAAGTTTTTCTGTACTTCCATCAACGGCTATGTGCGCGCGCGCGTATTTTGCGTGACATTTCGGCGTTGTCAAGGTAACGCGCTTCTTTTATAGTTTCTTTAGTCCTTTTCTTAGTTTCTTTAATTTGTGGGTTTGTTTTATTATTATGGCTTTACCCCAGTAATACTTTCTTGCCAAAAGAGGGCAACACAGCAATGCTTAGTGAATTAGCAACGAAGGCAAAACCTGTTGTGATTATGTAGGCATCAAATAAAATAAGACGCACGGCTTTAGGGTTTTTAGAAACTGTCCTTTGCTCTGGGTCTGCTACTGTATTTCCTTAATCCGTGGAATACATAAAAAACCAACTCCCTCCAGGATCCTGGCTGTCCCAGCATGTGAAATAGCCCACTCTACAAACCTTACACAGCTAATTAAAAAGATATCTTATCTTATAGTGAAAATGAAACTTTGTGTATATCCCATGACACTGAAGCTCCAGAAAAGACTGATGGGAGTTTCCTAGCCCAATCTGTTCTTAAAAAGTGACATCATTTTCTTTTCATCCTGTGGCTTCAGCTTTGGCTTCTCTGCAAGGAGCAGACACAGATGGCCGGGGGTCGTTTGTGTGACTTGGCTAAAGCCGCGATTTCAAAGCCAACAGTTTCTCCCACATGAAAGCAACATACTGACCTCGTCCACAGACATTTGTGGGCATGATTTTCCAGACACCGATTAAATTCACTCTTGGACTCATTTGGGCTGTCTGGTGGGCCTCAACTGAAAATCCTTGTTTGGTGCAGGATATAGACGTGATCTGTCACAGTTGACCAACAATCTGTGTGATTCAGTAATCAGTCTGTCTGCTGGAGATGACCAGCGGACTCACTGGGGATATACTGCTGATACAACAGTCTAACCACCGCCCTGTCCCTAAGGATGGTGTTGACTTAGCCATGACAATCTCCTCCTTATACCATAGAATATACAGAAACCGCCTAATTTATAGCTGCAGCATTTTGTAGTTTGCACCCTGCTGGATGTTTGGTAAGATTTTGGATATTATATTGTGCAAGAAACACTCAAGCTGTATAATTTTTTTATCCGGATGTAAACTCACTATGCAACTTCCATTCACTGTCAGATATAAGGTTATTGGTATGTAGGTCAAACCCAGATGTATATTTTAAGTGGGTGCATGATGATGGTTCAAATTGGTGAAGGCCAAAAATTGGTGAAGAAAAAGGTATTAAGATAGATGGCATCAAATGGAAATGTGGAATATGAGCAGAATAGAGATGAGCAAATGTCTGGAAAAAAACATTCACTAGTGGTTTTGGACCTCACTCTAGAGTTTGACATGTAGACCGGTGATACTGCAAAATTCATCCAAGGTGATAACAAACAGGAAAGCCAAAGAAAGAGAAAGTTCTCATAACCACATGTTAAACAGTGGTTAGTTAATATTTGTTAGAGGTAATAGAAAAACCAGTGTAATTCAGTCAGACATGGATTACATTCACCCCTGTATTGTTTTCCCAGCAAGTAAACTGGCTTGAAAGAACACACAAGTGTGCCCAAGAGCCTCTTTGCAGTTATTTTTTCTCTTTGTCATGCCAAAAGAAATACATCTGCTCATGTGTTCTCCTTTTTTTTCACATTAGTCTCACATTAGGAAATGTGATGAGTAAGGATTAGGCTTGTTGCTTAAGCTACGGGTGAAACGATCACAGCCAATCTGGCTTTGAGACCTCAAAGGCGGGCCTTTGTGCCGGGCCTGCAGCTGACGCTTTCGAGAGGAAGAACCCAGAACACTCTTGTACTCCCGAGCAGCTGCACTTCTGAGGTTTCTCTTGTGTCTTGGCTTCTTAACCTGTACTCCCAGTATTATTGAGCCGCTTTGCTGTAGACACCAGCGACCTTGTACTTACTTTTGTTGTGGTCTTAAAGGCTGAAAACGTAACTGGAGGTTTTGGATGTTAGCCAAGTAATGTGACTTGTGTCCAGCATCGAGAAGCCTGGTTTATATTTCCAATAAACAGTCTTGAGCTTTTAAATATGATGTTTAGTTATCCATTGTGTATTCAAACATCATGGCACTCCTTTGTTCTAAAAACAGAGCCAAGCTTTTCGTGTCATTCTAATTCTGGATTATCCCAAAGTCCCAAGTTGAACATTTGCCCTTTTTTCAGGTTAACATGACTTTTGATTGAAACCTAAATATTTGCCCTAGTAGTTACCCTAAGCCAGAGAACTCTTTGCTCGTTATCAAGCCGCACTGGTCATTAGCCAATGTTTGTTTTCATATATTTAATGAGTTTTCTTTGTCTCCTGAAGGGTTTACAAAACAGGAAAGGTCAGGCTTCAGCACGCAGGGTGAAGGTGTAGGGCTGCAGGGTGTCGTTGTTGGTTAAAGCTGGAGAGAAGGCCGTGCTGCATGTGCTGACACTACGTAAAGAGGAGAATATAGACGAGGCTTACTTTACATTGCATTATTTATCCGGGCAGTGGATACCTTTCACTTTGGGGAAAGACATTCCTTACCAATAACGTTGTGGTACTAAAAAACCATTCTTGCAGTGTGTAAAGCATCAAAGGTGGTTGGAGGGGTCAGTTTAGGTCTGGCCTGCTGTACAGTGTTGTTCCTTAGGAACCCCAGTCACTGTCTGCATACCAACAATTGTGCAGTTGTGTATTTTGTAGCTCGGAGCACACAACGTCGGGGACGCGCAGCTTCAGTAGTTGTGGCACACCCCGCATTGTTTGCGCCCGGCCGTGACTTTGAGAAGTCGAGCACCTAATCCGAGAGCGGCGTGGCCTGGTACGCCATTAAGACCTTCACCCCGCTGTATTGAACACGCATGCTTTCTGCAACCATGGACACCAGAGCTTAGCGAGATACTAGTTACGGGGTATTGTGGCGAGATCAAAAGCTCACCACAGATAATTGCTAGGCCCCGAGCACTGGGCTGAGTCAGAGTGTGAGAAGCCCACAGAGGATAGATGTGTGCTTGGCAAAGCACTAGCAGAAATAAAACATAGATTCAACAAAGACGCCCAGGTGTATGATGCTTAACATTGATAGAGGAGAAGAAGAGTAAATTCTCCCTATCCCACCCGCACAGAATAAACCAATTATGAAAGTAGAAGTTATTAGTGAATGTTTTTATTGCACTATGGAACAGTGCTGCAAACTCCTCAAGAATATCTTTGCATTAACGACTTTTGGATAGAAACACACTCTGGATATTCAAGATTTTAGAGGTATAAAGGTGTATAAAGTGTTGGTGTTTTCTAGAAACTGCCCATGTGAATTGTGTTTACCCAGGAGAGCTAATACTTTGGACTCCATTAATGTGATCAGATAACCATTTATTAAATGTAGATAATTCACATTATTGACTTAACTCTTTTAAATGCCTGAAGATTAGATCTTCAACAAATCTGCCCACATTGTCTTAACAATGTTTGCAAGCGTTTAATCAAAGTAATTTCAAGAGATTAAATGTTAAATTGACAAATTCAAACAAAACGTATAAAATTATTTCTTAACCTCAAATAGTGGACAAGGATTGTCCAGGCTCAGAACTGGGACAGTCCAGCATCAGAACTGTCATGATTCTTTTTTTAATGTAACAGTTGAACAGAAACATGTTTTATGTAGCTTTTAGTCTTAAAGTCCATATTGCTGGCATCTTTTTTTCACTACTTCATTGTATTAGGAGCACGATGATGTATTCTGTTTTTGGCATTTGACTGTGTGTACTGAGTAGGGTTCTTCTCCTTTCTAGGGGAGACTGCTGAGGAACAGAGGAACAAACTGAAATCAATTAACACGGCAAAACCATCCACTAATGTCATTGTGCAGCCTTCAAAGGTGAGCCCCATGCACGCCGGAATGTCACATAACCCAAAATGCTTTTATTGGTTATGTTTTACCAATTGGAAAAAAAAACAAGCAGGTATTTATTACCTTGTAGTCAAGTAAATGTCATGTTGTACTGTTATAGATGCCACATCTTTCCGTTGATCAAGCTAGAATTAACTTGATCAAAACAGAATTTGCTAGAAATGACTCTGTGCTTCTATTCAGCGAGCTGTGTCCCTCCTGTAAATGTGCAGTGGGTGTAGCATCCCTTGAGGGCAAGAGGAACAGATCCCGAGGCCTTTCTTTCAGTTCTGCTGGCCTTTTGTGTGGCCGGCAGGTGCCGGACGGGCCATGGGCCGGGCCCAAGGGCCCACACGTGTTGCGCTGTTATTCACCACACTGTTCCCCTGCGCTGCTTCCATATGGCTACGTGCACGTTTGCGATTTGTCCATCTATGCTGTGGGCTTTTGCGAGGACCTCCACTCTGTGCCTTTGGAACACATTATGAGTTTTTGGGCAAGTGGTGGGTGTGTGTGTGCGTGAGCACACATGCATATGTGCATGCGTGTGCGTATGGCAGTGTGGCACTGAATAGTATAACAGATTGTCCTGTGTACCATGTGTCGCAGGAAGTACAAAGAAAAGAAAAACACCCCACCACATTCACTTTAACCCATCATGCATTCAGCTGTGTAAAACTCGCATAAGTGCCGATATCATGGCTGTTGAAACATTGTTTGAGCTCTAAACTCTGATTTGCTAAACCTCCACTTATTGATTGGTTGATTTACTGAATGAATGATCTGCAAATGTTTACAGTGATCTAATAATTTCTTGATTAGGCTATACTGATTAGATGGACGTATTGCGGACATATGTAAGCATGACTAGCCAATCACTGGGATGTTAGATAGTTTGTGTCAGAGGACACCGGTATGGTAGAATAACAAGTGGTCCGAGATGTCTCAGTGAGAGATGTACTGTCTCCAACAACCCCAGAGAAATCACCATTTCCTGCAATATCTTATTTGCATTTATTATCACATTGATCTTATGTACATATAGAGAAATGCATCTGAATGCTTGTAGGGGTTAAATAATCTGTTAAAACAAGCTAAAGAGGAAAAAAAGCATGCAGCATTATATAATGTATATGCCTATGAATTGCCATATTTAGGGCATTCAAACTGGAAACATGTTCAGTTCTTCTGTAAGCAGAGATACAGATGGCCCAGGGCATCCTGCACCTTCACACAATAACCCTGGTTAACTGACAAACACTAGAGCTGCAGGTATGTCTACACACAGGCGTTTCCTTCCGTAGGTTGTTGCTGGGCTCCATTGACTGTCCTGTGCCATGAAGACTCACCCAGTTCAAACTGACTTTACCCTCAGAGTTCTGTGCCCGTGAGGAGATTCCTCAACCTATTTTGTGAACAATGCAAGAAAAAACAAAACAAAACACTGAATACTGACAAATGTAAAACAAGAAAATATAGATGATGGTGATGAGTGTACACAGGCCTCTGATATCTTCCCCTGTTATGGATCATTCTGGAATTTTTAGGGCCACTGCCAGTAAATCCACGTATAACACCATCACACTTCACAATTGATCGGTTAATAGTGTGTGTGTGTGTGTGTGTGTGTATGTAACAGTTAACATTTTGTTGTATATTGTATAAGTGCTTCTCTGGCTGTGGTATTGGCCTGACTTGGACTTGAAAACATTACTGCACTGATTTCTGCATTTAAAATTGAGCTTGTTTGGGTTGGATTTTGTGTGCCTTTTTATCAATGAAATACCACCTATCCATTCACAGATATGAGTAATCCTGATTATTTGCTTTTTGTCAGAAATTTCCACCAGTAATATAAATATAAGGTGAACCATTATTCATCCCCCCACCCCTAATTCCACTCTTTAAGTCCAGCTCTTAGAAGGTCTGTGTTGCCACACAACATCAAACGAGAGAAATTCTGCACCACATCATAATGGCCGGTGTCTCATGTCCTAGACCCTCTTGTTTTGTGCAGTCTTCCAGTGCAGGGCAGAGCAGCTCCACCGAGACCATCCAGCCAGGCCCGGTGGTCCCCTCCTCCAGATCCGCTGCAGAGGCCCAGGGAGCGGAAGCGGCCCCCGTGCTCTCTGAGCTTCTCGGAGATATCCCCTTCACCTTAGCACCGCATATCCTGGCCATGCAGACCGGCGTGCCTCTCCTCCCGGAGTTCGTCCTGCCCCGGGACTTCAACGAAAACCTGGACAGCTTCTGTTATGACTTCACCCTGGAGAACTCGGTGCTCTGTGAACCCTGATCGCTTGCATTGAAAAACTCACCTGAGGAGTTAGATGCATGCAGGTTTTAGTCATGGGAATATAATGAATAGCTCCCTGGTGATTTAGAGATGTATGTGCTATAAACATATTTATACCAAGTGCTAATATCAAGGGGGTTTGCTAAATGTATTCTCAGGATTATGCAAATGTTGGCGTGACTTGAGTAGATGATGCATCTCAGAAGTTGTTAAATGTTTTTGAGATGAAGGATGTTTACTGTCTTGGGGGAAAAGATTTTAGGGCTTTTGAAAAATCTGAATTTTCATTTGTTTTTCAGTTTGTCATTGTTGATAAAATTATATGTGCAATATGGGATTGGGAGCAGATTAAAATATAATACATCTTTCAAGAGACATTGTACTTTCTCACAAGCCGGTAATGTTATGTACAAACTGCTCTAAATATACTGGGTATTACTTCAGTGCAAAACATCACCCACACACTTCAGCATGTTGATAACTCATCATTTCTTTTCCTGCACTTCATGGTCACACACAAACAGCAAATTACTGCAAAAAATTACTGCAAGAAAGGACTGTTCAACAACGCAGTTATTTAACATGTACGTGAGGTTGGAGGGCATGTAGATGTCTCCGTCAACACCACTTAAACATTTAAAAGCACATGTCTATTTTGAATTTCAAGAGTGGTTTTTGTTCAAGGGCTAGGCACTATGAATATAATATCTGCCACACAGCCATGAAGTAGGTTTGTGTGTGTAACAGTTTGGCAACATTTGTTTAGTTGAATATGCAGTAGCATTTCTATACGAGTGGATGGTTTTTAATGTAGTGCATGCTGCTATTTACAAGTTGCACTCAGAAAATTAATGAAAAATAATTCATGGGTCCTTAGTAGATTCAAAACTTGGTTTGTGGCATCTGTTTCTTATCATTATATCTGAGCATTTCCTTTATGGTCTGAATTTGACTGTATTATGTTTACTGTATGAAACTCAAATTCGTTTCCCTTAAAATGAATCCAGTTTTTGGATCACCCCAGTTTGTCAGCTGGTTCAGAATTATTTTCCTCTGTGTTTTGTTTATATGTCTGAAAATCATTTTAAGATCACACATTGATTTTTGCTGTTTTTTTATTTTATTTCATTTTACATTTTTATTTTGTTTATTTACATTTTCATTTTGTATAGAAGTCAGAATGTGCTTTCAGCTGCTCAATGTTCTTTCTCCTGAGTTATAAGAAGGTGCTTGTGCTTCTCACTTTTGGACACCAGAGTACAGCCTCCCTTAATTACTTGGTGTGAATGCTAAATTTAGTGTCTGAACCAAATCGGACGTACACAACCACATGATTGTTGCACAATTTTTGATTAAACATAACTGATTACTTTTGTTTAATCTTTAGTGTCTCAATAATGTCATATGCGCCAGTTAATATTAACTTTATATGTATAAGATATGTTAAATATTGTAGTTACGTATTTTGCTAAATACAGGTTGCTCTGTTTGAGTAACCAAGGCTATAAATGTAATTTATAATATTTTATTACTTATTGTAATTACGGTAATCATCCCTGATATAACCCACGACCCAAACTTAAACAGTAGAGAGGCTTTATCGGCTGAAGAGTCGATTCTCTACGTTCACCCCAAGTGCTAAGAACGCGTTATAGAATAGTCAGAATCCATTGGATCGTTTGCTGTCACTCGGGAGGACCAGCCCAATTTCATCACTCGACAGACCAATCACTGCCACGGCAGACACCGTGATGTCCCGCCCCCTCCTCGCAGCCAATGAACGCGCCTGCCCGTGTAGCGCGTCACTCGGAGTAACGTAACGGCCGGAGGGGTGTCGAGACTGACGACACAGGACAATATTTCTCCAGCGTAAACTTTTATTTCTTCCTACTCGTGCCAGAACCTCACTCATACTTAAAGAGAAGTATCATTTATAAGGTTTTTAAACGAATTAAAATATATATTTGCTAGAAAACTCATCCGCAACCACTGCTTTTCGGAGAAGAGTGTAGTTAAGATTTATAAATGTAATCCAGCTAATGAACCGCACAAAATGTAAAGCAGTTTTAAATAGACTGTAGATTTATGGACTGGACTTCACGTTTATCGCAGCTATGCACACTGTACTTGTGACACACAAGACCGTCTGCACAAGATAACCTGAGATTAAACGTGTGTTTCCAAACAACGTTTATCGGGGTAGTTTTGTGGTTCATGCACTTTTCCAACGAGGACTGGTAATATAGGCTTTGTGGCGGCGATCATGTCAGCATCGCTCCTGAACTCAACTCGGTCCAAACGCAGCAACGACGGGACCCCCACCGTCCCGTCCGCCTCCGCCGGTAACGGCACCACCATCTCCACCACCACCAACGGCGGCGGCACCACCAGCCGGCTGCAGCCCATTCGCGCCACGGTGCCCTACCAGCTCCTGCGCGGACCTCCGCTCAGCCCAACCCGTCCTCCCTCCTCCTCCTCCTCCTCCTCCTCCTCCGGCAACACGGCACCGACACCGTCCGGCTCCTCCAGCCCCGCCGCCCCCACGCAGCCGCCGCCGCTCGCGCACCCGCTCGCGCACCGGAGACGCTCGCCCCCCGACAACAAGAGCTCACCTGAGCGCCGCCCGAGTTCACCTGTCCTCGCAGGTAAATAACGCGCCTACGCGGCTCTTATTCCTCGCGTTTCGTACATATTACGTTATATTACGTTATGTTACATTAATATATCGCACTAGTGCATCACCGTCGCTAAGCTAGCTAGCTTTAGCCGTATAAACATTAGCTGCCCCGCTGGGTTTGCTGAGTAATAATCTGAATTTTCCAACGAAACGCACAGACGCGCAGCTGCCCGGACCGCCGTTGACCCGGTACCGTGTAACGGGGCGAGGGCTCGATGTACTCGGGATGTGTCCACCCGGCCAGCCGCTGTTTACGGGCCAACGGGTGGGAAGAATTAGGGACTACAGCCACACAGGGCCTAGTCGCGGATCTGAACATCCATGCAGGTCTCAAATGTGATTTTACAAGACGCAGACATTTTGTGTGGCTGTAATATTGTGTGTGTGTGTGTGAGTGAATGCAACATTTTAAGGAGCTGGTGTGTTATTCTAAGGCTGTCTATGCTAATGTCCAAGCTCAAACATATTCAGAAATGACCTAATGATGCATTTATGATGCAGGAATTGTTGTGACATCTTATTCATGAACTCCAGTATCAGTGACTTGATTGGAGAGGATGCATGTTGATGCATAATATCACAGGCACATTTCATTCGTTTTTACAGGGTAACACTCACTAATGCACTTGCTTTCCAAGATATCTTTATGGGTGAAACATGCAGTCATCAATTGCAAGAATGTTCATATTATGAAGGTGCCACCTTTTAAAAGCAACTGACGACATGTGCTGTTAAAAGGTATTTTTATGTCATTGTTTTGACTACCAATTATGAAGAAAATGTCCCAACTACGCATTGCATTGCATGTGTATGATGACCCTGGTCTTTGTTTTTAACCTCCCCCGTGTACAGTTTTTCAAGGCTCTGAATGTGAGCAGAGGGAGGGCATATCCTGTCGGGGTCCAGCTGCAGTGATTAGTAAAAGAGTTATTTATTTATTTCTTTGTTTTTGCCACGAAGCTGAATGGCTCTATGAATTAATGTCCTGTGAGCCAGTTCTGTTGTCCTTAGGTCAGTCTTTCTTAGTAGGCACAGTGTGGACGTAAAGTCCGGAACCTTCCACGAGAGATTCCTTTCTCCCTTTTGTGAGTAGTTACTTAGTTACTTAGTTACTTTTGTGAGTAGTTACTTAAGTCAGTTTGGTTAGGGGAGAAAATGTTTTGTTCCTGCAGAGTTTACCTGAAATTGATTTGCTTATTTTGACATAAACCCGTTCCTGGTGACTAGGCCTACACCTCCAGAGAGGACTTGCTCTGGGTCATGGGCAAAAAAAAAAGAGAATACAGCTGCACTTATGAAGTCGGTGCATTCTGGTTGTGTTGAGCACACAGATGGAGGTGAGAAGATGGAGTCTCAAGCCTCGTTAAGAGGTGACCCCGTGTATAATGCCGGACGCACCCCGAGTGGCGTATCGCACAGTGGCTACGTTCCCTTTTGAACTCCACTGTGTTGCACTGAGAGAACAGGTTGGCCCATCTTGACTAGCTTACTAATATTTTTAGCATTTGCTTGATCGGTGATGATCCGTTTCACACTTCCCCAATAGCTCTGCCTTGCTGATACACAGGGGAAACGTACGAGAAATGTGCTGCTTGGTCTTTATTTCGCTTTTCTCTTTTGGTGAGTTCTGGTGAACTCAAACGTCACACACGATTGGCGTACATCTGGCTTACATTTAGACATTCACAGTTAAAGAGGTATGTTTTCATATTCACATACATGTTTGACATGTTGCCCTATGAATAACAAGTAAAGAATTGGTAGTGTTCTGCAAAAAAGCTGTTTGGAGGGACCACAGCATGGTACACCAGGATGATTCTTTTGGTTGCTGCTCTCTTTTGTGGCACATCTGCCAGAAATATAAAATGAATGACAACATCATGCATGTAGCCTTCATTTCTTTACCATCTAAAATGAGCCATCACTATCTATGAAAAGCCTGTGCAATTGCTCTGATACCTCAGATAATTATCTTCAAAATCCTTCAGGTTCTGGTTTTCAAAGACCGGTAGCTTACCTTCTTGTAACCTGAGAATGTTGTGCAGTGGTGTAACATAAGCAAGACTTCTGTACAGTAAGGAGAGAGTTAAGATGTACCACAGCAAGAGTGACAGTAACAGTGTGTGACTGATGGAGACCATTTGATCATCGCGTGTACACCCACGATGTGCTCTCTGATCCGCAGTGGTAATTCCTTGCTGACCCACGGTTTAAAATTGCTAAATGGATTCAACCAGGTTTTGTTTGAGAAGGGATTGTAAGCAAGTTAGGAATGGCCATGCAGTGCATACCATTACATACCAACGTTTTGCACTATGGACTATCTGATCATGATGTCGTACTTGTGATCTTACAATCCAGTTAGATGAGATTACTCATTTAGACAGCTTTAACCATAAATATTATTGTATTATTGTGCTCCTTTCAGAAATGAATTTCTTAATTCTCCCAGTTGTTCAGTATTGGATAGCAGAATGTTTATTAAGTCACCCCTTTTTTGGATGTCGGACCAACTGTGTTAACTGTCATTGATGTGGACATGGTAGTACTAGGCCTAATATGTTTTAACAGTCATGAATGTGGACCTGTTAGTACTGATCTGTGTTCACAGTCCGTTGTACAAGGACCATTAAGTCCTTGTTTCCATACCACTTCCTCTTCATGTGCATTTGTTTATGTCTTTTTGGCTTGCTTTGTTTTTAACATCATGGCTGTACAGTGCACACTCTGAGACCCGGGACGGGGCTGACCCATGGAGATAGCATTTTATCTATACACTAACTCCACTGTGAGAATGAGGCAGTGGTGGTGTGACCGTGCAGTGAACTCGTATCGCTGCAAGTCCAGGGAGGGAGAGAGGGAGCGGGGGCAGAGAGAGAGAAAGAGTAGAGAGAGAAAGAGGAGAGAGACAGAGAGAGAGTGAGAGAGAGAGAGAGAGAGAGCGTGTGTGTATGAGTGTACAGGAATTAATGTAATGGGTATTTCAGTAATTTCCTCATATACTAAACATCAGGATATCTCACTCTCAAGGGAGTGTGTTTGTGACGCATTTCTCTGTTCTCATCTCTGCAGAAATGGCAGGCTACCTGCACTGAAATTACACAGAGCTTATTTGAATATATCTGGTTTTCAAGTTCCCTTAAAATCGGCACAGAGATGCACACCTTGATGGTAAAGAAGCACTTACTGATCCACTCACGAAATCTTAGTTGCGTAAACATGTCGTCGTTGAGCCTGTATAGACTGGCAGCAGGCTTTGCTGTGGGCTTAGCTGTGTAGCGTGGCCTGTGTAGGTGAATGAGGTCAGAGAGGGGTCATTGAACTCTTGACATGGCTGTGCAGAGACGTTGGAGTCCTCATTGTTTGTTGTTATCGTGGCGGTTCCTGTTGCCTGCTCCAGTGAGTTTCATGAGGTTTTCCAGGAATACGGAGTTGATGGTCACAACAGTCGCGGTGCCAAATTTGTCTGCATATCTTTTAGTGGTAGTAGCTATTCATTCATTTTATCATCTACCTCTTTTGTGTTTTGTGAAACTGCATATCATTTGAGCTTTGCTTTTATATTGCTGTATATGAAAAGAAAAGTCAGCACTGGTTGAGGATGCACCAATCAAATCACCAGTTCAGGTGACATGAGTGTCGCTGTCAAACTCCAACCGTATTGGTGTTTCATACCCCTCCATATGGACATTCTGTGCCATTCCTGTCCAAGCCAAAACCACCAACGTCCAGGCTAGACCGTGTTAACCTCAGTGTGCAATTGCTGTGACCCTGGTACTGTACCGCAGCTACCCATCTGATATGGTGTGCTGGAAATGGTGCACCCTTATCAGTAACTTAAAGCTACTAGACATTTAACCCACCCATTGCACAAGACTATGGCTGTCATAACTGCAATAATAAGAGTGATGTGGTGAAGAGCTGGAATTTACCAGGGATTTTTTTTTTGCTAGAAATTTGTTCTATAAAAGCAGGTCGATACAGATTTTAGATCTCATGAATTACAATTTCTTGAGGCACATCTCTGCTGGATATGACGAGTCTGTCCAGCTGCTCCACATTCTTTTATTTGGTGTTTTGAAACCACAATTTGCTACTGTCATTTAGTGTTTACATTATTTGGTGAATTGGCCTACAGTTAGTTAGTGGTCTATGCAAGAACACTTGTTGGGTGAGGGTGAGGAGCACAAGGTGTCAGAACCTCACATGAAGGACTTGGCTGGCCCCAGAAGAAAGGTGACTTTTCTGACGTTTTTACCCCTCTTTATATATATTGATTTTTGAATTCCTTGTAAATCTATGTATTTATCGGGTAAAGCACTTTTTCAGTTTGTAAAATAATTATGTGCATTTAGTTTATATTTTACTGCTTGATAACAAGTGCAAAATATTGCTTAAATATCTATAATAAAAATGTTATAATAATCATTTTAGAGATTTCAGGAGTTCCCTGATTTTCAGTAGGAAATTTAGATAATATCTGAGCTGAAGGATTAGTGGTTGCTTAATGTCCAGTGATATGAGCGATTTTGTCAGAGGGATGTGACATATTACCAAAATATTACCAAATAATATTGGTTTTACAACTTCCTGTTCTGTAGACAATCCTTCTAAAGTGTGTGAGCCTGTATGCTCCTGTGGTGCGCTCTGTGTGGTGAGTTAGACCCTGATGCTTAGCGTGGTCATTACAGAGCCTTGAGGTTCCTCCTACCTCTGCTTGTCCAGCAGCCTGTAGACCTCCAGTGGTGGTCTTCACTGGGGCTGTGTGTTTGTTCTGACCTCTTCATAAGCCTGTTGTGCAACAGGGAACTAGCTTTGAATAAGTAAATAGAAATGTATAGGCCTAGTTTTTGTTTGGGGGAAAAAAAACAGGAATAATCTATGTAAAATACAGTTGGTGATTTTGAAAATCTACTGCGTACAGAGCCAAAATAGGCTAATTGAAAGTCATCTTAACGGCCTTCGCATAGTTGGAGGACATGTAAACAACAACTTTAGTTTCTGTGGATTTCATGACCTGTCAAAACCATGTTGTAACACATTTTTTTTTTACATTGGGTCAGCTCTTCTTTTGAAAGCGTAAGGGGTGTAGACCAGTGAGCAAACCTTTATTACATTTCAAATGACAATTATGATTTGATTGGGTCATCACAGAAACATTGGAGTCAGATTAAAAGTGTCTAACTTTATAGCTTGTTTATTGTTTGCCAGTATGCCCTCTCTCACCTATGTACAGTGAACTCTCAATTGAAAGAATCAAGCAGCGGCCCACTTGTAATCTTTTTTTTTTTTCTTTCAAATGTAAATGGCCTTTTTTGCAGCAGTTCGGCGGATCGGTGAAGAATCAAATGCGTGTTGGCCTCCTGCAGCCGAGCTGGTTCGGGGCCTGAGAAGACCTTGCTGTGTTTTTGAGAAAGAAAGTTCACATTTGCATATGGCCAGTGTCTTGGTCACTTGTTCCCTCGTGTGAAACATCCTCTGAAGGCCAACAGGGCGCCGAGTGTGTTGCGCAGAAGCATTTGTATTTTAGTTCCTGTATTTTCTGACTCCGTGCTACTGTAGCAAGATCATGAGCACGTTTTCACCGCGCTGCTTTGCCCGTTTGCCTGCTGTGATGTCCACACAGAATCCAAAACAGATGCCTATGAAGAGAGTCGGTAATTGTGCATTAGCACCATAAAAATGCCAACAAAAGTCCTTTTATTGCTCTTCTCATCAGAGAATTGTTTTTGTTCAAGGTGTGAATCTCTGCACTGTTAATTGCAAAATCTAGCACTATGTCCACCCACACTTTTTCTCAGTTCATCTCTGCAGCGATCTACGCAAAGGTCAAATATCTCGTACGCAGTGCTTGCACTGTGTGCAAAAATGTGTAAAAAAAAAGATGTTTTAAGAGTCCTAAAGTTGTGCGCTCTCTCTCTCTCTCTCTCTCTCTCTCTCTCTCTCTCTCTCTCTCTCTCTCTCTCTCCACCCCCACTGTGCGGGTGTCGGCATACTGTCCTGCGAGGGTTCTTGGCAGGGATCAGCGCCTCTCAATTCATCTGCTCTCAGGAAACCAAAAAAACAAGGAAGGAAAGATGCAGGAAAGATGGCCATTGCCAAGGCCCTGGTAGCAAATGCTCTCCACATTCAGAGCTGCCCACTGAGAGGCATTTGGGCCAGCTGGAAGAGAAGGCTAGCTCGACCTCAGCCACCTTCTGCGTAAGAAGATCTCACGTGACTCTCCCTCACAGCCCTGTGGTGCAGGCACGCTGTTAGAATAGCCAGACCTGCTAGCGGTGTCCCCGTACCAAGCAAAGAAAGTTCATCCAACTTGGTTGGTTGTGAAAAATAAGCAAGGCACCCTGGCGCACGTTGTGTAGTGGCACTGGTTCAGACTGTTGTGAAGTGGATATCTCACTAAAGGACAATGTTTTAGGTGGATGTGCAGTGGAAGTTTCACTAAAGGACACTGTTATAGGTGGATGTGTAGTGGACGTTTCACTAAAGGACACTGTTTTAGGTGGATGTGCAGTGGACATTTCACTAAAGGACACTGTTTTAGGTGGATGTGTAGTGGACGTTTCATTAAAGGACACTGTTTTAGGTGGATGTGTAGTGGATGTTTCACTAAAGGACACTGTTTTAGGTGGATGTGTAGTGGACGTTTCACTAAAGGACACTGTTTTAGGTGGATGTGCAGTGGACGTTTCACTAAAGGACACTGTTTTAGGTGGTTTAGTTTTAAATTATCCATCACATTGCCAGCTTGCAGAGCTTGAGCCTCTGTGATTTTCTAGAGATGCCTCATGTTTGTATGGTTGTTATTTCTGACATGGTTGTCGGCCCCAGTCAGAGAGGAGAGGTTGACAGGAAGGATGCGTGTAATGTTGTGGAACAGGCACTATACCAAAACTTGTTAGTATGAGCGTGTGCCGTGGCACCTGGTGTGACTTAACGACTCCTCCATCAGTTGCTGTTTATCACAGGACATCTTGAATGAGCTAGTGAGTCTTGTGTTAGTCAGAGAGAGCCAAGGTTTAAAGCATTTATTTCACAGGAGGTCTGCTTTACAACATCTCCCTTTCACGTAACTCTAGTTTGATCACTTTCCACTTGAATCCAAATGGAGTGTTTTCAGGAAGCACCTTTAGCAATTTGTGTTCGTGATAAATGAAAAGCCAAGCAAATCGATGGATGAGAGAAAATTAACTATTAAAATAAACACTTTAGCTCAAGTGAGGTTGTGAAACTTTGGCAGGGTGTTCCTCTGGAGCTGAGAACACACAGGTTAGAGGAACAGCCAGAGCTATAATGCTTGAATAATCGCAGATGAATTAGGCTGAAGATATTGAAAGGAACATGTGACTCAGGGAGAAGTCGGTAATAATGGCCGACACTGAGAGACATTAGCATTACACAGATCGTGTTAACTGGCATTGTTCATGATTGTGTCTACAAAATAATTTTAGACAAAGATTTAATTCATAATAATGACCACGGCTAAAATTGTCCTCCAAAACACCCATGATTCTTTGCAGTTGTTCCACATCATCCTGTGTGTGGCCATGGCAACACTCCATTTCCCATTCTGTCCCGAAAGGTCACATGTTCACCTTTGAGACCTTGAGTGTTTTCTTCGTTCTCGGAAACAACTCAATTTTTTGAGTGAGCAGATGCAAGCTTCACAGCGTGTTTGATCCCAAATAGTGCAACATGTAATTGGGAAATTTTAAACAGACTTTGTCAACTTCCTAAACTCTAGGCCTAGTACTGTGATAAATACATGTGGTTAAAGAATGTTTGTTGACTGAGCTGCTGCTCTCAAGGTCTGGGAAAGTGAAATTAAGGTCTAGATGTCTTGTTAATGTTATGGCTGTGGTATTGGTGACAACGCAGTGCCGAGCGAGTGTTGTGGGTCGTGCGCTGAAGCGGCAGTGGCTGCGTGGGTAGATTTTTGAGTGCATTTACGAGGTTGCACATTTTTAAGCCCACTGATCCTGCCTGCAGAATTATCCTTCTGCACTGAACCAAGACTGGACGGAAGGCTTTAGTAAATGCAGCAGGACTAACCTATACACGCTGTGCAAAGGCAGCACTGCGAAAAGCAGCCATTTTGTTTCCTCCTGCGCTGTTCGGCACCTTGGATCTGTGTGTGGTTGTCTCCTCCAAGCGCACACTCTCCCAGATGAATTCCAGCTGTGCTCCCATCCTATTACTGCTATGATGAGCACCCGGTGATCCCGTGATCACGCCACAAACCCCGCCATGATAATTGCAGTGGGCGTGCAAAGCTTTCTGCGGCCTTCTGGGTGAGCTTAAACAGTGAGCTTAAAGCGACACGTCGGTCCCGATACAGACGGATCCGTCTTGACCCCCGCGGGAGGTGGTGATCACGGGAGAACTTGACCGTGGCCGGGAACGAGGTCATCGTTTCATCTCGTGCCTCCACAAATGTGTAGTGAAACGAGCAAAAACCTTATGATCATGAGGAGAAGGCGCTCTCGTGTGTCCATCAGGTAGGTGAGAATTGGGAAGGCGAGATTATACCAGTCGAGGGTAGGTTGGCTGTCGACGGTCCTGTGTTGGCAATAGCTCCAGGGCACAGCGGCGTTTCTGCCAGGGGGTGGGGGGATTATGAACCTGCTGCTGACGTCCAGTACGGGGGCGTAAATGGTGCCACTGCTACGGTTTGGACCGTCATGAGCTGACGGCGTGCGCAACCTTGACCGCTGCTCTCTGTACACGTCTCAGGGAGGCTGTGTCAGAGGTATTTTTATCAGGTGTTCAGCAGCTTTGGGAGTAAATGTCCTTCTAGTCCAAACTTAAAGGGTAACCACGATCTCCTGCAGCTAAGGTCTACATTCCATACTGCAGAAGACCTGCGAACGGTTCCAAAACTCCCAACAAACCCCACAACAAAGATGCAGTGTTGCTCGTACACCTTTGTTGAGCGCATGAAAGCTGAATCAGATTATTGGTTTGCTTGATGTAGACGTGTTTTGATGCTATCCATTATGGGCAGCATCTGTGACATACATAGGTGTTGCAACTGTTGGATTAATGATTAACTGTAGAGTTGTAGCTAAGGTCCCACTCAAATACACAGAAGAATCCTAAAACAATAAAAGTGTGCGCTCTTTAATAACACCTATCTCTCTCTCTCTCTCTCTCTCTCTCTCTCTCTCTCTCTCTCTCTCTCTCCTTTTTTTTCTATACATTCTTTTTTTTGCCTCCCACCGGTTCTCTATGCTTTCTCTTTCTCTTTCTCTCACTATCTCAGTGGAAAGGTCAAAGGCCCAGCAGGTGCGCAGTGCAAAGCCCATCAGACGGACCTCCTCCCTGGGTGCGATCACCGGGCTCTACCTGTCTGGCCAGTGGCCCCGCGACCCCCACGTGCACTACCCCTCGTGCACCCGAGACAAGTCCACGCAGGTAGGAAAGCAGCACAACCTGTCTCCACAGCCTGGGGTTATTGGGATTTGTTAGTCTTTGTCTCCTATCTCAAAGGGATTTTTACTTCTATGCATGTTCGTTATTGTTGTGTAACCAGTGCCTCTCTGTCGTTCAGCACACTTTAAGTAGTGCAATTGACTAGCATGTTAAATTGGAGTATGCCAAAGTTCTATTTCCATACATTGAGGGCGGCAAAAATAATAGCAGTACACTTTACTGGGCTTTTAGTCGCACAAGTCATTCAGCCTTTAGCCGTGGCTTATGACATCTGGGCTTGTTTAGAAACACTAGTTTGAAATACATCTGAAATATGGTTTTGGGGGGGGGGGCTTTTTTTGCTTTTTGTTTTTTTTATTTTATTTTATTTTTTTTTGCATCATACTGTTTTAAAAGAAGAAGCAACTGGTGTCTCCTGTGTAGTTTGTTTCTCAACGTGAAACTCAGGAAGGTTCAAAGTGCTGGTGAGTGCTCTAGCACTGTACTAGCTAGTGTATTGATATTTACAACATGGGTGCACCTATGAATAACAAGCATGATGTTATGATGTTTAATACCGAAAGCATATGCAACCGTTACATTTGAGCTGACCAAAATGAGGAATGCGATCAAGCCCAATGACTGATGGGGGTTTTAGACCACATGCACTATGAAATCCCAGTGTGTCTCATCAGAGTTGAATATTCAAGCTTCTAACTGACTGCAGAGGTAGATATATGGCAGTGTTTGATATTGTGGGGACCGTTCATTGAGACGGCATAGGTTCCTCACATCCTAACTACCGAGTTCCTCTAGACAGCAGTGCGCGCAAACAGGCACATGCCGTCATGCCATCTAGACACGTTCTTCCATTCGAATCCTCCTGGTAGAGATGCAGTCAGCAGGCCATGGCTGAGAAACTGAGCTGCCAGGGTTAACAAAGGTCACGGCACATTCACATGCCGTATTTGAATTTCTCTCTGAGCACAGATGGGTCCCAGGAAGTTTTAGATTTGAATAGCAAAATCCACCTGTACTTTGGGTTCTTTGATAAATGTGTGAAACTGTTGGAGGCTAAGAGGAACTAGCTCCCCAGTCCACGTCTAATCTTGTACTGGCAGCAAGAATCAGCTTTGTTTTGTTTAGCCAGTTCAATATAAAATAAAGTAAAAGTTGCAGTATGGCTTATATATGCCAGTCTAGCATATCTGGAGTGAAATGGATCAAAAGCTTGGTTTACATTCTAATTTTAAGGGTTTAAAAGCCCAAAACTTATAAAAATGATCTACATAAACACCCCAATCAGAATATGTAGGCTCAAACTGATTTAATTTGCAGAGGGATAATTTAAATCATTTCATAAACCAATCAAAAGAGAAATTGGCCAATGATTTACCCCCATCATCTCTTGGCTGCATCCTTCAGCAAATGAGTCTGGTGATGTACATTCCTCAAAATGGCGGCTTCCAGCCTCAACTGGAGCTTTGTCATTGCTTTGTTGAAAGTTTAGCAGCCTCATCTCATATTCTTCAGGCTATATGGCGTATTGCACACCATTTGGCACACTACCTCTACCTACAGTATGCAAACTTCTGGTTCAATTTAGCTCCATGTGCTCGTGTCACACAGCTGACCCTATTGAATGTGTCTGTGCATGTAAAACACCAGACTGTTGTAGATCACACACCACGTAAACCGTTGACCCGAAGCATCCTATCAGAACAATAGAAAAAAGTGTGGGTAAAAACCCAGCTAACGCTGATCAGATGTGCACAGTTACTTTACTGTAGAAACGGTTTAGGTCCACCTGTCAGGAGGCGTGTCCCCGATCAGCACAATCCCACCTGTCACCTGTTGCCGCTCTCAGGGTGAGATTTCACGCTGCTTCTGAAAGCGGTGACCTCGCTGACCCCTGAGCACACATTAACCAGGCCGGTGCCTGTGAGCCACACAGTGTGGCGATTGTGAGCGACGGCACACGCCCTCCCGTCCTGCAGATTCCCCGTGTGCAGAGTCCCTGGAATGCCCCTCTGTTTCGGTCTTCCCTTTTCTTCGCTGTTGTGCATCATTCACTGGACCCTGTGGACCTGGTTCACCTCGGTCCACACCGGAGAGTCTTGCCAGGCTCAGCTTAAATGCATCTCAGCCCGTCCGACACCAGCAGAATGTACGCCTCAGAACTTTTTTACCATGGAGCTGGTCATTTCAGGGGAGTTCTGTTGCATGTTATTTATTTTTCTGTTAGTTTTTTTCTTCTATTAAAAAGTGTGCTTAGATACCTGTCCTGTGCTTTATCTTGTGGGATATGTCAAGAAAAATTGCCCAGGAAAATATAAGCTGTAGAAAAGTCACGTTACTGTTTTAGGTTTTTATTCCACAGTTTTTTCCAGGCATTCAGTACTGGTTCTGTCATTCAGTACTGGTTCTGTCATTCAGTACTGGTTATTTCTGATGTTGGTTTAAGAAGTCTGCTTCTTCTTCATGTCCTGGGTTATGAGGCCAGTGGGAAGAGTCAGTCGTAGACACATGACCTCATGCATCCTGTTTTCAGTAGTGCACACAGAAACCAAAGCTGTGTGGTCACACTGTCTCTGGCCTGGATACACACACACACACACACACACACACACACACACACACACACACACACCTAGAGCTGTGCTGCTTCATCCCATACAGCAGCGCTTCCTAATTACGATCATATTGTGAATCTAATTATGAATCAGAATTCAAGATTGCAGAATTTCATTGCTTGAAGTTGTGATCATAGATGGTTAAGGGTTCTGAATCAAATCATTACTGGTGCCACATGTGGAGAGAGAGTCAAAGATCATCGTAACGTGAAACCACGCTCCGGACTGGATTCATTTTTGACTGTCAAGATTGATTGACTAAAACCCAAATGTTTCTAGTGGAATGTGAGGTTTCATTTCTCTGTCTGTGTGTCACTGTTACTCCTAGCAACCCTGTGGGTGTGATTTACTAACCAGATCTTGCACATCTGTTCGGATATCATTTTATGATTCCAAAATCTGCACAAAACTGGATCTGTTCAAAGAAATGAACATGCAGTTCACTGGAACGTTGATGAATAAAATGCATGCACTGATTGTACCTATGATCTGTATTGTCTTATGCACTATAGGTACTAATACGTTTTCCTGCTGCTTTGACAACAGCAGGTTGTTTTTTAGATTGGGCATGTGAGCGCCACACGCTACATCTAAAGCCCCATTTCCTATGATCTTGTATGTGCGTTAGAATTTCAGTGTGACTCAGCATGTGTTCATCATAAGTCAAATCTTAGATTTGAGTAAACCTTTTAAATTACTTTGTGTCACAGTCAAGGGTAATGTAGTCATAGAGGTACCAGGTCAAAGAGATCCTAGAGGTAAATATGGGGACATTTGAAACAGCGCACCTAGGTACGGAGTCGTACGGAGTCGTTTTGTTATGCTGGCCATTCTAAATTGCGCCTACCGTTCTGAGTGGGACAGGCAGCAGAGGTCGCCTTCACAAGTCATGGGTTTGATTTTTTTTATTCTTTGCCTTTTAATGAAGAGAGTAGCAGTTAAGTGAAAAAAAAACCCTGCCTTCAAAGCTTTCCTCCATTTCCTGGCCGGGCCTAGTGCCGATCTATTTACAAAAGGCCAGCCTTTGAAATCTGACGTCCGTGCCCCAGATGAACGGGGAGGCTTCAGTGTTTGGCCAGGCCTGCTACGCTCCTGCCCACAGCCGTGGCCACAGCTCTCCCCACGAGCACCGCTAAAAACCGCCTCCACAGTGCTCCCACGCTGGCTGCATGCCTGGCCAGATTACTTCATTTTTATTTTATTATATTTATTTAATTATTTTGTCTGTTCTTCTACATGTACACATTCCCTTCCCCCACTCTATGGTGTAGATGTATATGACAGAACCCAAGCAGCCACACACACACACACACACAGGTCTCCTTTGTCAGACCTTAGGAACCCGTTAAGTCTCCTTATAGCACATGGCATGCCCCAGCTGCCTGTGATTCAGAGACGTCTGGGGAGGGTGGAGCCTCTTTTTGGTATGCTTGCCTTTGGAAGGCAGGCTTCAGGTCATCAGGAGATGTCGACTTCTTTTTATAACCCTGTGATAACGTTATAATCCTGCTAGGCAATGGCATTTACAGACCTCACTCAAGTCCATTCACTTCATAATATATTGTGTTAATCATTATCACAATGTGGGGTTTTGCAATACTGATATTCAGAAGTTTGCAATTTGCAAATGAAATCCATGGGTGTTTTCTAGAATCACAACATGCACAAGACGTGACGAACAAAAAATCTAAAAGTGACGTTGTGTCTCCTCAGACTCCTGGATGCTGGGCTGAAGAAACAGAAGCAGGTGATCTGAGGAACACACACCAGCGCTCAGCGTCGTGGGGAAGCGCCGACCAGCTGAAAGAAGTATGTGACGTGCTGGGGAACGTGTGGGGAACGTGAGCGTTTGGGCTCGCGTGGCGGCGTCCACGTGTCTGCACACACGCACTGCGTTGGGAGTCCAGCTCTCGGCTGTGCGTTCCTCCTTTCTGCTGCTGTTCGTGGAGTTTTTGCTCTCACGAAAGCGCTGATGTCACTTTTTCACCCGTGGAACGATCGTCCTGTGCGGCGCTGTATACGACTGCTCATATTAGGAGTGTGTGTGTGTGTGACAGAGGGAGGAGGTCTGATATGAAAGCCCTCCAGGCAGCTGTGTGAGATGATGGCGGCCCTAGCCACCCATCCTTCTCTGCCTGCGCTCGCTGCTATATATAACTTCCTGTGTGGCGGCAGACTTCCTGTGTGGCTGGTGCTGTGCTAGCGGTAGCGGTAGCCACAGCTTCAGCAGCTTTATCAGAGTCTGTCAGCCCCACCCAGCTTGTGCAGCGAGGGGGAAGATGAGCCGTGCATCCCCGCTAACAACCCGCTTCCTTATTCAACCTCAACCTCAAACAACACGCACACATGCACGCCCTCCTGCACACGGGCACACATACTTCACAGCATCTCCGGCTACCCCAAGCTGCAAAATGATAAAGCCAGCGTAGATTTATTGTGTGTGTCTGTGTGTGTGGTCACAGAATAAAGTGTGCAGCTGAGCCTTCATTCCTGTGTGTGTGTGTGTGTGTGTGTGTGTGTGTGTGTGTGTGTGTTTAGCCTTCATTCCAGTGTACCTTATCTGCAACTGGTACCTGCTGACCTGTGATTGGAATCACTTCTAGGGTGACATGAATTACATTATCGTACCTGGAGTGTGTGTGTGTGTGTATGGTTTTCGGTAGCGCAATCATAGCTGTGATGTGATGAGTATAAGAAACCTCCTCTGATGGTATAAACATGTAAGGCGCTGTAATGTAAACACAGCCAAACGTAGACGGGACTGTTTTGCAGTCATTGCACATGCAAAATGTTGTGTAGCTTGTGCGCTGAAGCGTGCAGTGTTTGGGGAGTTCACACCATACTGTGTGTTTGGGGTAAAGCAGTTCTGTGGTTGTAGTGCAGCTTCAGCAGAAGGAGACGGCGTTTAAACGAGCGTGTTTCTCCCTTCCTAACCTGGCCAGGTCCCTCTGCCTCATCTGCTCCCTGAAGACCAGCACACGCCTAAAACCAAAGCCATTATTTCTTGGGCACAGCTAGCTAGCTTCCTGTACACCCATGACTTTTATTTTGTTTGGTGAGAGGGAACTTACCAATTCACTGTAGCCAAATACTATCTGTCCACCAATCTGTCTTGTATAAATAAAATAATCAGTGTTGTTGTTATGAGCCCATTTAAGCCATCACTAATCAAGACTATTACTACTATTACTAGGGGACATCAAGCATGGCCATGCAGGCCATCAATTGGGAAGGAGCAGACTAAATGGCCTCGACTGTGGCGTGACTATTAATACTGACCTAAACGTGGGGGTGTGCACCCCTGATTGCCCTCCACTGCTACCTGAGCTGGGGGGGGGGGGGGGGGGCAACCCCGTTATACCATTTAGGGCGCAGAAGGCAGCCGGCAAACGGCCTGTTCTGAGGGTGTCGGTGTGGTGAAAGATGAATGCAGTGTAAAGACTTCACCACACCTTGACCTGTTTTTCTCGTAGGTCCTGTACTGATAAGTAAGGACATTCTGCTTCGAGTGACTGCTGGAAAAGATCCTGCTCGCGGTGTTTTTTTTTTTTTTTTTTTTTGTTACTATACTGAGATGACCAAATGTTGAAATACTCACGAACCAATTCTAGCAGAGTGAGGGCGTGAGGGCAGTACTTGTCCAGACTTGTCCTGACATGTCCTGACATGTCCTGAGTTGTCCTGCTGTGTCTGCAGATTGAAGAACTTGCAGTAGAGACTTGTAAGCCATATAGGCTAAGCTATTCTGTATTTTCTTCATTGTAGCATAATATCCGTGTGTCTCTGTCTGTCTGCATGCACCTGTGTGTGCATGCGAGTGTACCTGCATGTGTGTTTGTGTGTGTGTGTGTGCGCCTATATGTGTGTACCTGTTCATGTACACGCATGCACACGGGTCCTTAGGTGCACTTGGGTCTTTTTGAACAGGGTCCTTCATCAGCTATGTCTGTGCATTTTATTTCTCAGTGTGGAACTTGGAGCTGTGAAAGCCTGTCGCAGGCCTGTGGTATTAGACACAAACTGGGGAAAACACGGGGTGTGTGAGCTGAATGTGAGCTAGACGCCCAAAAGCCCAAATGGGAGGAACCGTAGAGCGTGGCGGAGAACAACTAGGCTTCCAGATGGAGACAGATAAGCAAGTAGTGGCAGACCAACCTTCGGGTAGCAGACTGCTGGAAACGTTCAATGAAACGAGAGCGTTGGAAATGGAAATATGGTCCATTGTCCAAGTAACAGGGAGACTAAATGATGGTCAGTTATTCAGCATTTCAGATATTTTTGGGGTGGGCAAGAACTATAGGTCATTAAATTCTAAATAATTCACTGGAATTCTGGTTAATGTATAATTTCTCCTCAAAGACTCTGTTTTAGCTCACCACTTCGAAAAGGCTAGAAATGATGGGGGGTTTAGACATTAACATCATTCTCAATCCTGCATTGCTCTGGCAGGGGTTCTGCATTCCTGATACTGCACCTACACACACACACACACACACACACACACACACACACACACACACACACACACACACACAGTCAGTGTGAGCTAGGAGTCACGCAAGAGAGTCTGTCAGTGCAGGCGATAAAGACTCTCTGCTTTCATCATCTGCAGACTGCAGGCGTTTTCTTTTATCTGTGAGACCCACGAGTCTATGCACAGCACAGATGAGATGGCTCAGATAGCGAGTCCGGCGCGTGATGTCAGAGGTGTGTACACACCAGTGTCGGAGATGATCGCATTTCCAAGCCTTCTCTGCATGGGAGTTGAGAGCAATCGATCATGTTGTTGATGTATGATTGAGGGGTAAATCCGGGGTGTCTCACAGCTGCCCCTGTAAACCTGTGGGTCCCTGTGTCTGCAGAGCTCCATCAATCACTCTTAAAATACACTCATATTGGTCAGAATGTATCATATACACATCCATGTCTGTTATCAGTTATCATTTGAATGTCTTCATTACAATTGGTAGTGATCTCCCATTCTAACAGATATGGGTTAATGTTTTTGGCAGCCCCACAGGGGTTTACTGCCTGCTGGTATGAGTAAGGTATTCTTCTGTGTACTTTCTATCACTACATTTTGTATGTTTTGTAGCACCCCCTTGTGGTGGTTCTTTTCAGCACACTCAGCTCATTACTATGCATTCCTTGAGCGCCATGAGGCAGCTCAGTTTAGTGTATAACTCATAAAATGTCTTGATGATTGACTTATGAGGGCTGAATTTGCGGTGCCATCCCCAGTGAGGATCGGTATCGATACTACGGAGAACCCAGCCAGCATACAGGACCGGGAATCAGCAGGGCCCTCCCTTGTGAGACACAACCTTAAGCGCCGCTGTGCAGTGACTACTCAGACAGGTTTATGGCAAACGATCAACAGGATGTTAAACACGAGCTTTAGCGAGACACAAGCTCATAACTAATCTGGCAGCCCACCTACCTCGTGGTCCTTGGTTCACCTTTGGTGTCATATGAGAAAACGGAACAATTCTTCCACACTCAAATATTCATTCTCTCCCTCTCTCTCTTCCTCCCTCTCTCTCCCTCTCAGATAGCTGACCTCCGGACACAGCTGCAGCGCAGTAAGCAGGGTGCGGGTCGCTACAGTAGGGACAGCAGGGAACACTTGTCTCCCCCTCACTGTCCTGTCATCACCACCCCGAGTACCATCAGCACAGCCAGCCAAGCACCGGTACACACACACAGCTTGTACCAATAACATAGTCCACCAAGCACACACACACACACACAGCTTGTACCAATAACATAGTCCACCAAGCACCGGTACACACACACACACGCACACACACCGTTTCCCCACTGTTAGCACTGCCTGCCAAGTTTTGGTATACACACAAACACAATGCCAGTGCTACTAATATAGCCAGCCAAGTGCTGCTGGGCACTGCAAGACACACACACACACACACACACACACACACACACACACACTGCTAGTACCATCAGCATATACAGCCAAGCACCGGTGAGCGCAAACCCCCTTCACACCCACGTATACTCTGTACCATCTGCACAGCCAACCCAGCACCATTGAACACACACACACACACACACACACACACACACACACACCATCTGTACAGTCAACCAAGCATCAGGGAGTCCACACACACACATGCTGTCTTCTTTAGTACTATCAACACATCTCTGGTGGGTTATGGGACACACACACACACACACTCACACTCACACTCACACTCGCAGGCATAGGTTTGACATATCTTGGGCTTTCTTATGTTTTTGTTATATATTTGCATATTTACTTAACAGATTTAGGTTTGCTAGATGTTTTTTAACCACGCCTGATGGTTTCTAACTGTGTGTGTGTGCGTGTGTGTCACCCAGTCACCCATGTCAAAGCCGGCGCAGATGCCGTTGTCCAGCATTACGGTCCCAAAGCCCTCCATCTCCAGAGTGCCCAGCAGCATGGAGGGCATCAACCATGAACTGGAGAAGGTGTTCATCAAAGACAACGGGGAGAAGGAGGAGCTCAAGGTCTCTGCCCGACACTTCCTCTACTTCACACACGAAGTATTCAGATGAACGTTTACTCCCGTCAGTGTATCACTGCTTTTACTGGAGGGTTTGTGAATTTCTTGACCGTTGCTCTTAGAGTGAATACATTCACCTCCTCTGGCAAAAGGAGCATTATTCACTGCAAGTGGGTGTAGTTAATATGCCACGCATACGTCTGGAGGTAATGTTCACATAAACTAGTGGCGTTTAGAGAAGCAGGTGGTAGCCGATGACTGTGGTTATTCTAATACCACCCCTCCTCGTTTCTCCCCCCAGGCTCTGGAGGTCCCCGACGGCCGGCGTGCCCCGTTCCCGCCCCAGCAGCGGAGCAGCAGCACCCGCGGCGTGGACACCCAGACGCCGTCAGCGCCGGGCCGCTCCAGCAGCTGCTCCAGCCTGTCCCCCTGCCCGTCGCCCGCCTGCCCACACGGCTCGCACGACGGCAGCCCCTACTCCACCGACGAGCTGCTGGACGAGCGGGACAAAGGTGTGGCCACCGCGCATCACACACGTGGCGTAAGCGTAGATGTCCGAGCTGTGTTAATGCACGCGCTGGACTGCAGCGTGATGTGGTGATGGCTGTGTGTGATCGGTGGCCTTGTGAATCTGCATCACAGACAGCGGCAGCAGCTCACCGCTCCCCAAGTTTGCGTCGTCCCCCAAACCCAACAACAGCTACATGTTCAAGCGCGAACCTCCCGAGGGCTGCGAGAAGATTAAAGTGTTTGAGGAAATGACGTGAGTGTGGATTCATTTCTGGAGCCTGCCCAGAGGATTTTCCGGATCTTTCCGTGAAAGTGTTTTCTCTCTTTTCTTCAGGTCCAGACAGTCTGCAGCTGTCCCCCTCTTCTCCTGCCCTGACAAAAACAAGGTAAACTTCAACCCCACCGGCTCCGCGTTTTGCCCGGTGAAGCTCGCCGGCTCCCTGCTGCAACATTCCGCCTCCCAGCCCGAGGAGGAGGAGCAAGAAGAGGCTGATGTCCATGGGGCGGGGCCTGGCTCGCCCCTCCTCGGAGCCGCCGCCCCCCCCGCCCAGCGCCTTTGCGCCCCTCCCCCCCACTCAGGTCTCCACTAGCACGAGCACAGACGACCCCCCCGAGTCGCCCGTCACCCCCCCCCAGCAGGAGGCGCCCTCGGAATGCCCCGCCCAGCCCCAGAACTATGCAGTCAGCTAGATTTGCACAGAGCTGGTCTCTGTGACGCCGCGTTATACCCACCGCCACCTGCCCGCCCCCTTGCTACCGCCACCCACCTAGAGACGCCACCCAACGCCTCCCCTGCCTAAGCCCCGCCTCCCAGGAGGGAGGGCCCCTCCCATCTATTGTGCTGAAACTGCACTGTCTGCATGGCATCGCAACAAGGTCCCAAGCACACAATCATACATATACAAACCAGTCATAGTGTCCACACCATTCTCCTAAGCACTGTTTCCCAACAGCAATGAATGATGAGGTTAAAATGTTGGGGCAACGTCACACTTTGGGTAAGCGTGTCGGACTTAGGGAGGTGAAGGCAGGTTCTGTATGACCAGTATGGAAATGGAGAAAGGGATATTGGGTTTCTAGACCTCAAAATATGCAAATGAGAAGCTAATATTGGTTCACTGTTAACCTTAAAAGAAAGGGGGGTGAGCTGTTTTTTTTTTTTTTTTTTTAAGTCTTATTTATATAGTTTCTGATTGAGTTCAGTTACATTCCAAGCATTTTAGATTTGCTCTGTTGGGGTCACTCACTTTTGCCATTGATGCTAATGTGGACAGTTCCGCCGCTATTGTCAAATGTAAGCAAAGTGGTGCACATATTGGCATTGATAATCAGACTGCACAAAGTACGGTACTACCTTTTCACCTACAACATTCATTCTGGTGAAAACAGATTACAGGAGGGGTTTAATATAGTCGGCAGCATGCTTCTGTAACTGATAGTATGTTGATTGAACTGTCATGTTCTCTTTCAGTAACATCCACAGTATGAATAAGCTCTATCTCTCTTCTCTCTCTTTCTATCTCTCACATTGTGTGTGTGTGTGTGTGTGCGTATGTATGATCTATATAGAGCCAGATATATTATAAGAGCAAAGAAAAAAAACCTTGTTTGAATTGAAAGGCATATATTACTTTATGTATATTATAGAAAAAAGAGAGATATACTGTATTCTTCAGAATTCTGTTTACATTCTGTCCAGGTTTTTGAAACTTTTAAAATATTTAAATGCAAAACTAGTTTAAAATAACAAAAGATAAAAATGACATTAATTAAAAGAAGGCCACAGTTATTGCACAGTACCCATTTATAGCCTCGCTTCAGGTGCGCTACTCGGAGTTTAAACTCAGGTAATTTGGAATGTACTGTGCACCCATCCACAAATCAGCCCCAGCCCACATCCCCCAGCCGTTCAACATTTAACCACTTTTTCAGTTTCGTACAAAAAAAAAAAAAAAAGGTTCCGAAGTTACTTGTGACATTCCATGTACGGAAAGAGTAATCTGGATGATCCACGAGCCGCCGAGCGTAACCAGCAGTTTGGGATGGATCTGAAGGGCACTGCAGATCCCCTGACAGCATTCTGTGACAAACGGTTGGCCTCGCCTTGGAAGAGAACCTAAGGGATCTCGTATGGGACAAAAGTAGTTGCAGCTGCCACGGTCACATTGGCGGTAATCTGACGGTGGAGTTTCCACTCTGCTTCTTTGCAAAGTGAATCTTTTGAGAGATGGAGATGGCTGTGAAGTTCTCCGAAAGGGAGGCAGTCGTGTGTGGAGTTCGAGCCCCGATGGAAGGGTAGTTAGATCACTGCGTCTGCACCGCGTGGCTCATGGGGTGCTATTCTCCCTCCCCAGACTAGAGTCTCTCTCCCTTGGCTTGCCATCATAAGTTTGGGTTTGGAAATGGACATCGGAAGTGAAGGTTTCCTTCCAAACCCAATGTTCAGATGTCATGGCACTCGTGCAGGTGCAGTAGTGATTCCAAGAATTTCTCTTGCACGGCTCCTTTCGATGTCTTCATCAGTTGGCCTGCAGGGTTTCTACATGCAGGTGTGGATGTGTTGACCCATGTCACTGACTGATTACATTCACCATTCACATCAGCCAAATTTACAAGGAGATAAAGGGGGTAAAAGGGTAGTTTCATTGACTTTCCTTAACAAGGCCATTTTTGTATTTGTCAAGCTCAAACAATATTGTCACTGGGATATTGATGCTGTTCTACTAAATCAGAACCCAACAAGTTGTGATTCTTTACCCATATTGGCAAAGGCACTGGTCACCAGCTTCTACTTTGAACAAAAACAGCTTTAAATGGACTAACTTTTTCCCCCTTCTTTATTTCGCACCTTATCTTGGTTAATTGAATCATCGGTACTGCTGTCATTTGGTAGGCTAAATGTGTGCAATAATAATAAAGGTTATTTATCAAGTAGGAAAACCAACAAACAGAAATGCTTTAATGCTGCAGTCTTAACGCTCCATGCTGTACACCGCAATGTTTTCTACTCCATCCCATAGTTTTGATTCTGCGGCCCAGACAGCACGCAGCTTGATTAAGCCATCTATCGATACGAATACCAGCACTGCTGCTGTGAGTAGAACACATCGCTAGCAAGCCATAGGCTGCATGAACGTGAGTTTGCAGGTCAGGTGAAGGTCTTGATCTGCTTGTCCAGACGCACACTATGGCAATAAATTATTGGGTTGTTGAGACCACTAATCAGCCAGTTGAGAAGGTGCCCAAAACGGAGGCGGAGCTTCACGTGAAAAGATCGTTGCTATTAGGAGCGGATTAACTTCTTTAATGGTTGATCACATGCAGAATCCCCTTGAAAAAGAATGCAAAAGCAAAACAAAAATGAAAAAACAAAGCTACATTTACACTTTGAACACTCTCCCGTCCTCTTTGACCCGGTGTTCTATAGTGATCACTCTCTTGCAGTTAGACTATCAGTAATGTCAGCAACAGTTTTGTTGTTTTTTTGTTTTTTGTTTTGTTTTTGTGTATTTGTGTTTTTTTTAAGCCTCTGTGCTTTCACTTTATCATACTCGTGCGGCTGCCTTTGGCACAAGCTAAACAGCTTGCATAATGTTTGTACATATGTCTGAAGTTCATGTCTGGTGACTGTCCACACCAGACGGTATAAAAAGCCACAACTTATTTTCTTTAGCCTGATGTGGCTAATTGTTTCATATTTTTCAAGATCTTGTGTCTTATTTAAATAAAGTTAGCAGAATCAAAATGTTGTCTCCCTCTACTCATTCGTTAAGCAGGTTCTTTCTGCTTTGAGAGAGCCAGTGCAATGTTTTTGGGGTGTATGTTAGTGCTGTCAATTCCAGGTGCCGCGATTAAAAGTCCTCACCAGGATTTTGCTCAAGCTTGCTAGATTTTCTAATTAGCAATCCAGGTAAAATTAGTGGAATCAACACAATCCAGGAAGCCTGAGCAAAATCCTGGTGAGGGCTTTTAATCGCGGCACCTGGAATTGACAGCACTAGTGTATGTATTAACAACGACACATCAGCTGTGTTTGGGATGTTTAGCTTTTATTAATGTCAGTAATGAAAAGCTTTTAAACAAGTTCATGATGTGGGCAGTCATGGCCTGGTGGTAGGGAACTGGTCTTGTGACCAGAGAGTTCCGGGTTCGATTCCCAGACCTGAGGCCATGACTGAGGTGCCCCTGAGCAAGGCCCTTAACCCTCAATTGCTCACTTGTATAAAAAATGAGATAGAAGTGTAAGTCGCTCTGGATAAGGGCGTCTGCCAAATGCCATAAATGTAAATGTAAATGTGAGAATGTTTGCATGCTGAAAATTGTATCCCATTGAACTTGAAAACTAGATAAAGAAAATCATATAAAGAATATCTCTAAAAGCAATAGAAATTTAATTATTTGGCATAGCAACGCATAGGTGTGTTTAGACCTCAAGAATGATGGAGCTGTGAAGGACCATTTGGTAAATCTTCTAATTTAGTGAATGTCCTGCATAGTTGTAGTAGCATAGTGTGTCCAGCAGATGGCAATAAAATCTAGACCAGAACATAGGAAGCACCTACATGTCACATGATCTGTGTTTATTAGACTGTCAAAAAATAACAATATTCCTGTTTTGACAGGATTTTTGGTTAGATTCTAGGCCTTGAATGTATTTGGCTTGGAGGAAAAAAAAAGTGCCACTGTTTTGCTGCTTAAGGGGGTATTAGTGCAGCTAAACCATGGTCAGTGCAGTTCTTTTGTTCAGTGTTGCAGAACTGATGATGGGTGGGAAAAATCATGCATTTCTGCCTCGCAGAACACTTGCAGCAAAATTGGCATCTGTTAACGGTGCAAATTACTGTGGCAGCATTTAATCTCTCATTTTAGCCTGCAGATTTCAACCGACTTGCCCCCATCATGAATGATGCAAACTCTGAACAATTTATTTGAACCTCCCAATGAAATTGCCCATAGCAGAGATTTTTGGAGAGCAGTGCAGTTTTGCTGAATGCAAAGTGCTTCTGACCAGTGTAAAAAAAATTGAAAAACAATTGCTGCACAAATTAGCCTCTTCTACAGAACACAAAGCTGTTCAGTTCTGTGTGATCACCAGCAAATCACTCAGTTAAATACCGAAGAAGGAATCCGACACCTTAATTGTTCCTTTCAGTGCTGCTTGATGTGAACTATAGTTAATGGGCATTTTGCAGTTTTGCACCATGAATTCATAGACCGTTGCTGTGTTGTAGAAAAATGTGCCATGTCAGGATCTCTTTTGTAGCTGCTTCTTTCGCCACTAGACCCCAGAAGACCTGTGTAAGCTCTACCCTTTCACTCCAGACACTTGCTAGGAAGACTGTAGACCACAAGCTGTTTTCATTGCACCCAGATACAGGACAATCTCTGACTCCTGCACACTACTGACACACAACAAGATCAAAACAGCCAGACGGCAAAGCAGATGCCCTTATTACTGGCTGGAGAGTGGAGGAAAATGTTCAGTTTCCTGGCTAATCTGATTTCCTGTCTCTTGGGATTTGGGGAACCAGGCACTAGGTATGCTGGTCAAGATGCATTAAACGCCATATAGCCATGTTAAATTAATCATGTTCTGCTTACTTAGACATGTTCAAACCTAATAGACAGTGTAAGAGGTGTTTAGGTTGTCATCATTTCTGGTTTAACTAAGAATATTTTTCCCCACATGGTTTTGGTTTTCATTTTGGTGCTAGATTTGAGCTTTTGGTTTTGTTTTACTTAGTACATTTACTGCCTTTTCCCAAATGAAATCCAGTAATGAAATATGTTATCAGAAAAGAACGAGACTGGGAGATTATGGGGCCATATATGCTACCAAATTTCACATGATGCAGAAAAACCATTGGTTGTGGAGAGCAGGTCCTCCCAGACCAGTAATCTTCTCCTCTGGGAAGGACCCATGCTTCGCCCCAGCACATCACACAGCAACAGGGAGACAAGCTGCTCTGCTTGGTTTAATGCCCCGAGGAAGGTTTTAGATCTCTAATCCAACAGAAGATATTTTCCAGGTTCCGTTCCTGCCTCGTCACATGGCCTTGAATCTCCTAATCCATGAAGCCCTACAGCTGTGTGTGCATTATCCACACTCAAGCCTAAAGAAAGCCATGGAGCTCTGGGGGTCTGGAGCAGGCTGGTGAGAAGCGAGGGCTTGCCGTGTTTGTGTTTACAGAGATACTTATGTAGGTGTTTAGGCGGCCGTTGTACATGTGAGGAAATACATTTCCAGCTGAACAAGAGAAATGAAGTTGAGGTTGGCTCCATTAAATACAGAAAGGCGGGGGGGGGGGGGGGGGCAGTCACGTGATCATATTTTGAACCTTACGATATCAATTTTTTAAATCAATGGACGTTCAAATAACATAATAAGAAAGCTTCTTAACAAAATTGTTTTTGGAACGGTATTTTTAAAATTATATTATAAACGTTTGGCACTATCGGGCAAACGAAACCTTGACCATTTTTTTTTACTGAATTACATCCATGATCATTTCTCTATCATTACGGCTCGGTGCATGTTGACGGGAATTAAGTTAATTAAGACTCCTAATCGGCCCCTCTTGTTATCCCGCGCGCATCATCTCGCGCCCAGGGGACTAAGTGGGTCAGGTGCGTAACCATGGAGATGAGTTGGGCTGCTCTTGCGCCGCGCGGCGCCTTGAAAACGCGCTACAGCCGCTCCTGAGTTCAGTGGCTTCCTCGCGCGCAGTCGCTCCGCTGCTGTCCGTCCGCGCGTGCAGCTCTGCGAATCCCCGTTACACGGGAGCGTCAAAGCACCATCAAACCACAGCAAAGCCCAAATAATGTCATTCACAACGATGCGACAGACACCAAGCATTATTTGACAACTTCCGAAAATCCCGTGCGTGAGATCCGTCCTGCTCGTACCGGTGAGTATGCGCTTCTTCTGCACGTCGGGTCCATCAAAGAATCCATCCTGCACACTCGAGTGTTTATTATGATGTTGTCACTATGCACGTATCGGATGTAAAACGAAGAATGCAGTAAACTATAAAATGTCTTGCATGCATGCTATTTCACGGAGGGATTTATATTGAATAATGTGTCTTGCCTGATCCCAGTTGCTCAGTGATGCTACGGTGCACAGCAGCCTGCTCGGTACCGGTGTCATGTCGGATACCTGCTCGTGTTCGCAAATTCTGTGTTTTTCCACAGATACTTGCTGCGTCTGATTTCATTTGTCTCGGTTCCTCTGAGCTTAGCGCGTTGTCGCCTTATGTTTTCGTGCTGAATTCAATTAAGTTGATCGGTATAGGAAATGCATGGTGTGCAATCGAACATAAGACATTCACTTAATCTTCGATCACTGGTGTAATTTTCCTCTCATATTTGAGAGGAATTAATGATTCAAAAATTTGCGCGAGCAGTTTTCTAACATCTTGTCCCTTTTATTATAACCGTTTTAATTATAGGTGGGCTGACACTGTATTGGATATTCCTTGTTGTATATATGTAAAAGAATGATCAGATAAATGGATTTTCTTTCATGAGTAAAGAACAGTATGAGGGTTAGGATGCCATCGTTTATAAACGGCTCGAGTATCTAGTACAACTGCCTCTCTGTCTTCTCTCTCTGCTAGTTAACTGAATTTAGGGGAGAGGTTCTTGCTTTCTGAACCGATTACCCAATTTTTAGCACTAGACCTTCTGATGGCCTCCTGTAGAACTACAGTTATTTTGTAGGGTTTCACTGCAGTCCTATAGCAGCGACACTGTAGGTAAACTTGAACCATTACTGTGGGTTGTGTATGATTATCCATCATGTTAATGCTAAGCTTATAGTAACAGCACTGGCTTGCTGTCAGTGTCTACACTTTTTGCATGCTGAAGTGGCTGCTTCCTGCTCAAGCAAAGACTTGTGTGTGAGTAAATATAAAAACATCCTTTATCCACCTTTTAAACACTCTTAAACACACATGTTCCTGCTTTCGAATCCCTGCTCACTGAAGCACAGTTGCCCCAAAGAGCTACAGACGTTAATGCTAATGGCATACTTTCTCTGATATCTGAACTCCATCCACTTCATGTACTGCATAGTGTATGTGTTCTGTAAATCACAGTGAAGGATCTCTACTAAGAACTGAGGGTCCTGTGTTGAGTAAGCTGACCTAAACAATCACCAATCACCAGGTTGCTTCTCTGCCTGGCTTCTGGGGCAGCCTGTGGTTTCAGGTCATCACTGTTGGCAAACGCAGTCAGTTTTAAACACTGTCTGTGAAGAGGCAAGGTGTGCCCATGTCATTTGAACTCGTGACCTGTCTCAAGAGCACAAGCAGTGTTCATACAGCCTTATTACCAAACGTCTTTTTGGCTCATGTCACCTATATCTCAGTATAAGGAGAAGCACTGAGAAATTTCGGACTGACTGTTGGACTGCTTCTGGAAACATTCTGGTCTTCTTCTGCCTTTTTCTTCCCCTTTATCTGTCCTCCATCTCTTGTTACGACTGTCCAGCCCCCCTCCCCCACCTTAATTAGTCTAATATGCAGCTAATTTTGAGTTGAGGGAGGTGGGTAATAAGCTCATCAGTCTGATTTGGCCATTGCTGAGATTCCTCAGTCATGTGAGTCCTGCACCTCCACCAATCATATGTTGGACTCCTCAGTCATGTGACAGTTCTGCTCCTCCACCAATCATATGTTAGACTCCTCAGCTATGTGATGGCCCCTCCCCTCCTCTGACCATACATTACACTCCTTTCCTGAGCACTTCTTTTGAACTCCATTGGACTCTTTTTCTGATTTCTAAGGTGGATTCAGTTACTGGTTGAGCTATTGAGGTTATATTGTCAACGAATTCTGACTTTTTCTTCCTTGTGTGTGATTTTTTTCCCTTCTTTTTGTATATTAGTACCTTTTCTATTTGTTACTATTCTTGCTTTCAGTTTTCTTAAAGACTTTTTTTTTTGTTGTGACTGTTTCAAGTTCAAGTCATTATTAGCAAATGCTATTTCAAGTATTGTGAGTGTAGAGTAGATGTGGTGACAGTAAGTCAAGTCAAGTAGTAAGAGAACCATTATCAATAATGAATAATAAAGATAACAAAGGTGCTAATAAAAAACAAACGGTAAGATAGTACTTAAGTTTTTGTACTCCACTCCCCGTGTGCACATGTACGCTGGACTTTCATCTGTTCTCTGGGCTCACAGGTTAAACCCTGCTGGAGTGCATTCAGGCCTGGAGGAGCAGCCCCCCAGCTCCAAACAAATCACTCCAAACAAATCACTCCAAACAAATCACTCCAAACAAATCACTCAGAGGAGCGGCACGCCTTTGAAATGAAAATCAAATGAGAACAACACGCGCTGGGGTTTTTATCATAGCAATGAGTTTGGCTTGGCCTCGTGTGCGTGCCGTCCAAAGAGCCTTAAGTGGAGGTGAGTATGAGATCAAAGGGCCCCATCCAGGGCACAACACTGTTCTGTTTCCCCATAATCTCTCGCTCTTCGATCTGATGAATATGGATGAGCCATGTGTTCGTGCCCATGCCACAGACCATCCGGTCATGTCCACTTCCACGAATGGAAGAACATGAGGAAGAAACCCAGACAGGAGCCCAGCTCAAAGACGACAATGCACAGTGTCTGCTACAGTACTGCAGTAACAGTGTCAGGCCACCAGGGGCTGGGTGTGCCTGCTCAACCCCAGACTCAAAAGGCTTCTGGTCAGCATCCCACCAGAGACATGCTCTGTCTGAGTGTGTAGACGGCTTTCAAAACGCATGGCAGACCTGCCTAGACCTGATTCTTCCGACCTCCTGCTCCTCACGAGAGGAGCCCAAATCTGTTTGAGGTGAAGACGTTGTCGTTAGTCACTGCAAGAAACAGACTGGACCATTTGTCACCAGCCCGTTAACCCACTTACCTTCACAGAGTCGTCTTCACCCGGGTCTTCTCTGGCCAGGCACATCTCTTAGTTTTCAGTTAATTGTGGCAGAGATGAGACAAATTGAATTACCTCCTTGAAATTACTTTCACAGAAATGCCACCTTGGATCGTTGTGATCAGCCCCGTTCCCGGTTTAATGAGGAAATAGTTTTCCTCCAAAGCTGGCAGGCTGGGAGACATTTAACACCTTTCAAATGAGTTCCAGTGGGAGGACAGAACTAGCCGGTCCACACTATAATACAGTTCACTTTTATGAAGGTGACATGGTGTCCTGACTTAACACTCACAAATTCCAGTTTTATCAAACCTTAGCTGTATTTGTTTCAAAGTAATAGATGAACTGTTCATTTCAAGGTTAAAATTGTTTAATTAATTAAGACACTTAAAGATTTGATGTTAAAGTTATGTACTTATTCAGGAAAACGCTTTTGATATCTGATGATGTAGTTAAGAAAAAAGCAGGCAGCTCTATTGGAATGGGGTTGTGTGAAACCTCTGAACAGAAGGACCTCTCTGCCTCTCTGTGTCTTCGTGTCAGCTTGTCGAGCCCTGGTTCCTGTGAAGGACTTGCACAAGGACTAACACACACTGACACGTACACTAGCGCTGAACCCAAGCCCTCCCAGGCGAACTCCATGGTAAGATATTTGTCATGGCAGTGTGAACGGAAACTACATCAGATATCAGATTTCCTGTTCAGTCTTGCACACAGCCTGTGATTCCTGAAACACACACACACACACATTTATGTTGAGTGAGAGCTGAGTGGTTGCAAACACCAGGTATGGACGTTCAGCTCACAGCAGGTGTGTCTGGGCTTTCTCTCAAATATGCTGTGTCATTGCAAGAGTAATGCAAAACATTTTACATAAACACACACATAACATTAACATACTTGTTATTGACCATGTTCCATTGTTTGAACATGAAGAAATGTGTTTCTCTGTCACAGACTTACATTGATCAATTGCACCCCAGACCACTGTGTTTATTATTGGCACACACTCTGAGGTAACCCAGCACTATCTGTGTTTTAGTTTAGGGAATGTTGACAGTCGAACTTGTAGACATTTTCCCCTGTGTTAATAGCCGGCACCGGATGACAGAGGATTGTACAACAGAGGCCGAGTATGACAAATAAAGGCAATGTGTAGAGCAGGTCCTGTGGGGAGCGGGGAGAGATGGAGGGAGAGAGAGAGGGGGGGGGGGGAACTGAGAGGGAGTTGGAGAGTTAAACAAGGAGGATTAGAAAGAAAAAGAGAGTGCACAAGAGCAAGGGAGTGAGATGTGTGTTGGAGGCAGCTCATTAGCCAGAGTGAACACACCAAACTCCTGCTGTGTGTGATGTCTTCCTTTCACCCCCTCTTCTCCCTCATTTTTCTCCGTCCTTCCCAACCCCCCCCCCCCTTTTTTTAATCTCTCGGGTGGATAATAGAATTATTCTCTGCTCCTCCCACTTGGCTATCCTCTGTTCCCTTCCATATCTCCCTTTCATTCTTGTTTTCTCTCGCTTTCTCTCATTTCTTGTGGAGAGGTGGATATTGTTCTCCTGGGGCAGCAGGAGCGTCTCGAGCTTAAGCAGAAACACACACAATCATTTTAGAGCTCAACCAGTAAATATCGGCATTATCTTTTTTCTCTCTTTTTTTGTACATTGTTCAATGTCTCATTCTGTCTCTCTCAATGCAAATTTTCTGCCATTCTTCTTTTAAAATGGACAACATCTTGATTATGTTGTTTATGTTTTGGTCCTTTAAGCCATTTACTCTATTAGTGACTGATGCATGTCCATAAGTTAAAGGTTATATTTTAGTCCTACTTTCAAAGAGGCCATTTTCTCAGGAAAACACTGAAGGAGAGATTGCTAAAATGTATCTAAAACCATTATTTCCCTTGAGTGGTAATCCCAGCTGTGACCACTTCTTATCCTCGTGGTATCATGTAGGTTTGAGAGGCTTCCAGTTTGTCTTCACAAATATGACAACCCTCTGTACAGAATGTGACTGTCGAGACAGAGACAGGGACAGAAAGAAAGTGAGAGGAGACTGAGCAGAAAGAGTGACAGTACTCCGTGTGTATGTATTTCTGATCACTGAAGAGTGCATGAATATTTAATGCTCACTTGGGGTGTGGATTTTAATTTTGGCATTAGAATAAGGCAATTAGAGGAGAAGAAAAGGAACACATTTAATGTTCATAAACCAGGACTTTTCTTTTATAAAGACTTAATTTCATTAAGGGTTCCTCTTGAAGACTTGTGTACTTAAGAACAATGTGCGTTTGTGTGTTTATGGCCAAGTTTATGGTCACATCTAAGGTTATTACTTTTTAACGCAGTAAGAAAAATACAGCGGAGAAGAAGTAGACATAAATGTCTAGAGACTAATGCCTACATTTCCTCTAGTTCACTTTCTGGTTTTCCCATAGCACACTCCGCTCCAACTCTCCTTCCATAGCCCCTAAAGTCCAGTAAAATTTGCTTCCATAGTCCATTAAATCCTGTGAAATCTCCTTCTATAACCCATTAACATGCAGTGAAATCTCCTTCCATGGCCCATTAGGGTCAGTGAAATCTACCATAGCACATTATCATCCAGTGAAATCTCCTTCCATTTCACAAAACCTTTCAGCAAAATCTCCTCCTACAGTATAACACCTTAACATCCAGCACAATATCCTTCCCAGTTCTATTAACATCCAATCAGATCTCTCCCCATGGTCCGTGATGAGGACTTAGTGAAGGGTATAACCCCTTTCCTCTGTCTCCCTGCAGCCCCAGGGCACTCCCCCCTGCCGAGAGGCTTGTGCGGAACCATGATGCTCAGCAGCTCGGTGGAGGTGTCCGGCCCCGGCGGGGGGATGAGCGTGACGGCTTCCCGCAACGTGGTGCGCAGTTCCAGCATCAGCGGCGCCATGTACAGCCTGGAGAAAAGCCCCAGCAGCACGGGCCCCGACATGTCCACCACCACGGCCGGCGTCGTCGGAAACAAGAAGCGTCGTTCCAGTCTCGGAGCCAAGATGGTGGCCATTGTGGGGCTGTCACAGTGGAGCAAGAGCACGCTACAGCTAAACCAGCCAGGTGAGGGACCGTGGCCGCATAAGTGTTTCTATTGGTTATTCTGCCTCAGTCTGATGACTTAGCTTGGTGTCTTGGTGAGTGTAGCACTTTCTGGAGTACATTTGGTTTAACAAGTAAGGTAATGAGCATTGTTCAGACTGAACATGCTGAAATCATCACCTCAAACTTACCTCAAATTACATGCAGTAAATAAACAAGAACACTGGCAAAAGACTGGCTTAATTATGTCTGTCCCTCTGTTTTTTAACCTTGCAATGCTTGTTTATCCATTTTTATAGGTAATAATATGTCATGCAGCGTAGAAACCAAGTCAGGAAATTTGTTTGAGATTACTTTAACATCTAACATTTCAATTTGGGACAAGAGTTTAATGATTTTGCACAGTGCTCAGTGCTAATCGGTGGATGGATTTCTCATTCATGTTAACTACATAGCCCTTATAGATTGTAAAATTCCAAATGTATCTTAACACCAAACATATTTTGGCTGATGAACTACATTTAAGGTAAGGGGTAAAGTTGCGCAAATTGGGTTTCTTGCCAAAGTATTTCTGTAAACCTTGGTTTGGCATTTTCATGATGCATGCACTTTTCTCTAGTCCTTTACATCCCCAGTTCTCTGCCTGAGTTTCTAGCTCTGAGTTAGTGGCGTGCTCCTCGGCCGCGTGCTTCTCCGCGCTCTTGTCCTTTCCTCCGTCAGGGCTGCGTGAGCAGGTCAGTGTGACTCTGACACTCACAGCTGCTGCTCTGCCTCGTTATCTCCCCCCTTTCTCCCTTTTCCTCTCACCCTAGCAGCCATTCTTTCTCTCCTTCTCTTCTTTCTTCCTTCCGATAGTCCCTTTCAAGTTTATTTTCAGAGAAGTTGGAGCGGACCTTTCCCGTTATGTCTTTATGTTTATTTTGAGATGTGTCACGAGGCTGTGATGTGCAGAGCTGACCATTCAGCACTGCGGCAGCGGTTTCCCACAATGCTTTGTGGCAAGGCTGAGTGTAGACTCACGATAGGCTAGCTATTCAGCTCTGTAGTAGCTACTCAAACTACTGAAATTGAGGTTTTTTTTTAACCACAATTCAGTGCGTCTCCTAGAATCTTGTTCATCTCTTTAACCAGGTTGGCCACGCTTTGATGGCACCGCAGGATGTTCATATGTAGCGGGTGTGCTACTCTGACTCAGGTCCTGCCCAGCTCAAATGAGTCACGCAGGGTGTGAGTGTTGTGCAGCAGTAGATTAACCTTGGGTTCTCCTTGGCATTAAATTCCACTTTTGGGATTGGTCTGTGTAAAAGAGAAGATCTATGTGTTTCACCTATGCTGAACACTTATTGATTGGAGGGTGGTGGGGTTGTTGCTCTGGTTTGACTCCTCTTGTGTGGTCATACTGGCAGGGATACTGGTAAGACTCCTGCACTGTAAAACTTTTCATCTTCACCAACAGCATCACATTTAGAGGCAACAGTGATAACCGATCCACTAGTGAAGTGTGACCCACTGTTTTAATTAGAGTGAGTGAGTGAGTGAGTGAGAGAGAGAGAGAGAGAGAGAGAGCAGATGATGAAATCAAAGAAAGAAAAAAGAGTCTTTAATTTAGTCTTCAATAGATGTATCAGTTTTTAAATCTAGTTTCCAAGACCTTACATACACTACTCACAAAAAGTTGGAGATATTTGATTTCAGGTGAAATTTCAGGATGAATCTAAAATGTACTCTTAACCTTTACAGGTGAATGTAATTTGAGCTTCTCTAAATATCTGAATGCATATGTTCAATGTTTCAGTACATTTTCCACTTTTTCACTTGCTGTTCTCTAACAAGGAGCTTAACGGCAAAATTTACAACTGGGTATTTGATCCATGAATCGATCAATAGTTTTCCTTGTTCATTTTGAATTGGTATAAAAACAGTCCCCTTCATCATGCTGCTCACATTTTGACATCATAAGACCAAGACAACACCTAACAATTGATCTACAGTCTCTCTCCGTTGTGAAGCTTCCAACAGGATGTTCTCAGATGGCAGTGGCCACTGAGCTTAGAGTGTCACAGAGAGTCATCAGCAGGCTGCAAGAGAGAAACAGAGAGACTGGAAGAGTCACAGAAAGTCATAGAAGTGGACGTCCTTTGACCGCATCTCACACCGATGACCACTTAATTGTGAACAGTGCCCTGCGTAACCGGATGATGAGTGCCACACGACGCCAGGCACATTTAAGGGAGGGGAGAGGCACCCAAGTGTCATGTTGGACAATTCATAACCATTTACATCAGAGTGATCTGAGTGATAGACGACTCAGATACCTGACCACACCACCGTCATCGTCTTGCATGGACCAGGGAGCATTTACGCTGGACAAGAGACCAGTGGGCCTCAGTGCTGTTCACTGATGAAAGTCAATTCACACTAAGCAGAAATAATGGCTACCAATGATGTTGGAGACGTCAAGGAGAGTGCTATGCATCAGCTGCTCTTGTCACCAGACGAACCTTTGGTGGTGGTGGTGGTGATGGTGGTGAGGACAGGTGTGTCTAATCAATACAGAACGACCCTACACTCTGTGACAACCCCATACTACTTGAATAACATAATTAATCCAGTCATTGAGCATCTGCAGGAACAACACAGGCCTTATTTCATCTTCATAGATGACAACGCACCAGCTCATTAAGGTCACATCGTTAGGGAATGGCTGGTGGAGCCTGGGGTACTTTAAATTGAGTGGCCTGCACTTTCTCCAGACCTGAAACCCATAGAAAACCTATGCGATCAACTGAATTACCATGTAGAGGCTCATAACTCTGTTCCCCAGAACCTCAATGACCTGAGGGCTGCCTTTTAAGAAGAGTGGCATGCCATAACTCAGAAGATAATAAGTCAATTGAGATGCATGAGACGTCATTGTCAAACTCTAATTGATGCTCAAGGGTACATTACAACTTATTAAGACATTTGACATTTTTTGTTTAGGTATATCAACACAAATTTCAATTGTTTGAAATAAGGAAATCACCATTGCATTGCTCTACCTTAATGACCTACTTTCTTGATAAAATATAATTAGAGCATGAACTTTTTGTTTTTCATAAATTTCCCCCTAAAGCCAAACATCCCAAACTTTTTATGAGCAGTGTATGTACAAGAACTCTGCCATACATCACTTCAATATAGGATCATGCAAGGAGAGATCATACATGTAGGAACGGCAGCACAAACGCCGTATTGGTAGGCAGATGCTGGCTGTTAAGAGGTTTTGGAGCGAGTGCAAACCGTGTCATTAGGAAGGGTGTTGTTCAGTGTGTTGTAATGGTCTGTCCAGCCACCACGCTCCGCAGTGATGCACCCCACCATCAGCAATGCGGGGCCTGGCCATATGGGAGATGATGAAACGAATGCAGAGAAGGTTAACACAGAGTCCTTTGTTTTCATTACTAAAGGGCTAAGGCTTAAAATAATGTTCATTTTTGTGCACAATACTCTACAAACTCATGGCACCCCTGCCTGGCACCAGACCCCATTAAAGACCCAGAAGCAGCATTGTGTCTGTTCTCTAAGTACTTCCAAATTCAAACTTAAACCGCTTTATTTCCTGAAAATATAATTAACAACTACTGCCAAAATATGTATTTTCTTCTCTCTGCTTTTTGTTCTATCTCTTTTTCAGTCTGTCTATCTATGTGTTTTTACTCTGTGTCTGCTTGTGGCTGGCTGACCTTTTCAGACTGCTCTCATCTGCACCCCTCTCACCCCCACCCCAACCCCCCATGGGCTGGCATGGGTTGGGGGTAAGGGCAGGTAGCAGCGCTGTGTGGGCTGTTTGTCTGGTACATCGATATGCCACTCCAAATCCTGTCTGCACATTACTGTCTTTAATATGAGCAAAGATAAGGTTAAATCGAGAAACAAGAATTGTTTGATTAAGTGCGCTCGGTTCTCGGTTTCCGTTTTTTGGTCGCTTCTAAAAATTTCTATTCGCTTCATGATTACAAAAGGATATACGTCACAGTTCAAGGCTTGGTAGATGATTACCCAAATCATCTATTGCAACTGCAACCATAACCTCGAACACACTACCTGTTATCTCGTACTACTTTGGCCTAGCATGTTATAGCTTGCAGACTCCCCTTTATCAAAATGAAATGTACACTATAGTTTCTCGGATGCGGGTTGGCCATAGCTGTCACTACATAGGTAACTAGATGTAGATTTATGCAGTATTTTGGAATGCTGTTTTTATTCCACGGTCGCGGTTGACACAAATATTCAACGTTTCTTTGGCTTTGAATGGTAAATGTTATTATCTGTTAGTGTTTGAATTGCTTGATTTAACCTTCTCTTTGCACTCTCATATTAAAGACAGTAATCTCACTCCATACCTGAGCATTAAAAAAGAGAACTGAACAAAGGTATGAGTATAGGCATGCGTTTCCCTCCCGTGGGCCGTTGAAGTCACCTGCACTGCACAAATGCACGTACAGTGTTTTTCTCACTCCAAACATACCTGCTTCATCAGCTCAATAAGAATCTCTTCATGAGAATAAAATAGGAGATTCAGAGCAGGGTGAACTCTGAATAATACAGTGCAGAGGTACAGTATGACGGGGACCAGACACTGAACGTGGAGCCGTGAGGTGAAATGCCAGAGAAGATAAAAAATGGCAACAACAGTTGGGAGTTAAAGAGAGAGGCTTACCTCATCTTTCTGGGTCAGTACCAGGAGCATATGGATGCATGCCCCCCCGTAGCACAACACCTTCTCACTCAGCTCCCTCTGTCAGCCGTCCACCTCAGTTGCCACGGCGACAGCAGGGGTGGGGGGGGGGTAGGGCACGTGCCTCCACCGACCCCTCGGCCCTGACGGGCACGCTTGTCGGAAGGAGGTCATCGATGTTCTCGCTGTGGGGGGGGCCCGGCTATCCTCTAAATTTAGACACTCAAAGAGAGAGGTGAGACACAGAGGAAGTGCCTCCGAAATTCAAACCCTGCTTGGCACGCTTTCCACCCGGCAGTCCGGCTGCTGGCCTCATACACCGATGCCTGGGGGTCTGGCTCTTTTGGGGAGTGGGGTCTGAGATGGTTGGTGGGGGGGTGATGGATTGTGGATCTAAGGGCTAACCTGTGAGGCGTGTCCTATGCGCCTGTAAAAAAAAATTTCATTTTGCAAGACATTTTTAAGATACTGATTGTTTCTTCATATAGCTATAAATCTAATATTCACTCCATTACTGTAGTCCAATGTACACAGTTTTTTATAGCAAATTATTAACTCACAAATGTCTAGCTTTGATAACTGAAGTAGTTTTTGTGTATTTTAATATTTATTTTGCTCTGCACCATCTTTAAAAACCGCAACACTTTTCATGAATCCTCTCTTTCCGTCTCTATTCCCCTGTACCTGTTCTCTCTTTGACTCACACAAACACGCACATAACTCTAATGACATCCACAGCTGAGCGTTCTATAAGTATTGCACAGAACTGTTTAACAGGGATGACACATGATGCTCTTGAACCACATTCGTCTATCCCCACATGTGTACCTACACTCACTGCACATTGCATTGCACAAAAGCACCAGCAACCCTTTTATTATACATTTGTATTGCATATTATTCTCTATAACTGGTACAGAGGATATTTTGAGGGCAGTCTCTCTTCATTCTGTTTTTAAACAGACCCTCTTGTCTTCTTCTGCCTGAATTCACTCACTGTGGGTCAGGCGTGTCATCGCACACCAGATGAAAATGCCAATCACCTTATTGATCAGGAAGGTCAGAGGAGGTGGTACTCCATCTCAGCATTCCAGCACTCGCACTGTCACTGAGAGATGTTTAAATTCGGAGGGAGTCCAGTTGGAGAGAGCTCACATTCAAGATGGTAACACAGGGCTGGGCCTCCAGTTTCAGCATGTGAAGTGTGCTTGTTATGTGTTTGTTCTGTTTGTCCCATGTTCATAAATTGCTGGTTTAGTCATCTATGAGTATTATGTCATGGAAGGAAACGCATTATCCCCTTGTTTTTAATGGCTTCCATGAAACGAATGGATGCCTTCCCAGTTCTGACTTCACCGTTCCATCTCTTCAAGTAAGTGTAATGTTCTGAACTATTGCCATAATAAAGATGCGTTTGTGGAGGAATAGGACAGGTTCTGTTGAGACAGACCTCATTTCTGAGGGTTCTCGTTATATTTGCTTGAGGAACAGGTGCAGCAGGGGGAATGACATTTCTTTTCGGAGTTCGGGGTTTATTCAAGGCTATTCCGAGCGAGCGGAGGAGCGGGCGTGCAGTTTTGGGCCTGTGTGCGGTGACTCACCCGCCCACCGCTCCAGCCCTGATCTCCCGGTGAGCTCTGAGTGCCTAAAAAAAAACTTACACACGGCCATTTGCACAAGACTCTGAACTGAACCTCTTGCTGGAGCTTAAAGTGTTAACCTGATACATGCCTGATATTTCTGTCTATCTTTATAGCAAACAAACATTGCATCCAAACCCAGTGGACCATGTGCAGTATGAGCAGGCTGTAGCTGTGTGGCTGTGTATGGTTCATGTATCGAGCTGTGTGGTTGTGTATGGCATGTACAGAGCTGTGTGGTTGTGTATAGATCATGTATAGAGCTGTGTGGTTGTGTATGGATCATGTACAGAGCTGTGAGCTTGTGTATGGTTCATGTATAGAGCTGTGTGTTGATGTACTGTTCATGCACAGAGCTGTGTGTTAATGTAGACAAGCCTCCCTGTTACTGAGTGTGTGGTCACCCTCGATGCCGCATGCTGTCTTACAGAGGACACTCCCTCAGTCCGAGGCAAGAGGCACAGCTTCTGAGCCTTTAGACTGAGCCAAGTTGTGGGAGAGTGCATTAGGTGAATGTCTTAGCTCAGAGGGCACATCTTTAAACACACAGCAAGTGTGGACTTAAGAAAAGGCACTTCAGATCTTCCTCCTTATGTAATGACTATATCTGGGTCAATAATCAGCACTCAACAGAGAGAGAGGGACAGAGAGATGGAAAGAAAAACAGTTCATTAAGAACTTGATGCACTGATATAGGTTTTATTACTGAAAAGTAATAAATAAATAGTTTAAAGTGAAGACAGTTTGTAATGCAGGCTACATTTGAAGGCATCTACATCCATAATGGGTAAACCATGAAGCCAAAACAATCATTTCCAATGCGGTTTTCTTAGTTTTGTGTATAAAAGGTAATTTGGAAGGTTCCTGCCAAGTTGTTAATTGACTTACTGTGATGTTGGACCATTTGTTTATGCATGACAGAGCTAAGAGGTTCAGTTGATTTTGGATGTGGCATTTGTGTCTGGGGTCTTTTGCTGGTGCCTCTCAACATTAGGACTGGAAAACTGTCAGTGTCAATAGTGCTGGCCAACATTAGGCTGAAAATAGAATACATTAAAACCGTACTTGTGTCAGAATCATTGGTGCATTAAGAAAAATGAATTAAGTAAACTTAGCAATAACAAAAGACCTGGCAAACCACGGCAGACCACATTAGTGCAGGGGCAAAGAATGCTTCTAATCACAAGGAAAAACTTCAGACATTATGCAAACATTATGCAAAATATAAACCTCTGGAATCCCTGACAGAAAGGAGAGCTTACAGCTTGTTAAAAGTACATGAAAAGTAAGATGAATTCTGGAGAAAGATTATAGTTACTGATGACAATAACTGTTACCGGGATGACAGACGACAGCATGTGCCTGGTCCACAGCAGCCCGTCTCACCTGCAGAACCTGATGGCTCGGGGATGTATGGCTGCCTCTGGGACTGGATCGCTCTCCTTCATCGATGATGTGACTGTCAGTGGCAGGATTGATTCTGAAGTGTACATCTTAATTTCAAGCACCTTAACTGCTTAGATTCGACCTTTGCAGCAAGGCAATTATCCACAACATGTTTTCAGGGCCAAGAAATCTGAATCAGAATGAGTTGCTAAGTATTTTACACAAAGGAGGAAACGGTTGTATTTGTGAATGTATGTATAGCAATCAGACTGGCATACTGTACAGAGTCAGTACAATTAATAGGGAATAGATGTAAATACAATATTATAAAATACAGATTTGAAGAGGTTTAAGAAAACAATACTATAAATTGGAATTTTAAATATGTAGATATGAGCAAATTCTGAATCTACCAAGATCCAATTTCATATCAAAAGATGGCATCTGTGATCACCTGACCCCTGGGGAGTATGTCCTGTTACTGAACACAAGTCTGAAGATGAACACACCTTAACAGTCAGAAGACAAAAAGGCTACAATACAGGTCAGGACCACAGGCTGTCACTGATATCAAAGGATTTGCAATTGGATATCAATTTCAGTGGAATAATATAAACATAAACAGTTTTGAGTGCTAAAATTCAAAACCGGACTACATTGCTTTGCCAGTGGTGAATCACTGAAGGAAATTCTTAATTAGACTAAGCTTTATTTATATATTTGTTTGGGAAACTGGGCCATTATAGAATAAAATATCTGACATGCTTGTTAGGTAAATCACCATGGAGCCTCTGTTCTCTAATAACTTTCATTACCTCCAGTAACATAACCATAAACTATAAAATCAGTCAACAAACCCTGCACCCCTTTTGATTTCTGCATTTGCATTGTGAGAACTGGTTGCTTCTTTGCTCTCATTTCTCATTGAAGTGACTCAGGCTGGTCTATTCCTTATTGAGCTGCCATTAAAATAAATGTAACCAGCACAGTTTGTGCTGCAGAGTAGCCAGATTCAGACCAATTATGTATTTCAATGAAACTTGCTGACAGCTATTGATCTTGCAGCTGCGACACCCTCTCAGACGTCATGCCAGTGCTGTGAGGTCTGTTTGCTAGGCCTGGGCCAAGTCAGAGCTGCTTTTATCAGAGGTGGCTGTCTGCCTGCTATCTGTAAAGTCTACGGGATGATACAGGGCTGCGTTAAGCTGTTTTATTGCCTCTCCCCTCCGTCTCTGGCCTTACATGTTGACACGGTTGTGTGGCCTGCCTATATATAATTTCAAACAATCTTGGCTTTTTATTTTCCCTCAGATGTATGGCGGGTCCGTTTCTCTCCTCCCCACCCCTGCGTCTGCGGCTTCCACTTCTGACAATCGTTTCCCGGCGTTTCTCCCGTCCCTCCTCCCCTACGGTGTTCTTTCAGGCAGATGTGGGCCAGAGCAAGCCTCTCCAAAAAAGGGAGTCGTCGCAGTCGTTCAGGACCCGAGGTTGTTCTGAAGTGTCCGTCAGTCTCGAAGTCTCCGTAAAGCAAAAGAAAAGCACAACCAAATCCACAGGGGCCAAGGGCGGGGTGAAAATGAGTCCAATAACAGCATTCACAACAACGCCGGGTGAACTGTAACCCTGTATGTGAACTCCCAGCCCACAGCAAGAGTGTCAAAGTCCCATCTAATTCATCCCAAAGGTGTTCTGTCGGGTTGAGGTCAGAACTCTGTGCAGGCCAGTCAAGTCATGCCAGCCATGTCTTTATGGACCTTGTGTTGTGCACTGGTAGCTCCAAACTGTTCCCACAAAGTTGGGAGCATAGAATTATCCAAAATGTCTTGGTATGCTGCAGCATTCAGAGTTCTTTTCACTGGAACTAAGGCCCAGCTCCTGAAAAACAACCCTGCACCATAATCCACCCCTCCACTAAACTTTACACTTTGCACAGTGCAGTCAGAAAAGTAACGTTCTCCTGGCGACCGCCCAAACTCTGACTTGTCCATCTGATTGCCACTGACCCCGCCAGTTTACGTGGCGTACCACTCCGTGTCTGAGTTGCTGTCATTCCCAAACACTTCCATTTTCTTATAATACAGCTGACAGTGTACTGTGGAATATTTAGAAGCAAGGAAATTTCACGACTTGATTTTCACGATTTGTTGCACAAGTGGCATCCTATCACAGTTCCACACTGGAATTAACTCAGCTCCTGAGAGTGACCCATTCTTTCACAAATGTTTGCAAAAATAGTCTGCATGCTTAATTTGCAGGTGCTTAATTTTATAAACCTGTGGCAATGTAAGTGATTGGAACACCTGATTCTGATAATTTGGATGGGTGAGCGAATACTTTTGTGTATGTTTGAGCAAAACACTTGCTAACTTCACTGGACTGTGCGCCTCTAGGACTAGAGTTTGACACCCCTGGCCCAGATTTCTTGATGCATTTTGGGGAATAGATAACTTAATTTACAAACTTCTATTTACAATCCTTTTTATTTGTCTTGTATGAACTAGCATGAAAATCGGCCATAGTTAAGGTGTTAGTTAGTGTTAGTGAATGTTTAAGTTTAGCTTAGTTTGGGACTTGAATTGGCTCTCATGCTAAAGTAATCGTGGGTTTTAGCTTATTCTCTCTAGTAGTCAGAATACACACCTCTATGCCACATTGGTGGATTTCTAACATGCCACAGGCTCCCATGATCTCTTCTGCTGATTGAAAGAGCAGGTCTGGGAATTCACTTATGAACGCTGTTACAAGTGCACACCCCACTGCAGGCGAGAGCTAAACATAACCCGACTGAGTGACGATGAGGGAAAGACGCACACATTAAGAAAGGCCAAACAGAATGAATCACGCCAAGGAGGTGGTCTGTGTCTCGGGAGAAGATAACTCCCTGAGCCAGGGATCACATTAGGCAGGCCTTTCAGCTCAGTGTGGATGACGAGGCTGTTTACCAGTTCAAATTAAGACTAAGAAAACACAAAGGATTAAACAGAAACACTGTTATGGCTTTCAGTGACAACGTTGGAACCCAGATATACACTGCTGAATGAAAAAATCCAGCCTCGGTCAGTACACATGTAAATTGTGGTATGGAGTGGGTCTGTTTTCCATTTCCACGGCTGTCTGGATGGGGTGCCTTGCCCGTTCTCTGTCTTTTTCTTCCCCCTCTCTCTCTCTGACTCTTTCTCCTTCTCCCTCTATCTCCTTCTGTTTCTCACTCTCTCCATCATGCACTCTCTCTCCGGTTGGCAGTAAAATCATCGCTCAGCTCAGCCTCTCAGCACTCTGAGGGCTACTGTACTGTATGGTGTGCTTTTAACTAATCTGTTGAGTGTATGAGAGAACAGGACTCTCACTGGGGCTGTGATGGGGGAAAATGACACATATGGGGAGTGTTAGTGAGTGTATTTGCAAGGCTATCTCGCACTACCACTGTGGTTATATTACTCCTTCCCTACAGTGCAAGGGCTCCCCGCAAACACACAGATGTGGCGAGTGTGTACCTCTCTCGCATGTAATGCTGAAAGAACACCCTTTGTGTTAGGCTGATTGTCCTACCCTTTATGTTAACTTCAAATGACAGCTAGTGGTTGATGAGAAGAATGAAAGGGATTTTGGGTGTGTGTTTGGGTGTGTGTGGGCACCTCATATGTCTAACTCTTTGCTGCATCAACTGAAAGCTGTCTCTTACCTGAAACTGTGGTAATTTTTTTTATAAATCACTTTAAAACATCTTGATGTTAAAGATCATTAGTCCAAACTGTTCATTTAGTAAATGGGTTGACAAGCAGTGGCTTGTATGTAGTAGCATTCCCCTGTGGTGAGAGCAGGCCCTCTCTAATACTCGCTGATATTACGTTAATGAATCATCTGTCTCTGCCAAAAGCTGGTTGTGTTGTACACCCTGGGGGCAAAGGCCACATATCCACCCACCCTGCTGCCACCTGTGTGTGGCCTACAGCCGATCTCGGCACCTCCAACGGCCTGCCCACATGCCAGGCTTCCGCCTCTACCCACCGCTGGTGGACTGGCGTAAACGTCTGTGCGAGTAGTCTAGGGAAATATGATGTCTGATAATAACCGATGCCTCATGCTCTCGGAGGTCATCGTAAGTGTCAGCTGGGAGAGTGTGATGAGTAAATTGTGACAATCTATTGATTGCCGCCTTGAATCATCAGCTCTAATCTCAGTATGATTCAGACCTGAGCCATGAGAAGGGAACACCAATATGCAAATTCTCCTGACCCCCTCTTTGACCTTGTTTAAAAGACAAGTCCCCCCCCCCCCCCCCCGAGTGATTTATAACTCACATGTCCCTCATTTGTTTTCTCTATATATGGACATGTTCAGAAAATGCATCCTGTTTCCTCAAATGCTTCTGCAGGCTCTTGAAAGCCTTCTCATGTGTCATGAGTGTGTTGATTTAACTGCTTGCGAATTTTGGCCACAAATGATTTGTCAGCCATTGCCTGGTAAACACACACCCAAAAAGCGTGTGAAATGTAAGCAGATTTAGCCGTGTTTAACCCGACGAGCTCCTGCAGGTCACTCCAGAAGTATGTGTGGTTGACCATTTTGTCTGTCTGATGTTGGAAATTTGTCTAATTTTCTTTGTGCAAGCAGGTTTGTTGGTGTCAAGTTCCATAACAAGTGGCGGGAGCTACTGAGGAACGTGTAGTCTGACGGTGCAGTGCTGTATCTTTCAGCCGCCGTGAGGTTACAGTGTAGCATCAAAGGTTTAACCGTAGCAGAGTGCAGGGCTTTTCTGTTTGCTTGGTCTCTTTAGAAGAATTCCACTTAACCTTTGGGTGCTTGGGATGAAAGGGGGGTGAAATCTGTTGTTTTCTTTTACAAAACAAAGTGCTGACATCTTCACGTTTGCAGTTTGTAGACCTAGTGGGTCTACTACACAAACCTATTCCCATCCCATGTGGAAATTCATGCATAGAGCAAAATAAATATCTGCAGATGCTGGTTAGCAAGCATGTAAATAATGCATTTTTTCTCAGTGTCTTTGCCAAAGTCGTTTACTGATGTTGACGGTCTCGTTAACAAGGCCCAAGCTTCCTACTTGCTTGTTCTCCGTGATGTTGCATGGCTAGGCTGAAGCGAGTTGTTATACCGATGTCTGTAATGGTCACTGGTTTACCAGCCCTTTGCCAGATGATTGCCAGAACTCTCTGGAGCTGAATGCAGAGGTTTTGAGGTGATAATCACAGCCAATTTGCTGGTCCCTACGGTGCCAACCGAGATTCACCATGTAGATCGGGAGCAGTGGCACTGTTACTGTCTCTCTTAAATACGACTGCTCCATTTATGATCCCTGTCGAGCAGAGAACATTTGAGTGGTGCTCTGCCCATGATCTCTGTAATGCGGAGAGCAGTTAAGAGGTTGAGGGGCATCGTGTGGATGGACGTTTTGCTTCTGGGAGTTCTGCAGTCTGAGCTGTTCGGAACACACACACACACACACACACACACACACACACACACACACACACACACACACACACACACACACACACACAGCAAACTACAGTCCAATACAAGCATTCCCACTGCCCTGACCTCCCACAGGGTGCCATATGTGATAGGTGCTGATATGAATAGAAGCCAAGACAACACTCCATTTCCACCTCCAAATTTCTCACTCTTTCTCTCTTGCTTTCATCCACCCTTTAACCATCCCCCAACCATTACTTTTCTCTGATTTTCCTTATTCCTTATTTAAGTCTGAGATCATTGCAATGCAGATATTTAAAGTGGTACAGAGACCTGAACCAAATACAGTAGGGATCTCTGGCCAACTGTGTGATGTCTTTGGAGTGATTACACTAGCCGGCTAAGCACACCACTTAAGTTGAAACTAGCATCTTTGAATGTTAATATGTAAATAGACCACATGCCTGTAGACGTCACATGTCTGTAGAGTTTCTCCTTGGCTAGTGGGAATGACAGGGGGCTCTCGCTGGTGGTAGCTGTGCACAAGGATGGTGGTTCTGGCCTTCATCTCTCCTTTAATTACTCACTAAGTAAGTATCCCCCATAACTCAATCATATCAGCTGACATTCCCAACACCCCCACTCTCCACCCCTCCCCACCCGGTGCACCATTACCCCAGTGTTCCTGCCCTCAAGGTTTCCCTAATGCCAGATGACATTTATAAAGTACCTCGCAATGAGAAATCTGTCTGCAGTTGGAAGATTTACCTGAACGACCTCCTGAATGCTAACCTAGCCGATGCTAACCTAGCCTATGCTAACCTAGCCTATGCTAACCTAGCCTATGCTAACCTAGCCGATGTCTCAGATGTAACTCTCTTTGCTGAATGGCAAGTTGTTTGCCGTTCCCCAAACTGGCGGCAACGGTACACGGTTGAAACGGCCAGTTCGTCATTTCATAATTGACCCTTTGCTTGACATGAAGTGTTTGGCTGAGTTTGCCCTCTGTCTCCTCTTCAAGACTCCTTCCCTCAGAGAGCTGGAGAAAGGGTGACATGGCGTCCACCTCTCCACAGATTGACAGGATGGGTTGAGTGGGTGGTGTGGTCAGTGTGTGGTCAGTGACAGGGTACAGTGTTTGAGAGTCTTCAAGACACAGTACGATACTCAGGACATCAGCACAGAAGTCATCAGCAAAAGGGTCAAAGCAGCATTAAGGGGTTTGACACAAACAACAGCAAACACTTTTTTCAGTCCCGCAAACACTCTCTGATTGTTTGCGGGACTGAAAAAGCTCCATAGGCTAATGAGGCTGTGATGGGTGGCATGGCGGGCACTTTGCCTCTGCACCATGTAGTGTGTGGGGATACAGTGAGTGTGTGTGCAGGCTGAACACAGGGAGGGAGAACGCTTGATGGCCCAGAATACCTTCTCTGTAATGTCAAGCCACCACTGGATCGTTATCTTTTGAAGATGAAAGATTTGTCGGCATAAATCAAAGCACTCTGCAGTGCTATGGAACGCGTGCGCACACACACACACACACACACACACATACACACACACACACACACACACACACACACACACACACACACACACACACACACTCCCTCAGATTCCCAGTAGGAGCTGAACCCCTCTGCCAGACCAACACTCATTAATGACCACTTTAAGAGCTGGAGTGGGTTTTTTTTAATCAAAAATGGTGCACCTTACCCCAAATCCAAATTCATAATGCAGTGGGTTTGTCTGCTGAAAGGTGGGCCTATTACTTCCATAAATGACTGCTTGGTTACTGTTGCTATGCATGGCACAATGTGGCTGTTGTGACTTGAGCCAATAAGCTAAGCAGGCAGACACTTAGCACTAAAACGGTAATCTATACGACACTGAACAAACCACAGAGTAGAGCCTCAGCAAATTCCTCACTCTCTATTAACACACACTGCTGTTTTCTGATTTTAACTTTGGACATTTTGATGTTTTGACACACATGAACTGTCCCAATATAATCTGCACTTGTTTTATACTAAAATCTGTATAAATGTGATGTATTTTATTAACTGAATGAACTGACTTAAATTCACATTTATGGACACAGTTCATAATGTTTAGGGTGATGATGCGTTAAGTATCGCACTGTTTCTCTCTGCGCTCAGTTTCCTCCCCTCTTGTTTCATTTCTCCAGTGTTGCTTTCTCAGTTTTGGGTCTTTCAGCTCCTGGTTTCTCAATTCTGAGGTTTTATTTTGAGCAACGGTGATCAAACCTCTTGGATTCTTATATAACCAGACAACAAGCAGGCAGGCAGAAACACTGTGTCCCAAACACTCTGTGATGTACCAATCCCTTAAATGCATTTATGAACATACACAAATATAAACTGCACATGACACCCGCACACATGCTGAAACTGATAAGCCCACATTGGCACATGCTAACATTTCTTATTCTTCCTCACACACACACACACACACACACACACACATATATATATATATATAGACAAATGTACACCAGCCCTCATCCCAATTTGCTGCTGCTCTAAAACGGAGAGCCAGGTTTGTGTGACGGACGACTGGCCTCTAGCCACACCTCTTCCTGTCCTTCTGCGGTTCTCCAGGGACCACATTACCCACCCCAAAGTCAGAGAGGGAGTGCTTTAATTAACACTCTCCGAATGTCAGAGGAGACAAGGTCCTCTCTTGCAACGAGCACCTGTCCTGTTCCTCACCCTCACTCGACTGGATAGTTTTACCTGCATGCTGTTATGAGCACTCTTTAAAATGGCTACAACAAACAAAAGCCACAATCAGTAGCCCACAACACGCCGGTTCTTCACAGATGGGGTTAGTGTCTTATTTTCATGAATCATATATGAACCGGAGCCTCTGCTGCTCTACGCATGGTCTGCTGCCACCATTAGTAGGGTGCAATGATTTGCTTGTTCTAGCCTTAGCCATACTGTGCTGTGATTGGTTTTTACATTCGAAGAGGATGAGGTTTGTCCTGAGTTTCGATCCATTTGGTTGTTGTGTCATAGCGAGTAACGTACGAGGAGACATTTGGTTGTTGAGTCATAGCGAGTAACGTACGAGGAGACATTTGGTTGTTGTGTCATAGCGAGTAACGTACGAGGAGACATTTGGTTGTTGTGTCATAGCGAGTAACGTACGAGGAGACATTTGGTTGTTGTGTCATAGCGAGTAACGTACGAGGAGACATTTGGTTGTTGTGTCATAGCGAGTAACGTACGAGGAGACATTTGGTTGTTGTGTCATAGCGAGTAACGTACGAGGAGACATTTGGTTGTTGTGTCATAGCGAGTAACGTACGAGGAGACATTTGCAGCTTCAGAGGAAGCCTTGATATTCATCATTTTAACTAACGCTAAAAGAAATGCTCATTAGGTCAGTTACCATGGAGCCTGTGTAACTAATTCTTGCAGTATTGGTGTCATTGCAGTACTGCATTAAAACAGTTTTCTGTGTAATACCCTGTAGGTATAATAACCTTATTAATCATTGTCCTGAAAAACAACATCTGATTATACAGATTATAGCAGATTAGACTCCAGAGATTGGCCCACCTTTCTAGAATCATATACTTGTACACTTCTGAAGTAGCAATAGACCCACAGGAAGGGAAAAAAGAAACAGCCGACAAGGAGATAAAGCACAAAAGAGGACAGAGAGAGGAGAGCAGACAAGACAGCACTGCTGATTCCATGTGATTTGGAGTGGAACAGACAGGTAAACGGAAGAAGAAGAAAACAGAGGTCAGGCTAGAGAAAGGGGGTGAACAATAAAGGGGTAATGAAAGATGGAAAAAGTAGGAGAATTAGGGAAAAAGTTGTTGAGGATGACCGCGACGATGGCGAAGATGATGACGATGTAGGTGAGTTTGACGAGAAGAAGGCTCAGGGGCCTGGCAGTGGGGAATCTTGGTGCAATGCAGAGAGCATCGTCATGGAAACGGGTAAGGGGAGGGAGAGAGAGAGAGAGAGAGAGAGAGAGAGAGAGAGAGAGGGAAACGAAGAGAAATAAATGGAGAGATAGAGGGAGTGGGAGAGTGCTGAGCTACAGAGGTACTCTGTCTTGAGTGGGGGTGGACAGAAGAAGGGGTGGGCGGGGCTTTAACCCACAGCCCCATGGTGAAGTAATGCTTGCTAATCTGGAACCTGTTGAACTTTACAGGTGTGCGGTCATTTTTATATGGTCCCTTTTCCCAAGGACCTGTACAATCTTTCTGCAGTTTTAGTGTTTGGAGATTCAGTGGTTTTGTGAAAAACAAGACCCTCAATAATTTGCGTTGCATATGGGTTCATATATTTTATGGATGTCCTTAAGAGAAATTTCATCATTGTGAACATTCACATTAACAATTTCCTGGCTTTGGAAAAGAAGCTTAATAGGTAAAACTGCACTATTGCTCAGTGATTTTCACATCATATTAGACCAAAGTGTCAGACATCTTTCAGTATTTATCTCTGCCTATCTTGCTTCTTGCAGACTGTTTGTTAGCCTAACAGGTAGGGCAATTAGCTCCAGAGCTTTTGAGATGTGTAAATTACCAGGGAAAAATACTTTGTGGTTTTAGACAGTGCTTCCTCAAAAACATCACACCGTTTTGGTCATCTTGATAATTACGTTTTATAATTGAAGCTCATTCTGCTACTTCATGGTGACTATTTTGCCTTTGTGCTTTTGGAAAGTATCCCAGCTGAATAACTGTGTTGGCTGAACACGTATGTTGGCTGAACACGTATGTTGGCTGAACACGTGTGTTGGCTGAAGATTTAGCGTTAGAAATAAATTGTAATCCTTAGTTACTGAAGGAATACAGGACACATGCTCAAAAAACAATCCATTGGGTGTACTTGTGCTTATTTGAGGTATTTTTAAATCAAGTGTTTGATTAATTTTTCCCTCATTTAAACCCCACTGGAATATAAATTGCTTATGCAGCCACTCATGAAGTTATGCATCTATATTTACTTTAATTTGCATCATATTTTACACCTGAAATCAAACTGGCCAATCAAATATTTCATCACATCTCAGCAGGAAGGATGTAATAACAAAGAAACATAAATAAAGTATTTGTCTATAGACCTCCATCTCTGATATCCCCCTGTGGAGTCATGTTTCACATTCAGAGAACAGTGTATATACAACTGCATTCCAGAAAATGTGATCTTGAGTGTGGGAGGGAGAGAGTGTGTCATGGACCAGTTGTACATAAATGGGGCTGGCACAGAGTCTGTGCTATAGTGGAGGAAGCTTAGCGTGAAGATCCACTGGGCAGTGGCAGCTATGCATCTTATGCTAGACTGCGACATAGCAGTGTCCCATAGCTGAGGCAGTGTCTTCGTCAAATTAAGTGAGAAAGTTTGAATTCTGTTGTTATGGTAACTGTTATTAGACCAAAGTCATCAAAGTACCGGACCAAGTCCTCTTTCTGGAGAGAACATGCACCATAGTGTCCCAAAACTTGATGTTTAGATGAATCTGTGTTGGAACACTTCTTGTAAATTGGTGTAATAGTACATAATTTCCAGATCTCTAGAAACATTTAAGTGAAAGCCGTAAGAGAAGAGATGGCACTATTGGGTTTAATAGATGGCACTAAAAGGTTTAACCTTGTCCAGTGTAGTGTTTTTTTTCTTTTTTTTTTTGGGGTGGGGT